>NC_134403.1:10293117-10598682 GCF_038048845.1 Mixophyes fleayi
TACTAGATACGACAGAACATGTGTATGCAAGGAAGGTGGACTATAAAAATGCATTGTGGACAGTACATAATAACAACATTCTGATTTACTATTAAATAAAAAGAAAAAATATAACAGTAATATGAATTAATGATTATAGTATTAAGAGACGTTAATTTATTTTTTCCAAAAATAACTGTGTATGTGTTCTGATGTGCCTTTATATTGCACATATGCTTTATGTGTATCCTGCATTCTGTTCTGTCTGTCTACATACAGCAGGTAACATTTAGGCAGAGCGCATTTACACAGAGACTCAAATGGAAACGTTTCATGAGATCTGCTTGGATTTGAATGTGTATATCTTAGCTCTATGGGTGTAGTTTGTTCACACATTTTCTGAGCTCAGCATAGTTCAGAGCTGGTACATTAAGTGCAACTCTCTGCAAAGGTTCATATTATACTGAACACAATAGTAGCCAGAGGACTGCATTGTGGATGTACATGATATATTGGGGGGAGGGGTTTCCTGGCAACAAACTCTTATTAGGCCCATGATGTCAGATACTTGTGGAATGGCAGATTTTGTCTAGTCATAGAGAAAGACACATTTATGTAAGAAAGGTTTGCTGAAGACTACACTGTTATGCTACAAAACAAAATAATTAATATAAGACTGCATTATACAATCTAGATACTTACATTCTTCTGTACTGGCCTGGTATGTCCCTGCCTCCTCCACCTGGGGCTCCTCCATGGCCTCCTCCACCTGGGGCTTCTCAATGGCCTCCTCCACCTGGGGCTCCTCCATGGCCTCCTCCACCGGCGGCTCCTCCATGGCCTCCTCCACCTGGGGCTCCTCCATTGCTTCTTCCACCAAGGGCTCTTCCATGGCCTCCTCTAACTGGGGCTCCTCCATGGCCTCCTCCACCGGGGGATCCTCCATGGCCTCCTCCACCAGGGGCTCCTCCATGGCCTCCTCCACCGGGGGCTCCTCAATGGCCTCCTCCAACTGGGGCTCCCCCATGGCCTCCTCCACCTGGGGCTTCTCCATGGCCTCCTCCACCTGGGGCACCTCCATGACCTCTTCCACCAGGGGCTCCTCCATGGCCTCCTCCACCTGGGGCTCCTCTATTGCTTCTTCCACCAGGGGCTCCTCCATGGCCTCCTCCACCTGGGGCACCTCCATGACCTCTTCCACCAGGGGCTCATCCATGACCTCTTCCACCTGAGGCTCTTCCTCCAGTGGTCCATTACCGTGGTAAGGGCCCTGAGCTCAAAACAGTTGAAGCTCGCTGTTCACATGTTTGTAAGTAAATGAGACTTTTCAACATTCTCCTCACTGATTGGCTCTCAGGCCATGTGTGGGCGTAGGCATATCAGTCGTGGATCCCTTCATATCATCAAAAATGGCTGACTTTAATTTGTAAATCAATTTCAATAATCAACCGTACCCAGGCCAATAGGGGCATGACAACTCCTAGATGTTCACACAGAAGCAATCGCAGGAGAGAACACCCCAGCAAACGCTATATAACAACAGGAGAGGCAGCCATTCAGCCCTGCCATTTTGTGATCACAAATCTATGATACAATTTCTTATAACTTAAGAAACAGTTATTTCTGTGTGGCCTCCATTTCCTGCTATTGGTGAGTACAGGAACATATGTAGGACTGTGTATATCAAATTAAATGCTTTTTGTTAATTACTGCCTTTCTCCCCTTGTTTAGGGTTGTTTGGGAATGGCTGGGCCAAGCCAAGGCTCAGCAGAGACAAATATTAGTTCAAGAGAGGTGAAAATGATGGTACAGCTGGTGATGGAGAGGCTGCACTTTACCAATCGGCCGCACTTCACCCCAGCTAAAGAGTGGATCTGGCAGGAGGTCACGGTGCAGGTCAATCCCATGACTCCAAGTAGAAGATCGGTGACTGAGGTAAAAAAAAATGGTCAGAATTGTTTTTTTTTATATCAAAATTATATATTGGGCTCTGCACCTAGTACAGTTCTTCTAAACTGTAATAAAACATAAAAACATTTTTCAAGGTATGGCTGACCAACATCTTTCAAAACTTTTAAAACTTATACATTATCAGTCCAACAATAAAACCATTTTTTAAGTCTTAAACAAAAATGTTAGTTCTGTATAGCAACATTCTTAATGTTGAACATTTCACACAGGTGGTAGGAATTTAAGTGTCGCCTCAAGGACAAACTCCGAGACCACCAAAGACATACTAGGGGGAGAGGTGGTGGTCCGACAGCTTTCTTGAACCTCAGTCCCCTGGAGACCATGGCATTGGCCTGCACGGATAATCAGATGATGCAGGGCGTGGGCCGCATAGACACTGGCTAGAGCCCTCCCTTAACCCCATCACTATCCCCTAGAGGTAAATTGCATATCACAATACATGCATGAAGAATTACAATGACTATTGTATTGTTTAAAGAAATATAAACATACCTAACAACAATAGACTTTTTTTACAAAATGAATACTTTTATTTTTAGCACTTGCCAATTTAAATGCAAATAAGATTCCTAAATTATTTGCACTTGTACTGCAACCTAGCCTGCTTATGGCAGAATCTGGCCATGGTCTTCAACATTACTGATTATATTCAGAGAAGATCACTTAGAGGTGTCAATTGGATGCCTAGCTAAAATTCCACTCAAAACAATGATATGCTGGTCTTTACATTCATATGGCACAATGGACTAATTCTTTTTAAAACACAACCCCACATATACACACAAACTTTCAATAAAAAAATAAAAAATATTATAAAATCTACTAATATGATGCAAAAACATGAATGTTAAGCAGTTAAACATAAATGCTTATGTTATTTGTACAGTGGATGAAGAGGATGCCACCATAGAAGACACCCGTGATGTGGACGATACACCCATGGATGAGGGAGCAGTGGGCAGTGGGCAGTCTTCAAACTTAAAACAATATTATTGTCAAATGTACAACTGAAATAATACATTGGAATCAAACACTGATCCTTTGAACTCAGCCCTCACCCTTCCCACTTTCCAAAACGTAGACAATACCTTGACTTGTTTCACCAACCTCATTGCCAATATGTCACCAATAACCTTCCTGCCCCTTTGCCATATGTTTCCCCTCCTGCCCCTATGACACAGGTTTCCACTTCTTCCTGTATGCAACATTTCATGCCTCCTGCCCGTATGCCCCAAGTTTACCCTCATTATCCTCCCAAAGTTTACTCTCCATCCCCACTGCCAAATCCTACTTCTCCACCACCATTTAAGAAACCGAGGTCAAAAGAAATGAACCGCCACGTAAGATGTCAACCCAAGGGGCAAATGTGGCAGCAAATTTAAATAGTTTTTTTTTCTGCTTTATATTTCCGTGTGTGGTTTATTTTTTCACGTTTTTTATGTTTTTTGTTTCATGATTTACATAAATTTCGAAACAAAAAATGGTTTCCTTGTTTTTTTGTCCATTTACTGAAACTATTACATTTGAAACAAAGACCAAAAGGTATTTACATGTAAAGTATGATGAAATAGGATATTCTATACAGCCAGAGTAGTCTTGGTAAGCTGGAGGACTAGGATTGGCTTCATCCACCTCCTGGCCAGCAACCTCACCCTCTACCACACACAGAGCAATTATGTCACCTACAATATTGGGCACAAACATAACAGCTTCACCAGAAAGGCCAAGGCAGCAGAATCTGGCCTTTAGAATGCCAAAAGTCTGCTCTATAAAAATCTGGTAGATGCATGCGCTGAATTGTATGCTACTTTCTGCTCCGTGAGTGGATTTAAAATGGGAGTGAGGAGCCAAGGGTGGAAAGGGTATGCACTGTCCCCTCTAAAGTAATTAGTAATGAGCAACTAAACATGGAAACCTTTAGCATGATATGGTGCTATAATAATGCTACACTCTTTGACATTTTATTCTACAAGTACACCATAATGCAAAGAGTGTTAATATTTTGCAAAGGTGCTAGACGCAACATTTATGACTACATTCTATACCAATGCAGGCGTGCACTTAGGGGGGTTCTGTTGCCCAGAAACCCCCTCCCCTTCCCTATATTGTGGTTTCACTCTAGATTAGCCTCCTTCATGAGGATAATCTGGCTGCAGCACAGTTTTAGTACGATCTGCATCAGAAAGCTGCCTATGATTGCAACACTGATGTTCAGATCAACCTCCCAGAATGCTGTGCAACATGCTGAGAGAGGAAGTGTGTACTTCTTGTCTGAGTAGTAAAGGGGGACGCACAGCAGAGCGTAGCGGCACAGTTTAGGTTGGTCAGTGACCGGCACGATATTCCTATATAAACTGACCACATTAAAGGGAATGAATTTAGTCTGGAAGCACAGGTGATTGATTTATTACACTACTTTTCTGTTTGCAATTAATTATGCTAGTGGTACTTAGGAGCCGCAAGGGGGAGGGGCAGTGTTAAAAGTGCTGACTTTAATGAATATATGGCAGCAGTTTACCCTGGAGCCTATCTAGGCAGGAATACAGGCTTCATTAGAAGCAGAATTTATTGAATCTACTTTAAACATTTTCAGATAGACTGTGGAGTTTGACATTTCCTTCAGTGCTATCTACCTCTCTAGTGTGCAATGCCTTGTCCCTTTCAAATACAGCTCAGTCCTTAATTTATCATACACAATGCCACATTTATTGATGATGCAATTCATTACTTTACCTACTTTTTTTACTTTTTTTCGGCCTCCTCTATCTAAATAAATGAGTATATCAGTGATTAATGGACTGTTTATACAAGCGGCACCCTGCGCTGGCCTCCATTCCTGATTCCTTCTATTCATTAGATAAGAGAGAACTTGAAATACAAAAGCCTGAAAGACAGCACAGGACAGAGCAGAGACACACCGTATTGTACTAACGTTGTATGTCTGCAATGAATGCTCCCACATGTGTATGGAAGAAGCCCAGGCAATCCTTGTATCCATCTGTGAAGTGCTTTCTGCTCTATTCAAGGTACACTTGTTATGCCAACAAAAATAAACATCTTTGTTAAATGATACTATATAAAGGTTCTATACTATATAAAGGCTCTCTTGAAATGCAGACAAGCATTAAAGACAGACACGCAGCTGAGCGACCAGGGTTTAAGTAAGGGATTTGGGGTGGGCAGTGAGAGGCACGAGAAAATATTCCCCCATTAACTGACAATACTAAAGGGGATAAATTGTAGTTTAATTTTGTAAACACTGAATCCCGAGGAAAATTAATGGAATTTAAGATCTAAGGGAATATAAGGAACTGTGTTTCTTAGGAACATACCGTAATGTACTGGATGGATATGTAGAGATTGTAATATTGACCACTAATTAGGTGGAGACAGACCCAGGATCTATCAAAGTTGTCCTGCTCTAAAGTAGGCCACATAGCCAAGTACAGGCATTCTACCATAGTCCACATGGACTGGCATAAGAGAGCACAATCAGTGGGGGCAAAGTGTGTGCCACTAAGACTATTTGTCTGGCAAGATCATAGAGGGGTTGCTATAAATTTATAAATATAGGGTCTGAGTCATTAAGGAATGTATACTGAGCTTAACATGCTTTTAACTTTAAAGGCACTGAAATCAGGGCTGCCAAGAGGAATTCAGGGCCCCGGTACAACAAATTCATGGGTCCCTCCTTATAGTGGAGCATGGTAAAAAATGAATAGGGGGTGTGGTCATACAATTGGGGTATGGCTAGCAGGTCAAAATTGCCAGGCCCTGAATTTTCCGGAGCATGACATATGTCCAAGCACTCCTGACTTTCAGGACATCTAGCACCACAGTGTAGTATAGAAAGTATGCAGTGTGTACAGAAAGAGTTCACAGTCTTAGCCTGCACCTTACATTGGACAGAACACTCACCAAAAATTGGCATTGTCCCACTAGAATCACAACATTTCACAGACTCTCCTGCTCTCTCCGACCTGTTCTTGTCACTTGCACACCTGTGGCTGCAGGTTTCTTAAGTTGAGGCTTGTCTGGATCCTGGAATGTTGGGGGCCCTATTTGGAAAAAAAAGGGTACATTTAGAAAACTCCAAACAGCCCCGGCATTACATCAATACCACCCATGATTAATAATTAGGCCTTCCTCTAGCTCCAACATTAAAATAATAGTATTTGCATTTATTAAATAAATAAACCTATTTTCATCCCTCCAAACAGCCCCAGCAATAAATTAACAATATTTACATTTCATAAATATACTTATTTCCCGCAACCATCACTGCCATTAAATAATTCATAGTCACATTTAATAAAGAGACCTCATTCTCCCCAAACTCACCCCCACATTCAATAGCCCTCAAACCACCCCATCTTAAATAGTCCCCACTATTACATTGCCCCACCATCACCCCACAAACAAAATAGAACCCATTAATTAGTCACCACCTACCTCACACACACTACTTTGCCAAAAGCTCCCTGTGACATCACACACACATTACTGTGCCCCTTCATCATCACCATGCTGTGCCTCCTTCATCACAACCACACTATGCCCCCTTATGATCACACTGCTCCCTTCATGCTGCTTTTCCCCCCTTCTCCTGGCCCCCCTTCATCAAACTGTTCAATGCTGCTTTTGATCCCCCCTTCTCCTAGCACCCCTTCATCACCCTGTGCCATGCTGATTTTGCCCCCTTCACACTCTGCCATGCTCCTTTTGACCCCCTTCACACTCTGACATGCTGTCCACCCCTTCATCACCCTGTGCCTTTCTCTCTCCCCCCTCTTCTTCATCACCACCACACTGTGCCTTTATCTCTCTCCTCCTCTCCTCCCCCACTCTTCTTCATCACCAAACTGTGCCTTTCTCTCCCCCCCTCTTCTTCATCAGCACACTGTGCCTTTGTCTCCCACCCTCTTTTTCATCACCACACTGTGTCTTGCTCCCCCCCCCCCCAAGCATGGACTTTGGGATACAAATTTCTTTGGACTTTTCAAGCAGGGATTTTGGATACAAATTTATTTGGACATGGTTTTCTAGCATTTTTGGATTAAAAGATGCTGACAAAAGAAGAAAAATCTGATTGTTGAGTATTTTGGGGTTTTCTTATTTTTAATAAATGTATGTTGTATGAATGAGGGCGTGTATTGTTTTTATTGAGGTTTTATTATTTTTATTAAAAGTGTGTGGTTGTAAACAGGCAATTGTGGTTTATTTAACATTTTCTTTTGTGGAACTACAAGTCGCATCCAGCCATGGGTGTCATGTTGGCACTTGTGGTTCTTCAAGTGCCAGCATGCCCTGGCTGCCATGGGTATGCTGGTGCTTGTATTTATGCAAGCATCAGCATGCCCAGACTGTTTAGGGCAGCCTGGGCATGCTGGGTCTTGTAGTTCCACAAAACAAAGTGGCGTCTGTTTGTTATTTTACATTATTTTCAGAGTTATTACCCTACACCCAAAGCTGCGGGGGTAGGAAGAGCTCTAGTGCTTTCAGAACTGGGCTGGTTATTCCTAAAGGGGGGGGCCTGCTCTTTTTTTCTTACGGACCCCACTCCCTGGGGATTCCAGGCCAGCACTGAACAGCCTGGGGCTGGTTGTCATTATGGCAGGGGGACCCCTGCCCTGTGTCCCCCAGCTATGGTGTGACCCACCCCGAGCTGGTTTGCCTACTGCTGGTTATGTGAAAAAATTTTCCCCCCGATTTTCACGTAACCAGCAGTAGGCTGGCAGCACTTGTGGTTGAGCGGGCGGACTCCGCGGATTTTTTCTTTTAAACATTTATCTATTTTTAAACATTTGGCAGCCACCGGACCTCTGGCTCTATAGGCAGGGCAGTGATGTGTTTGCTAATCACACAGCTAGCAAGCAGCGTGCTGTATCTGGCGATTTTTAAAGCAAACTCAGGAGAGTTTGCTAAATCGCAGCTTCATACATTTGAGACTTGTATAGCTAGAGTGGCAAACAGTCAGGACTTTGATCTCTATCGATTTTGGAAATATCGATTTTTACAGAAACACATCACTGGCGATTTTACATAAAATCTCAGCTTCATACATCAGCGAGTTTCAACTCTCCCGAGAAAATCGCTGGATTCGCAAAATCGGACCTTGATACATTTACCCCATGATGTATCTATAAAATGCAATGGTGTTAGTGGATCTTCTTGGCCCAGTGGGTCAAAGGATCAGGAAAGAGATACAGTGCTTTTCTTTAGGTCCAGACAAGTATCCAACCTTTGTGAAAGCTGAAGATACTGTGGATTGGTGGGATCCATGAGTACGGCAATGAAATACCCCTTCCAGTAGATATCTCCATTCCTCTGAGCTAGTTAAAAGTCCTCTGTCTTCTATGAAGGAACTACCTTCAGCAGCCAAGAATTTCTTAGAAAAGAGTGCACATGGGTGGTATTCGTCTTATTAGACTTATTAATCTGGTGTTAGACAGCTTCTTCTCAAATTAAGGAAGCATTAACTTCAGGGAAGAACAGTAGTATGACATCTGTGTACTAGTCCATAAATCTCCATAAATCCCAGGAAACATTGCATTGCGGTCAACGTGGCCTATTTAATTAGCGTGGGTTCCTCTTCGGGGTCTGTTCACTGTAGGGTCGTTTGAGGCTGCTGATCTGTGGCAGATTGAAAACTTCTAAACTATTTTAGTCAAAGCCGACATCAAAATCGCCAGTAAAAGAACATTTTAGATCTGCTTCTGATTTATTAATCAAATGAACTATGAAAATTAATCATTATTGATTAATTAGCAAAACTAATTTATAATTAAATTATGGGAACACATTTTATCTTTCATTATATTAAGGGGGGAATATTATTGTATTATATTAGAGGGGACAATCTGAATATATTTTAACATTAAAGGAGCCAACACTATTTGGTTGCTAATGGGGGCAAAAATTATTTATGATGCACATAAGTGGCACTACATATTGCCCCCATAATATAATAATATAATAGTGCTAAACTTTGTTAAACTGTGGTTATCAGGCAGTTGGGCCTCCAGTAAATGCTGTAGTTTTGAAAACACTGGGAAAGCCAACATAATCCTGTGGATTAAGGAAACTGCCCTTTAATATATCTACCCCTAAGTCTGAAGACCAAGTCACAATGTCATCTAAGTAAACAATAAGAAATCGAAGATATAATTGCAGACATTTTCATTAGCAAAATTATGCAAGATCACTAAAGCATTGCAAAAGGGCATAATAAAATTGTCATAGGGGCAGCACGGTAGCTCAGTGGTCAGCACTTCTGCCTCACAGCGCTGGGGTCATAAGTTCAATTCCCGACCATGACCTTATCTGTGAGGAGTTTGTATGTTCTCCCTGTGTTTGTGTGGGTCTCCTCCAGGTGCTCTGGTTTCCTCCCACACTCCAAAAACATACTGGTAGGTTAATTGGCCAATATCATAATTGACCCTAGTCTCTCCCTCTCTGTTTCTCTCTCTCTCTCTCTCTCTCTGTGTCTGTGTGTGTGTGTAATAGGGAATTTAGACTGTAAGCTCCAATGGGGCAGGTACTGATGTGAGTGAATTTTCTGTACCGCGCTGCGGAATCAGTGGCGCTATATAAGTAAATGGTGATGATGATGATGATGATAGTACTCAATATGCGCTGCAGATCGAGTTTATAAAAGATTGTGGGCCTGATTCATTAAGGAATATAAATGCAGATACGTGCCATAATAGCATAAAAACGCTCTGAGCATGCCCAGAAGCAGACTATAAGTCAGTGAACACAGCAACATCCAATTAATCTTCGAGAGCAAAGGAGACTTACGACAGCCACGATTTCATTGGCAGAATGGGAAGAGAATGGTGTATGCACATAGTCAATGTACAGTAAGGACGTGCCAAGCTCGAGCGCACCCAGTAGCGCCCAATTCAAACATTGGGCATCTCGCAGGTTTGTGTATTGCTGTCGTATCACTTGCTCCAGCTACAGGTCTGGTGTAACTGCCAATAACGTGAGATAAAGGCTGTGTATACATGTTAGAACAAGCATTTGCAATCCGAAACAGCTTTAAACATGTATTTTATATACAGTAGAGATTAATAACATCACCATACATGGATTTCATGGTAAATAAAAAAATGAAAGAAAAAAACATTTTTTTTAAATGTTTTTTTTCATTAATGATTATATTATTAACAAGTGATAACCATTGAATACATTTTTTTCTGTGCATTCCTCTTGTGTCTTGGTATTCCACATATATTACGTTTCCTGCAGTGTATTGTATCTGTCAGAGCAGAACGTACCTAGACCCTTAATCAACAAGAGACGCATCTTCAGATCCGCTTCTAGAAGAATACAGACGTGCGTATCCCTGAATTATGTGCATGTAAAAAAAAAAATCAATTTACATTTGTTGTGCGTGCCTTAATGACTCAGACACTTTGTCTCCACAGCCTCCTCTGTATCAAATAATTCAGGGATACAAATAAGAGGATCTCAGAAAATGTTCTTTTTTTTGCAGTTCCAGCAGGAGAAGCAGATTTGTATTTGCAGATGAATCCCCTTCCTAGGTCTGAAGAAACAAAGTGTTACTTTCCCCAATTTTTCTGTGACTCGTTTCTGCGACTCGTTCCTCACAACTAATGGACTTTATTCAGTTGTACCTTTTACTCCTTCTGTTCCCCAAAGCCCAGGTTACAGGAGAGGAGAGTGGGCTCAAATAAAGGTTATTCCCACCATGCACCACTCTCCTAGGGATATCCCCAAATTATGTGTTAAACTGCCGCCAATATATGCAGTGAGTAACTTCATTTATGAATTATGTGCAATATGGTTTTCTGTGTCTGTTGACAAGTACCCAATTGTAAAGCGCTACAGAATATGTTGGTGCTATATAAATAAATGATGATGATGATGATGATGATGATGAAGTACAAATCAAGCTGGGTACACACTACAGAAAATTTCTCCTGATATATTAACGATTTTACCAATAACTGAAAGTCCTGATTAGCAGCCGATTCATGCATACACTCTAACGTGATTTTACACGATTTACCTTCAGATCTGTGCTCTTCATCTCTCATAACCGTGACTCTGTAAACTCTATGGAGATCTGCCTACACTGCTGGGGGTGAGTGTGTACACACTCCAGAATTTGCCCCACATCATTCCATCGTTTATAGAGATTTTTAGTCAGGTTATAAAATCAAATCAAACGATACAATGTGCTTTAGTGCGATACATGACTGTGGGAGTGTACACAATAATGTAATATCGGATCTAACAGTCGTCTATCGTGCGATTGGCACAATAATCAGGTGAAATATCTGCAGTGTACCCAGCTTCAGTCGGAGAATAATTATGTGCAAAGCAGCAATGCAGGGATGAATCAAGGAACAATGCTAATTACATCTTATAAAATAACAGGCATGGTGTATGATGTTACAACCCCTTAATCTACTCCATACCTGAACTGCACTTTTCAGCCA
Organism: Mixophyes fleayi; assembly: GCF_038048845.1. Lineage (NCBI taxonomy): Eukaryota > Metazoa > Chordata > Amphibia > Anura > Limnodynastidae > Mixophyes > Mixophyes fleayi. The sequence goes on from NC_134403.1 coordinate 10,304,538, forward strand.
TGTTGTTAACAGGAAGTATCAGTGAGGTATCTATAACATATCCTTGGAAAAGTACTTCAGGGGTTAAATTCCACCTCCACAGGGATCACTCAGGAGTTAAGTGAATTAAGATATCATTGTTATTTCTGTTTTCTCCCCATTGTCCACTAGTGAGCTCTACAGCCATCCAAGAGCCAGACCCAGTAGGGGTCACCTGATTGAAGACACCTGGGAAGGTAGGGGAGGGGGCTGGATAGTGTAAGCAGCCCACCAATCAAGACCTTTTGCAACTTCACTGGGCAGGCAGATCCCAAAGAGAGATTAGGAGGTGATGAAAGAGCCTACCTGGGAAGCTGGACTTGTGCGATTAACTTTTGGCCAAGAGGTGATGCTCTGCCAGAGAGATGCTGTGGATCATATCTCACTGGATTTATCTGAACTGATTTCCTGACTTGTTGGACCTGCTACTGTTAAGGGGACTGTGCTGTACCTATCCCACTGGATTTATTACAGCTGATTTCCTCACCTGTTGGACCTGCTATCATTACGGGGCCGTGCTGTATTTAATCCTTCTATTTTCCTCTAATACCGTGTCTGAGTGATTTGGGAACCACGTATCTTCCCACATCTCCAGTAACTAGACTCCTTTCAGCACACTCCCAGACACTCTTCCACTTGGTTGGCTAGGGCAAAATCTAGTGGGCACCCCAGTTCTGTGACATTAAATCCTAAATTTTTTAATGTACTTGAACATGTCTTGACTTTTGGGCATAGAAGGGCATACATGCAACCTCGACAATGAGTAGTACCAGGCATTAAATCGATAACACAATTAAAATAATGCTGTGGTGGCCAGGACTCAGCCTTGTGTTTACAGAGAACGTCACCATATTTGCAGATTCTAGGCTGCCAATGGAAGGTATTGGTTATTTTTAATTCTCTCTAGACAAAAATCAAAGCAAAAATGTTCCCACAAATGGCAATTTTATTAGACCCACAGTAACCCAACCCCTTGTAATTACTGTCCCAACTTGTAATGTAGAGGTATTTTTTTTAAGAGGAACAGAAGGAATCTATTATTTCTGAATCAGTTTCAGAACTGAAAAACAAGATCAGGACAAGAAAATATTTTTTGTAGATTGGAGACCAATCTTGCCAATGATGGCACCACCTAGGCTTTGGCATTGCCTGGTATTAGAGGAGATTGGCTGACAAAATGGCCTTTGGTGCCACAGTATATACATAGACCAAGTGATCGCCAAGTATTTTTTTTTTGGGAAGAGGAGCATGGTCCATCTGCATGGGTTCTTTGGGAGCAAAATGCAGTGGCTTCTTCAAATATGGAGCCAAATTAAGAGGTTGTATCTTCCGGGTCCAATCAGTTTTATTACAAACAGTAATTAGCTCCTCAAGAGATGTTGGGACATTGCAGACTTTTAAATTATACTTCATTTTGTCTGAAAGTCAGTTACCAGAGCTTCGCACTTTTACCCAAGTTCCAACGCCAAGATAAAAAATCTGATAGCGTATTGACTTATGTCCAATAGTGTGGACAAGCAAAGAAATAAAAGAGACCTAGGGGTAAATGTATGAAGCTCCGGGTTCTTCAACAGCGCTTAAATTTAAAGCGGCGCTGCCTTGTAAAGGGAAGTTTCCCTTTACAAGGCAGCGCCGCTTTAAATTTAAGCGCTGAAGACGCCGAACTCGCGGGTGTTGAAGAACCCGGAGCTTCATACATTTACCCCCTAGCTGGGCTTATACATTTTTTTTACTCAACTCTAAAATGAAGATAATAACATGTTGTAGAATGGAATTGTTATTTTCCTGCAGTTTAAGCCAATATAGAGAATCTTTGAAAAGAAAAATGTCACTTTGGGGATATTCAGAGATAAAGTTCTCAAGCTGCAGCTCAAATTGCATAGCACATAGGTTGAGGAAACCTTTGCAAGCTTGTAGATTCTCAATATAACTAGGCAAAAAGGGATCGTGCAGGGAAGTGACTGGCTGTACAGACACAGCAGTTGTAGGAACAGAATTAACACTTAAAACTGCAATAGTATGAACAATGAAGCTAAACCAATTGGCTGGGCAGTCCGTGAAGAAAATGGAAAATGCGGTCTTGCCTGAGAGGTCTTCAGTATATGAAGACAGTGGACCATCAGTGGGGTCCATGGCATAAGAATTGTGCTATAGACTTGTCACAAGTTGTGGGAAAAGACCCACTGCGCTGCAAGCAGTTGACCTTGGCTCACCTTGGGGTGTGGAATCTAATCAGGGCTTGGTTTCCACCAAGGACCTCTGCCTGGAGGAGATAGACTTCACAATGAGACAACCACAGTCCATCAGCAGCTGTTACAAGGAGGGTAAAGTTAAGGGAAGAGACTCGTTCTCCAAAGGTAAGGGCGAGCAGTCAGGAAATTAACCAAATGTCAGGGTCACAAGCAAACAGGAATGGTCAGAAGATAAGCTGGATCAGAAATGGGTGATCAGAATAACTCTACATGTATCTCTGATGGGAGAGGAGCTGTCTCCAGGATGTCACAGAAAGTGCTGGTACGTGACAGTCATTGAAAGACAATGTGGTGGATGGTGCACACAGTTGACTAACTAAATTGGATGACGGATTTGGCCCTCAGAAAGTGCACCCTGAAACGCGCTTAAACGCAGAAAGCAACTAGATGGTGCAAAAAGTTTAGGAAAGGAACTGACTTCAGGAACAAAATTTGAATCCAACACCCCTCATTTAAATAATCTTGTCCAGAAAAGTAAAATTAGTTGTACTAACGTGCTTAATCTATGCTCGGTAATGATTTACCCGTCTCCTCTCTTCAGAGCATCGTTGTCATGGTGGCCCCAAAATCCAAGAGATTCATATAAAACCAGGTTCAACTATCCAAAAGTAACTGCGTGACACCCCAAAAAAGTGCTGAGGTTTAATACTTCTCCAGTTTGTGAATAACCGTTTGTGTTTCGCCATCAAAATCGAAGTAGGATATTTATATATCCGGAAATATTTTATTTCTCTGTGCACCAAACTGATTGTAAGAGCAAATTGTTTCCACAAATACTGTTATATGTAATAGCAGTAGTTTTTCTTAGTAATCAGAGTGTAACAAGTAATCAAATCAACCTCATTACAGTCAGTATTAATTTGTCACGGAGATTCCAGAGGGAGAGATCACATTTACCTGCACCGGAATATCTGCTCATCTGCTCTGTGTATGTCCATTTCATTCTCGCACAGGCATTAATGGACATATACATGTGCACACACATGTAGGCACAATCCCGTGTGCATGCACTTCATCTATACATACACACATATGTTCATACATGCACAAATGTTTGAATACACTTAAATACACAAGCATGCACACACACACAAGTACACACACATACACATCATGTATGCACACATAGATACACGCACACATACATGTATAAACAAGCGCCCACACACATGTTCACCTGCATGCACATTATCACTGGAAAGTATACAACTTAATTGTTTGTCAACATACTTTCTTTCATGTTAAAAATATAATTGTAAACTATTATATTATTACAAACATTATTTTATGAAATACTAAACGAGATACAACAAGATTCTCATTCTGCATCATATGGTGACCCCAAATTTCTGTAGTCATACCCTAAAAAAGTGCTCCAGAATTCCTGAACCAAATATTAGTAAAAAACAAGACCCCCCTAAAAATCCCCCAAACAAGAAGATAAAGAGCAGGGTTTGCAGGTTAGATGTTTGCCAGATTAACCCCCACCTTATCCTGCTACCTACTGTCCCCAGTAACTAATATCCAGACCTGCAGCTGCTAGTTACTTATCTCTCCTGAGCTTAGTACTCAGCAAATATAAACTGGATAATGCCCAGAGAGATCTGCAGGAGGAACGCTGACTTTGCTGGACGTCAGTGCCCAACTGTCAGAGAAGCCAATAGGACCTGCGGTAATTGTGCTCCACACAAGTCAATAAGCTGCCCTGGGATAGCTCAGCAGAGAGATTGTGAATGGATTTCAGTCACTGACATTGATGCAGCGTTATATTCCACTAGTTAACATTCTGAATTATAAATGCAAGAATTGCATCTTCTCAGTCCCTGAAGTTCTATTAACATATTGATGTATGGAAAGAATGTACATCCATTATTGCCTGGTGCACCATCTGCCTTTTATATAAAAATAACTAAAGGTTCAGTGTGTGTATATATTTATATATATATATATATATATATATATATATATATATATATATATATATATACTTCATACATCCCTGATCTCTTGATAAAGTCGTTGACGAAACGCGTTGAGGAGGATACCGCTGTTCCTGTGTTGTTTTCACTTTGGATTGCCTTATTTACCCTGGCCAGGTGGACTTGTGGGATCCATAGCTGTTCTTCGGAAACTCACAGATAAGCTTCATTATGTCTTTTATTATGTACGGACATATTTTTTATCCTTGCTATTAAATTTTTATTATGCTAATAAACTGTGGATGAGTTTTTTACAGTCCCCACCTGTTGTGCTATTTTCAGTGTTTTTACCACAGCTCTATTTTAATTTACTGCACCATAATAGTCCTTTTTTTGAGCTTCTAGTTCACGTCAGAGATTTAAAGGACATCACATGAGAGGATCTATCTCATACAGAAGGTTGGAAACTCAAAACAGATAAGCTGCTTTTTATTTGACTTCTGGTACGAGGCTATTGCACTTGCACTTTCATTTGGAGATTTGCTATAATATACTATGCGTGGCGCTTCTACTCTTCTGTTTATATATATATATATATATATATATATATATATATATATATATATATATTCATACATATATTTGCCACAGTTCCCTGATAAAAAATACAGCTAGTCTGCAGCAGCAGGCTGCAGTCAGGGTTAAAGGTTCCCTCGGATCCTCTTTTAGCACACACACACACATAGGTGTTCCACATGGGTCGGATTGGTTATGCTTTCCTGTGATGTGTTTGTAGTGCTTGGGGTGGTGGATAAAAACACTCTCTGTATGTGTGGGTGGGACCACCAATGCCAATAAGTGGCCGGCTTGCAGACAGGGAAGTAATGTCTATCCAGATGTAGGTGGTGGGGATTTTTGTGCACTATTTCTGGATATAACTGCTGAACCAGCGTTGAAACTGTTTGCCATCTTGACAACTGCTAATAAACAGTTAAATGGTTCAGCATACCTGTGTCGGAATCCTGTGAATGCTGTACCTTCTCACAATAGATAGATAGATAGATAGATAGTGTCGAAGTCAGCAAATTGGATAAAGTAATTTCAATAAATATGGAGCAAACTTGGTTGTCTTTGTCTGAAATTATGCTTAGAGCACGCTACAGCGTGGAAGGGCGTATCCAGCAGCAACACATGGCAATAACAGGTTTTACACTTTTACACACATTCACACGAACACACACATTTGTAATTAGTACACATTAATTGTAGTTGCAACACTTAGTTATTTATGTCAAAATATAGCAGTTTTTATGTTTAATATTATAAGTTATATGCATGATAGTGAAACCCAAGGTTCAGGCTGCAGTAACTGTGTTTAGTATCATTTTAATCCCCTATTCATCAACAGTTGTCCGGTTCATTCGCCGAAGAGATTGCACATCGCATACTCTAGTTAGTGATGTTAGGGAATAAATGTATAAAGTGATACCAACTGTAAAATGTAAAAAGACTAGTTGAAAATGGATTCTTGGCGGGAAGGTCGGAGCACATCCCCTGGAGAGATGACCCCAACCTTTGGATATTTTGGTTTGAACTGGCCTATGACCTGCAGTACACTGGTCTTCCTGAATCCTGGACCAATAGAAGCAAGCCACACCATCTGCATTATTTTACTGTATTTCTGACTGCATATAAGCAGGGGCTCTGGACGTAGTGACCAGTCTTCTTTGACCACAGCCTTCAGACCTGAATGACTGTTCACTGGATCCAGAGCGCCTGCGATAAGTAACGGCTGCACTTGTTTTATTTCGCATCAATTATTCTGCTACTTTTGGATAATAACTTACTTTGTGCGTTGGAAACACAAATTGAGATTCGACAATCGTTATTGGATAGAGACAAAATGTGCATAACAATAGATAGATAGATAGATATATCTGTGTGTGTTTGTATAAATACATTTGTGTCCAGTATATAGTATAGCTAATTTTATAAAAAAACACAGTTCTAGTCGGCTCTTATTCTCTCGTCTGTACAATGAGGACACTCCAGCCGGCACTGAACTAAATATGGTCCCTGGTAATCAGCAACAGACGGTGGAGTCATTGTCCAGACACTGCTGATACCGGCTGCTGTCTCAGACTAATTATATCACAGGTTTAATTACTAGACTGATTGCTGCAGCTCTCCACAGCTATTACATCTTCACTCTGAGGGTGAGAAGCAAGGAAGACAATTATCTGTATGAAGTATTACACACATTCATATTCTGTGAAGTGGAATTTTTCATCCAAGAAACTATTGTAGAAAATCAAAATCCATCATTTTCTTATTTAACCGTGTGAGCTCAAGTTCCAGCAGCTGAATAGTAAAATAAATATAATCTCACATATTTCAATAGGAGAGATTGTTGATATTTGATTTAAATCTCTGCTTGCAGTATCAAATAAAGGTAATCCCATTTATGTGAGAATCTTTATTCAGTTTTTATATATATTTCCTATGCCGGGAGGGGAATAACTTGGAAACATTAAGTGGCGCACGCAGGGGGGTTTCTGGGTCTCCAGAAACCCCCCCTCCCCCGCTAACTAAGTGCCCACCATAGTGGCACTGTCCTATACAGCAGCCGCGGCGCTGTCAAAGAAGCGTCTGCCGCGGTGCTGCGGATGTATAGGTTTTTTTTGGGGTCAGGCCTGACAATCCTGCGTGCGCCCCTGACATTGAAGAGTTAAGTTAATTAACTGGTCTTAGGGTTTGTCTGGCTTTAAGGCCATTAGTGTTTGACAAATGTTACAAAATGTGTTTTATGTTTTAAATGTAACTATGTTCCTATGGTAAAATAGTGCAAACAGCTGGACTTAATACTTGATGGCCAGGTGATTGGAGATGAGTGAGGTTGCAGCGTAATTATTAAGGTTTTAGTGTTACGTAGAGCGGGCTGCTCCGTAGAGATGCTTAATTCAAGTGATTCATCCTTTAGTTTCACTGGATCTTCATCATTCCACAGAAACCTGCTCTGAACTGTGGGCCTGATTCATTAAGGCTCTTCTCCTGCCTCCAGGACTTTGCTCCCCAGCTGTGAAACGATCTCCCACGCTCCATCAGGTTAGCCTCTACTCTCAAAGGCTTCAAGCGTTCCCTTAAGACTCATTTCTTTATTCAAGCCTATCAGCCTTCCTCCTAACTCATTGTCCCGGCTTTCTCCCCCATTCTCCCAGTCGGTATCATCATATTTGTGTCTCCTCCTCTCCTTTAGGATGTAAGCTCTCACAAGCAAGGCCCTCTTTCCTTGTGTTCTCTTTCTAATCTTCCATCACCCTCTGTACCTCTTGGCCTGCTTCCTTAGCCGTTTTCTTAAGCTTAGTCTACTTCTCACTGATTACTACCATCACTCTCACTCACTGTCCCTCATATAAATTGATCTACATTACCATGTACCACTTACACCCAAACTGTAGCTTGTGCACAGGGTATGACTGAAAAACATATACCTTAGAAGTTTGAATCGGATGCTGCTGCATGCACTTGAGCTGGGCATGCCCTTAGTGTACATTGACTACGTGTATACGCCCAGGCCCCTCCAGATTCAGAACTTCAATTCATAGACTGTCGGAAGTATCATTTATGTGTGAACATGAATTGTGTTCTTTGTTGTATATTTCAGTTTCACGTATGCACATAGTAAAAAAAAAGTAAAATACGCCACATAAATTGATTTATGTTCCTTAATGAATCAAGCCCTGTGTATGTAAATTCACATTTCGTGGAGTTTATAGTCTACAAGCTGGTACCGCAGCACACAATTGATTTTGCTGGTTGGTGGGATTAGGGGGGGATGGGAAACACTAAAGGAGAAATCCCAGGATTCTCCTTTACTTCAATAATCATAAAAGATGATCATTGGACCCCAAGTTTGGTTTAGGTTCTAATCCCATTCTATGGTTTTGGTCTATTGGGGGGTTTATGAAAAACAAATGTAAATTTGATTGATAAAAAGTTTTAAAAAATCTATAAAATCTTGTAATTTTAATCTGTTTTTTGTTCCTCCATCAACTAGATTTTTCTTCTATGCTCCCTTCAATTATCAAGTATCTATCTATCTATCTATCTATCTATCTATCTATCTATCTATCTATCTATCTATCTATCTATCTATCCATCTATCCATCTATCTATCCATCAGTCTATCTATCTATCTATTTATCTATCCATCTATCTATCTATCTCGCTATATATATATATATATATATATATATATATATATATATATATATATAAATGGCTAACGCTGTGCCTCATCTTTATAAATACACACACAAAACACACAAACAAATTTGGCAAAATGTTTGCAAATTACTCTTTCGTGTACTTGTCTATTCCTACTGACTAGATTTTCCTAATTTCTTGGGCTTATTTTGTTTGGTTTATTTCGGTTTTTGTGTGCCAGCTACCATTTATAACGACCTTTGCTATTGCAAATTGACTCAATTTTCTATCCATCCGTTTTATTTGCACTTAGTGTTAAATGAATAAGAATATAGGGCCTGATTCATCAAGGTACGCAAACGCATCTGTGTTGCATACTTTGAGTGACGCAAATCGTTATATTTGCGTTGGAGTTTGAGATTGAGTTGACTTTGGGTGCCGTATCTGCTCTGTTTGCGCTGCGTATGTGGTGTTTTACATAGCTCAAGTCCCGTTTAGCAGATACGTATGCGTTTGCGTACCTTGATGAATCAGGCCCATACTAATTAATCTAAGCAATAAAGTGTAACTGTGATGCCACCTAACAGGCAAATGTCTGCTGTGGGAGTAACTGCACAGCAAGAAGCAGCAAAAGACAAAGGGCGGAGCCGGATAAAGCCCGACGACAAACTAGGACTGATGACCAAAGAGAACGCTAAGGTTATCATCATCGTCATGCAAATCTGACTCCTCAACAAATTGCTGATCACACAGGAAACAATCAAAGAGCAAAGAAAATGGAGGTTATATCATGTCAACGCCTGCAAAGTCAGAGAACAAGATGCCACGTCATTCTTGATGTAGGTAACTTGTATGAAACAAATATTATTGCTCATAACTATGATCACATGAACTTTATTTGTGAATTTCGCCATGCTAAGCTTTTCATGGCTGAGCAGCCGTCTGATAAACTGTTCAATCAATGCTGCCACATGGGTAAAGTCAAATACGGTGCAATAAGATCTGCCCCTGTTATTAAGCACTTAAATAAAAAAAAATCTTTAACAACATAAAATCAATTAATAGTGCTTTAGCATTTGCGTCTACGGGTGCTAACACCTGGCTACAGTCCCTATTGTTACCGAATTAACAGTCAAATTTAATATTTAACTGTTACCAAAAAAGGGTCCAATATGTTCTTACTCTTAATGGCAGCACCTTTGCTGGCTATAGCAGTGTGCTGGGGGATTTTTCGCTGTGTTTGTTCCCTTCAGGATAACCCCACCCTTTCAAGTACCTGCAATGAACCTATAAATTGATTGAGCAACTTCCACTTCCGTATTCTTATGTTTTTCCGTCACTTTGATGGGCTAGAAGTCTATAATCAATATGATCACTCATCAGTTCGCTTTAATTGGTTAATATCCTACTGATGATAATTAAAGTAATTCACAATGTCTCCTCTTTCTCCCTAGTACATATTATCAGGCAGACCCCAAATTGTCGAAATTCTGAAGTCACATGAGAATCATTTGTTTTGTGTTCTCAGACTGAAGGAGCGCGGCTAATGGCGAGTCCATCTGTGTATGTAATACTCGTGTCTGGCTCTCGTGAACAGCAATGGCTCCTCTCTTCTTGTTGTATGAGTGAACTTTAACTTTGCCGGGGGGCAGTAATGTCCGCTTACCAAAGAGAAGAGAACAATGTATAATCGCTGCTGCACATTTTATGTCAGTCATTCTCTGCTTTTTGGACAGCTGAAGAGAAGGGACAGAGGTCTAGGCTGACCTAGCACTGCAGTTTGAAATAAAACTGTTTGTCATAATCATATCAAATGCAATTTCCAGCGATCAGTGGTTACAGCTAACTAAATGGAGCCGACCTCTCTGGGGGAGCAATTATCTAATTTCCAGGAATGTTTAAGGTAAAGGTATTATAACGACAGAGTATAAATAAATGATGATGATGATGATGAGACCAGCCTTGTATTTTAAGGATAATAATGAGGTTTCTCTGTCATAAATGGAGGAAAGAGGGAAGATAATTGCAATAGGGATTGGACGACCACCAGATCAGACGGGGGGTTGGGGGTCTATTAAATAGCTTGATGCCAACTGCATTGACGTGCTATAATCTACAGCATCCATCATTGCATTGTATTAAAATGCATTTGTTAGGAAAACGAGGGTCATTAATGATCTGAGTAAATGTGAATGGGGCATTATAAAAACTAGATTAAATAAAATAGATTTGCTTTTTGGTAAACAAAAATAAGTCACTTCATTCATAAAATGATGACATTGTGAAAATCCATTCTGCTGGGTTATGCAGAACAGATTTCAAGTGAGTCCTTTAGGCTCATTGTTTAACTATTTCATTTTTAGGGGACAGAGAAAGGGAGCATTGGTTCATGGCTAAATGTATCTAGATTCATTTTCAGATGATTTATGTCTCAGTGTCACAAATTGTTTGTGATGAGCTGGTTCCTGTCTCTGGGATGAGTCAGCTCCCAGCACTGAAGGGGTTACTGCTGATTATGCAGCAAGAGGTGCGGGATTAACTAGCGCTGGACCTGTCTGGAACCCTGGACAGCCTCTGACATCTGCTGCTGACAGACTCTTATATCGTCTACTCTTTCCTTTGAATGAGAGCAGGATCCAGCTGAAAGCTCCCAGCCAGGAGGGGAGGGGGGGGGGGGGGGGGGGGGGTATAGGATAAGAGGAATGTACTCACCAAGCAATTTACAGTGTGTTCATTTCCATATACAGACCCTTATGATGCAGTGAGCTGGCATCTTTCCTGCAGCGCAGAGACCGCCAGATCTTCTGAGCTATTTCATGTTTCATCTGAATATGTGAAATTCATATATTTACTCTGCTGCTGTGCATATATACTCTGGTGCTGTACATATTATCATCGAAACAGGTAGTAAATGACACAAAAGTCCAGTCGTCTGGTCAGGGCCATCTTAACAACATTATGGGCCCCCGGGCAAAGCAGTGCACCGGGGCCCCAAGATATAGATATAGATATAGATATAGATAAATAGATGTATACAGATACAGATATAGATATAGATATATAGAGATAGAGATAGATAGATGTACTTGCTCAGTGACCCTTGTAGGTTTTGTTTGCAGGTTTTTTTCTTATGCAGGATTATTTATTCTCATTAAGAGCCGTGCCTATGGGGCCCCCTTGCCTGTGGGGCCCCCGGGCAGCTGCCCATCGTGCCCAATGTAAAAGATGGCCCTGCGTCTGGTAGAAGTAGCTGCAGCTGGTGTTATTAGGCAAGAAAGTAAATAATACAATAAAAAAATCCATACTTGCCAACTCTCCCTGAATGTCAGGGAGACTCCCTGAAATAGGGGTGATCTCCCTCACTCCCTGAAGAGTCTGGCATTCTCCCTGATGCTGAGCCAGTACAAGACGTGGTTGGCTTCGCCATCTGTGGCATGATGGCACAGTTCAGAAATTGTGTCCTATGTCCATGTATTGATGGACGTTGGAGGTGGACATTTTCATGGAGTCCAAGATTTAATCAAAACTGACAGGTAAGACAACATGACTTCAGTAATGGAGACAGAAATGTAAAAGACACTTCAGTCTCTAGAGATTCAGTAGCTGCTTTTCTTTAACGCATAGTTGCCTACTCTCCTGGAATGTCCGGGAGACTCCCGCATTTCTGGGAGACCTCCCGGGCTCCTGGGAGAGCAGGGCAACCTCCCGTTTCTCACCCCTGCAATAAATAAGTGGTGGGGGGAGGGGCATAATGGCGCAAATATCACGTCATCTTAGCCTCTCCCCCTGCTGTAATTAGCCAAAATTGGAACATTCGTGTAGGGGGCAGGGCCAAAATGATGCAATTCATCAAGCCCCGCCCCCTCACGCCCACCTCCCCCGGGATCTCCCTGAAGCCAACGAGGAAAAGTGGGCAAGTATGAAATAATCCTGGCATGTGCAGCTCTTACTAACAAATAGCCCCTTTCTATCTGTGGGGGACCTAGTGCCCAAACCACAGACACAATAGTTGTAGGCAAGTCTGCCGCACTTAAAACATACATGCCAACATTTTCCTGCTCCACTCTCAAATCGCGCCCCCCCCCCCCCTCCCCGCTGCTTTATACTGATGGGGGCAGGGCCAGGATGGCACAGTTTGCTATAAGTCGCATTATTAAGCCCCATTCTACCCACTAAGCCATGGACAACCATGAGAATAGGCAACAATGACCAGCCCACCAAAGGGGAAAAATGTATCAAGCTGCGATTTTGAATTTCCAATGATTTTCTCGGGCGAGTTTGATGCAAAATTGCCAGAGATGTGTTTCTTTCAAAAGCGCTGTTTTTTAAATTGCTACAAAACGCGGTCCCGATTTTTGCCACTCTCGCTATGCAAATCGCCAAATGTACGAATCTGCGATTTTGCAAACTCGCCCGAGTTTGAATTCAAATTGCACATGAGCACTTGTGACACTACAGGTGCTCATGTGCATGCTGACACTTGTAGTGCGACAAGTCTGTACTTTTAATGGTGTCCCCATCAAGAAATTATAAGTGTTGACATATCATAAAATAATAAAAAATATACATATTGTCCCACTGCTGATGAAATAGTAAACCACTGTTATAAAAAAAAAAAGAACACTTACTTTTATTCTATGATTACATTTGAGCCACTAATTTATTATTAAAATAAATTGTCCCCCGTAAGAAAATTTCTAATAATTTTTGCCCCTCTACAACAAAAAAGTTGGTTTATTAAACTTCCATTATGCCTCTTGTTATATTAAATTTGCCCGGCAGTGTAACAGTGATGTGTTTGCCAATCTCGCCTATCGAAACCAGCGTGTTGTATCTGATGATTTTTAATTCAAACTCTGGCGAGTTTGTTTTTAATCTCCCGGTGAGTTTGACTTTAATATGGGAGAGATAGGGGTTTTAAAATCACCACAAAACACCAGAGATTGGATTTAGGAAGGTCAAAATCGCTGGTTAATACATATACGGCGATTTTGCACTTCAAATCGCTGGTTATCTCCTGTGGTTTGCGACAATTTTAAATCGCCGAAAACAGATGCAGCTTGATACATTTACCTCCTGGTGTTTCTCTCTATATAGGCTTCCTGCCCCTTTATCCAGGTAGTGAGACAAACACCAAGCTGTCAATCATCCTGCTGTCTGGCAGGAAGACCGGAAGACTTGAACTCACCCTCAGGAACGAGGGTCTTCTTCTCTCCTGCACTCACTTCAGAGAATCCATAACCCCATTCACTGAGAATATTTTGATACTTTTTGGGCTGGTCATATTCCACCAACATTATCATCTTGTTTATGCACTATCCACACAAATTATAGCTTGCATTTTTCCGAAGACATTGAATGAACAGAAAATGCAATTAGTTTACTTATACCACCTTTTAATTGAAAGTGCAAGAAGGTAAATTAAAAACAAATGTGCTTTTTCTCTAAACAACAGCAAGAAATACTTTGTGGATCTTGCTTTGGCATCAATCTACCTTTCCAAAACAGCAAATAGCAGAATTCTACACAATAGTTTTCACAATAAACTCTGCTCTTTTTAAAATGATAATGCGATTTTTTTCCCCCACAATGAAACACATCTTAGAATGCCATGTAAACGCGGCATTTTAGGAACTGATAACTTGTACATACGTACGCCCGCATTCAAATGCAAGAGCACCTGAGAGTCACGATCCAGCACTCACCTGCCGTGTCTGTGACAAAGGGTTAATGAGGAACAACCAACTGGGCTATTTAAAAATGACAAAAACTCTCACTTTCTATCCCACACACTGATTTTTGCCTTGCCAATTATGCCACCACCAACGTGATTCTGAAGAGCTGACACTCTTACACAGGAAGCCTTCAGTTTTTCCCTTTATCTAAACTAATCTCTCACAACTTACTTTAATCAAAGTTATCATAAACCAAATGATCTGCTCTGTTTCAACTATGTAGTGGTCTAATGCCAAGGTAAGCCTAACATGTGAATTTCTAAGAACACAGAGACATGAAGTGTGATTTAATATAGAAGATAAATCCACAATGCTTAATGTGAAACACATCAAAATGTGTAAAAGATATAATGCAATAGTTTTCTATAAAAGAAAAGGGAGAAACCAACAGAAAAATGGTAAGCCAACACATGATCAGATATCTGCTTGCTGGGAGAGCACTAATTCAGTGGAAATTGAGACCTAAAAGTGACCAAAAACTGTTAGATTTGCAAGATATTTTAAGCATTCTCCAGGTGCCCACTTCCAGTGATGTCAGAACTAGAATGTCTGTGTAAATGCAAATTAATTTTTTATGACTTTCAAACAGGGTTTCTTTACTCTGGTCTAAATTCTTACCATAATGTTCTAAAAAGACGATATTATTTCCTTTCCAGACAAGGCCCTTGGTAAGTATGATACCTGCTCAGCCTCCTGTCACCCAGTTGAGATGTCCTGAATTTTCACAAACCCACGAAGAATGTGAGGGGTCTGCTTTAGGATATTATTGATGTAATTTTAAAGTGAGGTTCCAAGAGGTTTTCAGCTTCTATGACCAAGCCATAAATTGGTATTGGGTGCTCATCTGTAGCTACACCTCTGGATATCTTTATCCATAAATACCACATGGACAGAGTAGAAGAATTTAGAGGCAATAATAAAGATAACACTGTAATTTAGTCTCTACTTATCAGATTTTGCTGTAATACAAGAAGCCAAATAGCAAATGCAATTTTCACAATGAAAAAATTGTGTTTACAAAGTCTTACTGCGCTTCCGACCTGGTTCTGTCTATGTGGGTGTAGGTATGTCTGCCGTAAACTTGGTGTATATGCTGTATATCAGTGGTGCTATATAAATAAATGGTGATGGTGATGATAATGATGATATATATTTATAAGTTCTCAGCGTAAGTTTGTGACATCTCATACTGGGGTTCTGGTTGACATAAGGCTCTGAATTTCCTTCTGTTCCCTTGGTACAAATTGCCCAGTGCCTGTATACCAGTCACGGTAGTGTGTCACCTGAAGTCATAGCAGAAAGTCCATAGAGCCACAGCCCAATCTGTATTATCTTGGTGTCTCATCTTATCATCCTATCAGACCTGATTTCCATGGGACAGATCTTTGGAGGCCAACTAGGATCTGTCCACCATGACAGGGAAGTGACATCAAAAGGGTCCTGGTGTAAAGTAATTTACTCCTATTTTGACATTGGGAATGTTGTGAGTTCTATGCTACAGACAGGTATACAGTGAGTACAATGTCCATCATGGGATCTCAGAGAAGGCAGGAAACTTGTTGGTATGGAGTTACATCCATGTGTTGGATCTATATTCGGAGCCTGAAGGGTGGATGACATTTCCAGCGTCTCTGTTAGATAACAATTGGTTGCTGGTTAGACCGTCCCTGTTCTTTTATATTTTTAAAATACTTTTTTTTACATTGGTTTCTTATACAAAGTTAGCTGCACCTACACCGAGTTGTCCGCTAAGTCTATACCAGCATAAGCCGCACTCTGTAAAACAGCTAGAGAGCCTTGTGGTGTGAGAGACGCTGTGTTAAACAGATCAAGCGGTATATTTACTAAACTGCGGGTTTGAAAAAGTGGAGATGTTGCTTATAGCAACCAATCAGATTCTAGCTGTCATTTTGTAGAATGTACTAAATAAATGAGAGCTAGAATCTGATTGGTTGCTAGAGGCAACATCTCCACTTTTTCAAACCTGCATTTCAGTAAATATATCCCCAGAGTAAAGAAGCTCAAAATTGTTTCAAAGTGGTTCTTCAACTGACTCAAAAGTGGAAATGTTTGACAATAAATTCTCAATCTTCCAGACAAAATCTTTTAGCTACGTAAGAACAAAGTGCGCAGGTTTGACCATGTAAGGGAGGATCTGAACATTGTAAAGTAGCAACACACAAACATGAATGAGTTAAAGCAAATGTCTAATCATTGCTGAACATAATTAGCACCCTGTAATTATACACGTTTGAACACTAATTATATTAATGTTTTATATATATATATATATATATATATATATATATATATATATATATGTTTCAGAAGAAATAAATCATTATTACATTGTGGAGTTAAGCACTTCCACCCCCAGGTCTGGCTGCACATCTGCAGATAGAGCTCTGCCGATTTCCCTCTGAGCTCTGCAGAGTTAATGGAGACGGTAGTGATGACAGACTCGCTGATGGTTGAGACTGAGAAGACGATCAGAATATGAAAGTGAGAGATCACGTCTGTCCTCTCTGAAATAAAACAGCTCCAGCACTTTGCAGTTCGCTGAAATATTTATTGGTGTGGGAGATGATAACACTTCCAGCCTGGTGGCTGAATTTCCAAGAACATTACCATTGAATTATTAATTAGGAAAACTCGGTGCTGAGGTTTTGGATGTATGAATGAGAGCTCAGATTGAGGAATACAGAACAGGAGATGTCAGCTGGAAGGGCTAATCGGGGTGATAAGTATAAGGGTGGCCATATGTGGAAATATCTTTTCATAAAGAGAGGTGCTTGACAGCACAATCATCTTATAGCAGTTTGATTGGAGCCTCTCATCACTGCTCCATGCTGTTAGAGAACACTGCTCTTTCCAGAAACTCAGTCTGTGGCTTCCTGCTGCCTCCATTCCCCTCCTCACATCATGTCACTGCCCCTGTCCCATGCAGCCCTGTCCTCACTAACATATCACTCATCTCCTGATATACTCTGTGCTGCTGGGGGACCCTGCTCCTTCCACTATATAACTCTCAGTCTGTCGCTTCCTGCTGCCTCCATTCCCCTCCTCACATCATGTCACTGCCCCTGTCACATGCAGCCCTGTCCTCACTTAGACATCACTCATCTCCTGATATATTCTGTGCTGCTGGGGGACCCTGCTCCTTCCACAATATAACTCTCAGTCTGTGGCTTCCTGCTGCCTCCATTCCCCTCCTCTCATCATGTCACTACCCCTGTCACATGCAGCCCTGTCCTCACTAACACATCACTCATCTCCTGATATACTCTGTGCTGCTGGGGACCCTGCTCCTTCCACTATATAACTCTGTCTGTGGCTTCCTGCTGCCTCCATTCCCCTCCTCACATCATGTCACTGCCCCTGTCACATGCAGCCTTGTCCTCACTGACACATCACTCATCTCCTGATATACTCTGTGCTGCTGGGGACCCTGCTCCTTCCACTATATAACTCTCAGTCTGTGGCTTCCTGCTGTCTCTATTCCCCTCCTCACTCATGTCACTGCCCCTGTCACATACAGCCCTGTCCTCACTGACACATCACTCATCTCCTGATATACTCTGTGCTGCTGGGGACCCTGCTCCTTCCACTATATAACTCTCAGTCTGTGGCTTCCTGCTGTCTCTATTCCCCCTCCTCACTCATGTCACTGCCCCTGTCACATACAGCCCTGTCCTCACTAACACATCACTCGTCTCCTGATATAATCTGTGCTGCTGGAGATTCTGCTTCGTTCACTTTATAACTCAATAGGACTGCACAGAAAAATAATAAAGAAAACTCAATATCACCTCAGTCCAGGGGCAGATCTATTAAATTGTTGTACCCGGGGAGATTTAGGGGGAACGATTTATGCTTCGCCCCCTTTCTGACTTCTGAGGCTGCCGGCGGCTGCACACTATGTGCAGGTCCGCTCGGCAGTGACAGGTAAGGAGAGTGTGCTGCCCGGCTGCTCTAATTGTGTTTAAAACACAATCAGAGCAGCCGGGCAGCACACTGTCACTGCCTGTCACTGCCGAACGGACCTGCACATAGTGTGCAGCCGTCGGCAGCAAGCTCCTACTAGGGGGGGGCGATTGCCCCGAAATCCCCCCACCCCCCCTGGATCCGCCACTACCTCGGTCTCATGATTAATTTCAGCTATAATTTAAGAATTATTGAGCAGAATTAAAGGGGTTATACTGAAGTAGATTGGATTGATGGGTTTCCTTAATGAGCATTCTGCAAATATTCTGCAAAACTAGATGCAGGTTGATTTTTAAGGAGTGTTTCCAAAAAGTAGGTGTTAGATGGTCAAGTAGATGCAACTTGTTCTCATCACAAAGTGTTACTGGGTAACAGAACTTGTGGTTCCTAAATGATCCTTTGTGTTAGTGGTTTATTTGTATGTCCCTGGAAAAGTTTTCTCAGTATTCTGCTTTCTCTATATCTTTACAGTCCTGGTGGTGAGGAGCAGTTTGGAATTACTTCACATCTCTGTGGGTAATGATTGGGGCAATAAATGTTAACTTTCATCATCCATTAATCATACTTGCCAACTCTCCCTGAATGTCAGGGAGACTCCCTGAAATAGGGGTGATCTCCCTCACTCCCTGAAGAGTCTGGCATTCTCCCTGATGCTGAGCCAGTACAAGACGTAGTTGGCTTCGCCATCTGTGGCATGATGACAGTTCAGAAATTGTGTCCTATGTCCATGTATTGATGCCTATGGAGGTGGCCATTTTCATGGAGACCAAGATTTAATAAAAGACTGACAGGTAAGACAACATGACTTCAGGGTCTTAATGACGCAAATATCGCGTGATCTTAGCCCCGCCCCCTGCTGCAATTGCCCAAATTTAGGGGGCAGGGCCAAGCCCGTGCCCGTACGTCCATTTTCCCGGGATCTCCCTGAAGCCAACAAGAAAAAGTTGGCAAGTATGCCATTAATATTATTATTATTTTCGTAAATTTGTAAGGCACCACAGTGCTCCACAGCGCCATACAGCAGGGAGAACAGGACACACATAAAACAGGGACATACAAGGTAGACAAAATATATGCAGACATGAAAACAAAGGGTATGAAGGACCCTGCTCATTAGAGAGCTTACGTTCTAATGGGAAGAAAGAGGGCACAGCTGAAACTAGAGGTGTAAATGTGTTTCAGAGTGGAGATTGGGATTGTTGTGAGGGTACATTAATGTGAATAGTGTTATCAAGGATAAGGTCCCCTCTAAAAATGAGAATGGTTTTCAAAGAGCATCTAAAGATTTGAAGGCTGTGGGAAAATCTGATTGAGCGTGGTAGGAAATTCCATAAGTGGGGAGCAGCACGGGAGAAGTCTTGTAGGCGGGAGTGAGAGGTGGTTACCAGAGAGGAGACAAGGCACAGGTCAGAAGTAGATCTAAGAGGGTGGGAGGAAGACTGTTTTGATGAGATTTGAGATTTATGCAGGGGTAGCGTAGTTGAGGGCTTTGTAAGTAACAGTGAGTAATTTAAATTGAATTCTGGAGGACTGTCACGACTCCGAGTGATTTTGTAGATCCCTTGCCTCTGTCTATATAGGACTTGCCCAGGAGTGCGGAGTCTAACGGATAGGAGGTATTCACCAGGGATCCCCGCAAGGACTCCGATGCTCCTATTCCGCAGGTCGCGGTCTCCCAGAGGGTAGTGGAGGCAACACACAATGACACGGTGGATGAGGTAACACAGAGTAAAGAGTTCAGGATTCACAGACTTCAGTAATAGTAGTAATAAAACACTGGAGATGGTAGTAATGCTGTAAAATAGTATATTGACTGATGGTACAATGGAAATGGAAGAATATATATATAACGGCAGATATTGAATACACGGCAATTAGGACACAGGCAGGATGCAGATCAAATTATGCCACTTCATAGTTGGCAACTCTTGACAACTGCTTGGGATGAGTAAACAATAGTTCAAACATAAGATGACAAATGGAGAATGCGTGGATCCAATAATCTAACACACGGCAGATGGATGTGAATCACTGGTCAGCAACAGTTCCGAGAGAATGAGAATGTAGAACTGTTGATCCGAAGGTAAAGATGATTCTACGTAGCAGGTGGGTTACAGGTATCACGATAATTCTCAGAGTAGAACAGCAATAATCGTTGAACTAATGTTCTACAAATAACAGTCGCAAAGATAAAGTTAAACAGAAGAGACTTCTAACAGTTCGTTACCTAGAAGTAACAAGAACGAGGAGTATCCTAGCCGAGTATAGAACTGCAGATGACTGATGTCTTCCAATAAACTTATCAATGAAGAAAATAGCACTGTTGGGTCAGCCGGGTAAAAGCAGAAACTTGAACCGTAGAACTAGCTTGAAGTGCAGCGGACAACTCACAGGAAAAAGTTCAACATGCAGGTATCGGCGAAGAGGAGCAAACGATGAGGCCACTGTGGAGCTGCAAGTGACAGGTACCCTTAGCCGCAGGCCGTAGTAATTCAGCGGGCAGATTAATCACAAGGAAAGTCTCAATAGAACCCAACATGAAAATATAACAACAGGTGTGCAGGATTAACCACAGGTGCAGCAATCAACACACAGTGGATGGTCAACATGAAGCTTGATAGAAACCGAGGAGTTCAGCAGACCAGCGTGAAACTACAGGTACCAGGTACAGTGGTGGTAGATTGCAGAAGTCCAGCGAGCAGGTAACAGCAGCGAGAAGTTCAGCGGGACAGCGTGGAACTTCAAATACCAGGTACAATGGTTGCAGATTGCAGAAGTCTGGCGAGCAGGTAACAACAGCAAGAAGTTCAGCGGGGCAGCGTGGAACTACAAGTACCAGGTACAATGGTTGTAGATGCAGAAGTCCAGCAAGCAGGTAACAGCAGTGACAGGTTGAGCAGGAGACAAAACGGGAGGTCAAGTAGTGGCAGCCAGGACCTAAGGCAGACTGAGTAACACGAAGAACAGGCAATGAGCCAAGGACTATGGGTAGTTTAAGTAATACTCCAGAGCCAATGAGAATTGAAAGGAGGTCCAAACAAGGCAGTCAGGAACACCTGTGTAAAGGTAGTATCTCAGAAACAGGAATAGGCTCAATCACAGTTCCCAGAGGCAAGTCACAGTGCCGGCACCTATCTATGAGACCGGCGTGTGACAAGGACACAGGGAGCAAGTGTAGGGATTTGCAAAGTGGTGCAGCAGATGTGGAGCAGTGAGAGAGAAAGATCAGTATTATAGCAGTTAGGATGGATTGAAGTGTGGATATATGGGTGTCAGGAATGCCAGATAGCAGGAGGTTGCAATTGTCAAGATGGTAGATAATGAATGTATAAGAGTTTTGGTAGCATGTTGAATAGGAGAAGGGCATATTCTGGCAATGTTTTTAAGGTGCAGTCGACAAGACTGGGAGAGAGTCTGGATGTGAGGAATAAATCAGAGGGCGGTGTCAAATGTGACACTAAGGCAGTGGGCTTGGGGGACTGAGGAAATTGTGGTGTTATTGACAGTGAGGGAGATTTGAGGGCAGGTGGTGACTCTGGCAGGAGGGAAGCTGATAAGCTCTGTTGTGGACATGTTGAGCTTTAGGTAGCGTTGGGACATCCATGTGGAGATAGTTGAAAGACAGTTGTTTACACGAGATAGTACAGAAGGAGAGAGGTCAGGGGAAGAGATATAGATTTGGGCATCATCGGCGTAGAGGTGGTATTGGAGGCCGAATGAGCGAATTAGTGCCCCAAGAGAAGAGGTGTACAATGAAAAAATTAAAGAACAGATCCTTTTGGGACCCCGACAGACAGTGGGAGGGGAGGATGTGCCAGAGGTAGATACACAAAAGGTGCGGTTCAATAGGTAGGAAGTGAAATGACTGTGTCACGATGGCCAATGGAGTGAAGGATGTGTAGGAAAAGAGGGGGATCAACAGTATCAAAAGCAGCAGAGAGGTCTATGAGAATAAGTATGGAGAAATTACCATTAGATTTTGCAGTAAGTAGATCATTGGTCACTTTTGTGAGAGCAGTTTCAGTGGAATGTTGGGGGCGGAAGCCTGATTGCAGAGAGTCGAGAATGGAATGAGAGGAGAGAAAGTAAGACAGGCGTTTGTACACTAATCGCTCAAGTAGTATGGAGGCAAAGGGGAGGAGAGAAATAGGGCGGTAGTTGGAGAGAGAGACTGGATCGAGAGATGGTTTCTTTAGAATAGGTGAGATGAGCGCATGTTTAAAGGAGGATGAAAATGTGTCAGTTGAGAGAGACAGGTTGAAGAGATGAGTTAGAGGTGGGCAGTGGAGGAGAGAAAGTTGGGAGGGAATAGGGTCGAGTGGACAGGTTGTAGGGTGAGATGATAAGATGAGCACAGACACTTTGTCTTCTGTTACTGGAGAGAATGAATTAAGGGTGGATTGGGGAGTGTAGGTAAAGGTGTGTAGAGTGAGTGGAATTTGGCATGAGGAAATTTCTTGTCGAATGGTGTCAATTTTGTCTTTCACATAGTTGGTAAAATCATGGCTAGTGAGGGAGGAAGGAGGAGGAGGTGCAGGTGGGCATAGAAGTGAGTTGAAGGTGGCAAAGAGGTTACGTGGGTTAAAAGACTGGGTAGATATTAGAGATTTGAAGAATTTTTGTTTGGCAATTGAAAGGGCAGCGCTGTAAGATAAAAGGATGAATTTATAGTGGAGGAAATAGGGATAGGAACGAGATTTCCTCCAATGGTGCTCTGCAGTGCGGGAGCACTTTTGCAGGTAACGGGTCTGTTTGGTGTGCTGTGGTTGGGGTTTGGGTCGTCAGAGACTATATGTAGTAGCTGAAGCTGCATTGTCTAGGACTGAGGTGAGTGTTTTGTTACAGAAAGAGGCAGCCTTAGGACTGGACAATGCAGTCACTGGAGAAAATAGTTGTTTTAGTGAAAAGGAGAAGTGGATTGGGTTAAGAGTACTTAGGTTTCTTTGTGTACGTGTGTATTTGGGTGCAGGGGGAAGGGCATGAGGTAAGTTGAGGCTGAAATAAAGGAGGTTTTGGTCGGAGTTTGGGAAGGCAAAATTGGAGAAACTAGTAATCCATAAAATGTATGTGTCTATTAGCAGTAATAAACAGTGTCTGTCCATACCTGTGTCCATGCCTGTTTCAGACTACTGACCTGGTGGAGAGGAGAAGATCTAATCCATAGAGATACCAAGTACAGCAATCAGTTTGCCTTTACATAAACAACCTTTACATGGGAAAACCATCATCAGAACCAATTTGTTAATCTTACCATTCTTATTTCGTCTCCAATTAACCCACCAAGTATTGGGCTCATCACAATTTTTATGTTCCTTTATAAAATCCCATTAAGTGGAAGGGTTGAGGAGTGTTTACAGGAGCCTGCCTATGGGGTTAATGCCCCTCGCAAATGTCTGCCTTCTATGTTCCTAATCCTGCCAATCCTGGGGTGCCTAGAAGTTGTGCCACAAGGAGAAGGGTAAAGTCAGACTCATATTTGTTCATGTGGTGAAATGACTTCCCCAGTTCTCCTTTAGTGTCATTTACACTGATGTCCGGGCGGTACTCGTGCTGAACAAAGAAGTGGCAGTATCAAGCTATGTTAGACTTGTCCATGGCTTTGTGGCACCACTTCTATGGGTGGCCGAGCTTTTGAGGCATGCATAGACAAAAGAGGAGCATATGAAGCAAGATTACAAATACATGTTTAAATATAACTATGGGGATATTCATATTTAAATGTACTATATTACCCTTAAAATGTTCTAACTTCTTAGTTTGGAATACCCAGCACTTTTAGGTGCCATTTAGCCTAACCTTACTTGCATAGAGAATTATGGGACTGGGAGGGGACAATGCTCTGGTGCATAGTTGTTATTTTTGACAAGCGCCAGGACATAATGGTGTCCCAATAATATCTGTTCCATCTGTAATGAATACTGTTTTACACTGCATGGTATTCATGCACAAAATCCTTGTCTAACTGAGCTTACAACTATTATTATTCTCTTCTATTAATGTCTTTTATTTACAAGGCACCACAAATGGTCCACATCGCTGTATATTGGGGTGAACAGAGTTCACATTTAATAGTATTACACAATCCATAGACAGCTGCGAATAATAAATAATTGCAAAAAGATACAATGTCCAGTCAACAATGAATTAACAGAACAGTTACTGTTATGGACAAGACATTGAGCATAAGAGGTTAAGTGGCACCCGCAAGACGTAGACCTGTGCCCAGGAGCTTGCGCTTGAGAAATAGGACTAATGGTGCAGTGCTTGTGAGATCTCATATCCTAGAGGGAAGGGTTAAGCACAAATAGGGTGGCACTGAGTGGGGAGTAGAGATCTTAGTAAAGGCAGAGGAGTTAGGATGAGGATGGCTGATATGCTTGAATGGAGAGATGAATTTTGAGGGCACATTTGAAGCCTTTGAGAGTGGAGGGGACAAGAGGGAGTGTGTGTAGATATAAGGTTGGAGATGTAAAGGGGAGATGCTGTAGGAGACTGGGAGCCCATGGAGCAACTGGCAGAAAGGGTCAGTAGAGTCAGAGAAGTGAGAAAGGAAAATAAAGTGAGCAGCAACATTAAGAATAGAGTGAAGATGGGCAAGGCGGGAGTAGGGTAGGCCAGAGAGGAGGAAACTACAATAGTGTAGTCGAGAGATTATAGGGTGTGAATGAAAGTTTTGATTGCTTTCAAGGTGAGAAAGGGCCAGATCTTCAAGATGTTCAGAGAAGTAAGTGGCAGCATTTTGATAGGGGCTAAATATGGGAGCGAAGGAGAGGGAGGTGTCTAGGATGACCTCGGCAGAAAATTTAAGAGAAGAGTGTATTGGTTTAAACCAGGGGTAGGCAACCTGCGGCTCTCCAGGTGTTGTGAAACTACAAGTCCCTGCATGCTTTGCCAGTAGATAACCAGCAGATAGGTGGCAAGGCATGCTGGGACTTGTAGTTTCCCAACACCTGGAGAGCCGCAGGTTGCCTACCCCTGGTTTAAACTGATAGGGAGAGGAGGGGAGTGGAAGTAATAGACATTGTGTTTGAGTAAGTGCTGAAAGACTACTAAAGAGATAAAGGAGGTAGGGGGAGAGATAAGGGAAGATTAATGTGGATGTCATCGGCATACAGTTGATATTGGAGTCCAAAGGCTTTGCTGAGATCTTCAAGGAAGGAAGTGTAGAGGGAGAAGTGTAGAAGGCGAAGAATAGATCATTGTGGGACAATGACAGTTAAGGGAAGGTGAGAAAGCAGAATCAAATGTAGAGACAGGAATGGAGCAGTTGGTGAGGTAGCTGATAAACCAGGAGAGGACAGTGCCACAGAGGCCTATGGAATGAGGATTTGCAAGAGAAGAGGGTGGTCAGTGGTATTAAAGGCAGTAGAGAGGTCGAGAAGGATAAGAAAGGAGAAGTGACACCTACCCGGTGACAGCACTGGTAACTTTGGTGAGGGTGGTTTCAGTGGAATGGAGAGAGAAAATGCCAGAAAGGAGGTAACACCGCCGGCACTTATCTTTGGGACTGGCATGTGACATCGAAGATGGAGTGAGAGGAGAGAAAGGAGGAGAAAGAAAGGAGGAGAGATGGTTGTACAAAACCTGCTCAAGAAGCATGGAATGAAAGGGAAGAAGGTAAATATTACTCAGTCTAATGACACTTAGGGGTAAATTCAATTAGGTGCGAGGTGTCTCGTGGACTTTCCGGAGACACTTTGCAGAGGAGATTTTGACAGAAACATCCGCTCATTTTTCCTTGTGCCCCATAGAGGCGGAGATTTATACCGTAGTATCTCCTCCGAGACTTGTGTTGTAGTTGCTGCTCTTCAAATAATTGTTTATAAATGAAACAAATTTTGTATTTAACTAGATATTAGCTAATCTCCCAAAAAAAGTTTGTTTCTCAGATTGGGGAAAGAAAAGATCATTTAATAAATACTTTTGACGATAAAAAATCATTTTAATTAAGGATGAGCGGGCTCGGATTCCGCTAATCCGAGCCCACCCGAACAGTGCGGATCCGACTCGGATGTCATAAATTCTCAGCTTGCGGCCGCCATATTCATTTCGCCTGACATCAGGGAAGAGGGAGGTTGTAGGGTAGTGGTGCTCCTGCGTGATCAGTCCAGTGTATGCTTGTGTCCAGTGCTCTGTCCTTGCTGAGTCCAGTGGTGCTTTATGCTTGTGTCCAGTGCACTGTCCTTGCTGAGTCCAGTGGTACTTTTGTCCTGTGCTCTGTCCTGCTGAGTACAGTGGTGCTTTAGTCTTGTGCATTTTTGTGCTAAGTCCATAGTAATTTTCTAATTATTAAAAACTCCAAAAAAAAATTTAAAATAAAAAATAAAAAAAAATTATACAAAAAAAATAAAAAAAAATAATTAGGAAAAAATAGGAACTGTAATCTATATTACTATGTTAACTGTTTCAGCAGTCCCAAAAAATAGGAACTGCATACTATATTACTACGTTCACTTTTTCTGCAGTCCCAAAAAATAGGAACTGCATACTATATTACTACGTTCAATGTTTCAGGAGTCCCAAAAAATAGGAACTGCAATCTATATTACTACGTTCACTGTTTCTGCAGTCCAAAAAAATAGGAACTGCAATCTATATTACTACGTTCACTGTTTCAGCAGTCCCAAAAAATAGGAACTGCAATCTATTACTACGTTCACTGTTTCTGCAGTCCAAAAAATAGGAACTGCAATCTATTACTACGTTCACTGTTTCTGCAGTCCAAAAAATAGGAACTGCAATCTATATTACTACGTTCACTGTTTCTGCAGTCCCAAAAAATAGGAACTGCAATCTATTACTACGTTCACTGTTTCTGCAGTCCAAAAAATAGGAACTGCAATCTATATTACTACGTTCACTGTTTCTGCAGTCCCAAAAAATAGGAACTGCAATCTATTACTACGTTCACTGTTTCTGCAGTCCCAAAAAATAGGAACTGCAATCTATTACTACGTTCACTTTTTCTGCAGTCCAAAAAATAGGAACTGCAATCTATATTACTACGTTCACTGTTTCTGCAGTCCCAAAAAATAGGAACTGCAATCTATTACTACGTTCACTGTTTCTGCAGTCCAAAAAATAGGAACTGCAATCTATATTACTACGTTCACTGTTTCTGCAGTCCAAAAAATAGGAACTGCAATCTATATTACTACGTTCACTGTTTCAGCAGTGCCAAAAAATAGGAACTGCAATCTATTACTACGTTCACTGTTTCTGCAGTCCAAAAAATAGGAACTGCAATCTATATTACTACGTTCACTGTTTCAGCAGTCCCAAAAAATAGGAACTGCAATCTATTACTACGTTCACTGTTTCTGCAGTCCAAAAAATAGGAACTGCAATCTATTACTACGTTCACTGTTTCTGCAGTCCAAAAAATAGGAACTGCAATATATAGTAGGTTAATTGGCTGCTATCAAAATTGACACTAGTCGCTCCCTCTCTGTCTGTCTCCCTCTCTGTCTGTCTGTGTGTGAATGTGTGTCTATGTTAGGGAATTTAGACTGTAAGCTCCAGTGGGGCAGGGACTGATGTGAATGGGTTCTCTGTACAGCGCTGCGGAATTAGTGGTGCTATATAAATAAATGATGATGATGATATTACTACGTTCACTGTTTCTGCAGTCCAAAAAATAGGAGCTGCAATCTATATTACTACGTTCACTGTTTCAGCAGTCCCAAAAAATAGGAACTGCAATCTATTACTACGTACACTGTTTCTGCAGTCCAAAAAATAGGAACTGCAATCTATTACTACGTTCACTGGTTCTGCAGTCCAAAAAAATAGGAACTGCAATCTATTACTATGTTCGCTGTTTCTGCAGTCCAAAAAATAGGAACTGCAATCTATATTACTACGTTCACTGTTTCTGCAGTCCAAAAAATAGAAACTGCAATCTATATTACTACGTTCACTGTTTCAGCAGTCCCAAAATATAGGAACTGCAATCTATTACTACGTTCACTGTTTCTGCAGTCCAAAAAATAGGAACTGCAATCTATATTACTACGTTCACTGTTTCTGCAGTCCCAAAAAATAAGAACTGCAATCTATTACTACGTTCGCTGTTTCTGCAGTCCAAAAAATAGGAACTGCAATCTATATTACTACGTTCACTGTTTCTGCAGTCCAAAAAATAGGAACTGCAATCTATATTACTACATTCACTGTTTTCGCAGTCCCAAAGTGTGTGTGGTTTAGGGGTACGCTCTCTTGTGCTGCATCTAATAGAGTATAAAAATTTGGAGGATAAACTAGGGAAAGATCAAGACCCACTTCCTCCTAATGCTGAAGCTGTTGCCACTAGTCATGACATAGACGATGAAATGCCATCAACGTCGTCTGCCAAGGGCGATGCCCAATCTCCTATTAGAGGGCATGTAAAATCCAAAAAGCCAAAGTTCACTACAATTAGTAAAAAAAGAAAATTCAAATCATCTGAGGAGAAACGTAAACTTGCCAATATGCCATTTACGACATGGAGTGGCAAGGAACGGCTTAGACCCTGGCCCGTGTTCATGACTAGTGGTTCAGCTTCACCCAAGGATCTAAGCCCTCCTCCTCCCCACCCCTCTAAAAAATTGAAGAGACTTAAGTTGTCATCAACAACACAGCAAACAACTCTGCCTTCTAGAGAGATGTCATCACAAATCCCCACGGCGAGTCCAAGGGTGTTGGTGGTTGCGAAGCCTGACCTTCCCATCACTGTACGGGAAGAGTTGGCTCCTTCCACCATTTGCAGCACGCCCTCTGCATATGCTGGAAGGATCACCCACAGTCCAGTTACAGATTTGGCTAATGAAGGTGTGAATGTTGTACACCGGGAGGAGGATATTGATGTAGCTGGCGCTGAGGAGGAACTTGACGAGGAGGATGCTGATGTGGTTATCATAAATGAGCCACCAGGGGGGGGAAACAGTTGTTGTCCATGGGATGAAAAAGCCCATCGTCATGCCTGGTCAGAAGACCAAAAAATCCACCTCTTCTGTCTGGAGTTATTTTTATCCCAATCCAGACAACAAATGCATGGCCATATGTAGCTTATGCAAAGCTGAAATAAGCAGGGGTAAGGATCTTGGCCACCTAGGGGCATCCTCCCTTATATGTCACCTGAAGAACCTTCATAATTCAGTGTTT
This sequence comes from Mixophyes fleayi, assembly GCF_038048845.1. Taxonomy (NCBI): domain Eukaryota; kingdom Metazoa; phylum Chordata; class Amphibia; order Anura; family Limnodynastidae; genus Mixophyes; species Mixophyes fleayi. The sequence continues at coordinate 10,333,794 of NC_134403.1, forward strand.
AGTTCAGGAACTGTGGCTAGGATCGTCAGCAGTCCAGGGACACCTAAATCCCTTGGTCCTGTTGGATACTCACCACCAACACCCTCCTCGTCAACTTCCTCCACGATCTCCATCAGATTTAGTCCTGCAGGCCATGTCACCAGCCAGACTGAGTCCTCTTCAATACGGGATTCATCCGAGGAATCCTGCAGCGGTACGCCTACTACTGCCGCTGCTGCTGTTGCTGCTGGTAGTCGGTCATTTTCCCAGAGGGGAAGTCGCAAGAACGCTACGTCTTTCACCAAACAGTTGACCGTCCAACAGTCGTTTGCCATGACCACAAAGTACGACAGTAGTCATCCTATTGCAAAGCGGATAACTGCGGCTGCAACAGCTATGTTGGTGTTAGACGTGCGTCCAGTGTCCGCCATCAGTGGAGTGGGATTTAGACGGTTGGTGGAGGTATTGTGTCCCCAGTACCAAATCCCGTCGAGATTCCACTTCACTAGGCAGGTGATACCCAGGATGTACAGAGAAGTACGAAAAAGTGTCCTTAGTGCTCTGAAAATTGCGGTTGTACCCACTGTCCACTTAACCACGGTCATGTGGACAAGTGGTTCTGGGCAAACGAAGGACTACATTACTGTGGCAGCCCACTGGGTAGATGCATCGCCTTCTGCAGCAACAGCAGCAGCTGCATCAGTAGCAACATCTCCACAACGGCTGCTCGTTCCAAGGCAGGCATCATCATCATCATCATCATTTATTTATATAGCGCCACTAATTCCGCAGCGCTGTACAGAGAACTCATTCACATCAGTCCCTGCCCTATTGAAGCTTACAGTCTAAACTCCCTACTAGAGACACACACTCACACAGAGACAGACAGAGAGGAAGAGACTAGGGTAAATTTTTGATAGCAGCCAATTAACCTACCAGTATGTTTTTGGAGTGTGGGAGGAAACCCACGCAAGCACAGGGAGAACATACAAACTCCACACAGATAAGGCCATGGTCGGGAATTGAACTCATGACCCCAGTGCTGTGAGGCAGAAGTGCTAACCACTAGGCCAATGTGCTGCCCTAATCAGGCAACGTTGTATATCACCGGTTTTAATAAGAGGCACAACGCTGACAACCTCTTAGAGAAACTAAGGGAAATAATCTCTCAGTGGCTTACCCCACTTAGACTCTCCTGGGGATTTGTGGTGTCACACAACGCCAGTAACATTGTGCGGGCATTACATATGGGCAATTTCCAGCACGTCCCATGTTTTGCCCACACCGTTAATTTGGTGGTGCAGCATTACCTGAAGAGTGACTGGGGTGTGCAGGAGATGCTTGGTGGCCCGCAAAATTGCTGGACACTTTCGGCATTCTGCCAGTGCCTACCGCAGACTCGAGCAGCATCAAAAAAGGCTGAACCTGCCCTGCTATCACCTCAAACAAGAGGTTGTGACGCGCTGGAACTCCACCCTCTATATGCTGCAGAGGATGGAGGAGCAGCAAAAGGCCATTCAAGCCTACACAGCCACCTACGACATAGGAAAAGGAGTGGGGATGCGCCTTAGTCAAGCGCATTGGAGACTGATTTCCATGTTGTGCAAGGTTCTCCAGCCATTTAAACTTGCCACACTAAAAGTCAGTTCCGACACTGCCAGCTTGAGTCAGGTGATTCCCCTGATCAGGCTGTTGCAGAAGCAGCTGGAGAAAGTGAGGGAGGAGCTGTTTAAACATTGCGAATCCACCAAGCATGTAGCTCTTGTGGATGAAGCCTTTCGTACGCTTTGCCAGGATCCGAGGGTGGTCACTCTTTTAAAGTCAGAGGAATACATTGTGGCCACCGTGCTGGATCCTCGGTTTAAAGCGTATGTTGTGTCTCTGTTTCCGGCGGACACAAGTCTACAGAGGTGCAAAGACCTGCTGGTCAGGATTGTCCTCTGAAGAGGACCGTGACATGCCAATAGCTCCTCCATTTTCTTCAACACCTGTGGCTGCGTGGAAAAAGCTCAGTTTTCCTAAAAGACCCGCTGGCGGGGATGCTAAGAACATCTGGTCCGGACTGAAGGACCTGCCAACCATTGCAGACATGTCTACTGTCGCTGCATTGGATGCTGTCACAATTGAAAAAATGGTGGAGGATTACTTTGCTGACACCATCCAAGTAGACATGTCAGACAGTCCTTATTCTTACTGGCAGAAAAAAAAGGCATGTGATGTGAATGAGTTCTCTGAACAGTGCTGCGGAATTAGTGGCGCTAAATAAATAGATGATGATGATGATGATGATGATGAAGGCAGTTTGGAAGCCCCTGTACAAACTGGCTCTATTTTACCTGAGTTGTCCCCCCTCCAGTGTGTACTCGGAAAGAGTTTTTAGTGCAACAGGGAACCTGGTCAGTGAGCGGCGAAGGAGGTTGCTTCCGCAAAACGTTGAAAAAATTATGTTCATAAAAATGAATTATCAATTCCTCAATCAAGTACAGCACTGCCCTCCAGAGACTACAGAGGGACCTGTGGTTGTGGAGTCCAGCGGGGACGAATTGATAATGTGTGAGGATGAGGAAGTACACACTGAAGGGGGCGAGGAATCAGAGGATGAGGATGAGGACGACATCTTGCCTCAGTAGAGCCAGTTTAGTTTGTACAGGGAGAGATGAACAGCTTTTTTTGTGTGGGGGCCCAAACAAACCAATCATTTCAGCCACAGTTTTGTAGGCCCTGTCGCGGAAATGATTGGTTTGTTAAAGTGTGCATGTCCTATTTCACCAACATAAGGGTGGGTGGGAGGGCCCACGACAATTCCATCTTGCAACTCTTTTTTTGGCATTATGTGCTCTTTGGAGCCTAGTTTTTCAAACTGCCATCCTGTTTGCCACTGCAGTGCCACTCCTATATAGTCATCCTATGGCAAAGCGGATAACTGCGGCCGTAACAGCTATGTTGGTGTTAGACGTGCGTCCGGTGTCCGCCTGCTGTGCAGTGGAATTTAGACGGTTGATGGAGGTATTGTGTCCCCGGTACCAAATTCCGTCGAGATTCCCCTTCAATAGGCAGTCCAGAAATATTAGTATCAGATATTAAACTACGTTCACTGTTCCTGCAGTGCAGAAATATTAGTATCAGATATTAAACTACGTTCACTGTTCCTGCTACATCAAAAAAGCATGAACCTGCCCTGCCATCAACTAAAACAAGAGGTTGTGACGCGCTTGAACTCCACCCTCTATATGCTGCAGAGGATGGAGGAGCAGCAAAAAAGCCATTCAAGCCTACACAGCCACCTACGATGGGCCACGTGTTTGTGCCGCCCACTTGTGTCGCTTAGCTTAGTCATCCAGCTACCTCGGTGCAACCTTTTGGACTAAAAACAATATTGTGAGGTGTTCACAATAGACTGGAAATGAGTGGAAATTAATGTTATTGAGCTTAATAATAGTGTAGGAGTGAAAACAAACCCAAAATATGGATTTAAGCACTTTTTATGCTTTTTTTACAAAAAATCAGAACCCAAAACCAAAAATCAGAACCAAAATCTTTCATGGGGTGTTTTGGCAAAACAAATCAGAACCCAAAACCTCAAGCTAATCAGAACCCAAAACCCAAAACACCAAAAGTGGCCGGTGCACACCCTTAATTTTAATCCATTTCTTCTAGAACATGAACTGTCTACTGCAATTTATTGCTCAAAATGTCATTTTAAACAAGATTTTTTTTTTTATCAATTTCACTGCTGAAACTTTAGCACAGTGCAATTTAGTTCATGAAATGGCCAAAATCAATTCTGAACCATGTTAAATTGCTTCACTTATCTCGCTCTCAAAATGAGTCTCTCCTTGACCCAAGTGATGAAGAGCAGTCATACTCGATGGGCTGATCTGCAGAATATTAATATTATAATACTATAAAGTGATAGGTGCTTGTTATGTGTATTAATATACTTGAGATGAGGGTCTTGCTGTTTATATAAATACATTTGGCTCACTGAGTATATTAATACTTTTGGGGCTAAATTTACTAAACTGCGGGTTTGATTTTGCCTATAGCAACCAATCAGATTTTATTTATCATTTATTTAGTACATTCTGCTAAATCACAGCTAAAATCTGATTGGTTGCTGTAATCATCATCATCATTTATATATATATATAGCGCCACTAATTCAGCAGCGCTGTACAGAGAGCTCACTCACATCAGTCCCTGCCCCATTGGGGCTTACAGTCTAAATTCCCTAACACACACAAAGACATACACACACACACACACACACACACACACACATATTAGGGTCAATTTGTTAGCAGCCAATTAACCTACCAGTATGTTTTTGGAGTGTGGGAGGAAACTGGAGCACCCGGAGGAAACCCACGCAAACACAGGGGAGAACATACAAACTCCTTACAGATAAGGCCATGGTCGGGAATTGAACTCATGACCCCAGTGCTGTAAGGCAGAAGTGCTAACCACTTAGCCACCGTGCTGCCCCATCTCCACTTTTTCAAACCCGCAGTTTAGTAAATATACCCCGTGGTCTGAGAGGCTTGCTGTGTATTATTAATACGCTTGGGGGCCTATGTATCAATTACCTGTGTTTTTTCTCTGATATTTAGCGATCCTTTTTACCACTCTTCACTTTCAGTTTTCGCAGCTATTTATCATTCTTCGGCTGCCAGGACGTCTGAAAACAGACCAACCCTGCAAAGTGCTGGCCTCTCACTGATATCTTAACCCACTAGCTTAATGCAGCAGCAAAAGACTTTACTCCCTTGTATGACAGCAAGATCTACTGTGCAGGTGTGGCAGGTGGTAAAAACAATCAGCTCGGTACATACACTCATTCCGCTGTCCTCATAGAGACCTATGTGGATGGCGGTACTAAAGGTTAGGTTAATAAATGCTGGAGAAATCTATGGTACAGATTGTAAGCTTGTGAGCAGGGCCCTCCTACCTCTCTCTCTGTCTGTGTTACCCAGTACTGTTTTATTAATGTGTTTGTTCCCAATTGTAAAGCGCAACGGAGTATGCTGGCGCTACATAAAAAAATGTTGATGATGATGTTGATGATAGCTTTGGTGTTACGGCTTTGATAAAATTTCCTGGCGCTTAAATGAGCCCTTCTTCTGTCTGAGTTAATTCTTGATAAATAGGCCCCTTCTAGCTAGATTTACTAAACTGCGGGTTTGAAAAAGTGGAGATGTTGCCTATAGCAACCAATCAGATTCCAGTTATAATTTATTTAGCACATTCTACAAAATGACAGCTACAATCTGATTGGGTGCTATAGGCAACATCTCCACTTTTTCAAACCCACAGTTTAGTAAATCTAGCCCCATGTGTGAGTTGCTTAATGTGTATAACTAATACAGTGAAGGGATTGCTGTGCATATTTATATATAGGGTGAGGGACTTTATACTAGAGATGCACAGGCTCATTTCCTCGAGAACCGAACACACCCGAACTTATGGGATCCGAGTACCTTGTGCGCCCTCGGAATCGAAAACGAGGCAAAACTTCATTGTGACGTCGTCGGGTCTCGGATCTCGCGAGTTTTGGATTCCGTTTTAAGATCCAAAACAATGAGAGGGTGGGAGGGAGTACGGACCCCCATTTTTCTTTTCTGCCACTGCTGTGTACCAATGTGTCCTAGATGTGCTAGGAACTGCTGTGTGTTTGTGTCGTTGCTCTGTCGCTTACCATCCAGCCAGGTCGCTGCAGTATTTGTCCGAAAGTGTATGAAAATAATAATGTGACCTGTGAGGTGGTCAAAATTGACTGCAAATGACTTGAAATAAGTGTTATTGAGGTTAATAATAATGTACAGCCCCACAAGGTGTACAGTTACATTGGATGAAATATCCTGGCACAAGACAATAGATTGACTGTTCCATCTGTTAAACTGAAACCTTGATGAATAGGAAGAGTTAAGTGTTGGAACTGTCAGCGACAAGGAAGATTACAGCAGAGAAAACAGTTGGTTCTGCTGCTTCCAATTTGCCCTCCCTCTTATTCATAACACATTCCAGGATGACAAAGGAGCAGAACTACTTGAGGATTCTCCTTTGTGTAATCGTGGACAATATGATGGGATTCTTCTGTCATTACGGCCAATCAGTTCAACCGACGGATGAAGGTGTCTGGAATGAGTTCCCCATTATTTATTAATAGGTCCACTAAACTAATTTCATGGCACAAATTAGAGACGTGTAGACTTGGCGGCCTGTGTTACATCTGACTGTGAGATGACAGCGGCAGTTTGAAGGGTCTCACACTGAGGGAACTTAGAATCCGATGATTATTTATTGACTTTACACTTCAAGTCTTCGTTACATAAACCGATTGACAATATAAAAAATACTTCAAACATTTAATTTACAAATGACGGAATGTTGAAGTCTAAAATGAATAAAAATTGTCAACATCAATAAAAAAAGATTCTTTATTTTTCTTATTATTATTATTTTTATTACATTAAATACATTGTTAACATCTTACTGAAGATATGATGGATCAATATGAATGTTGGAAAGTCATATGGTCCATTATTATAGCGTAGAATAGAAAATTATTGAGTAAAATAGGAGATTAGAATGTATATGATCAGGGCCGCCGAGAGGGGGGGGGAGCGGGTACTAATTGCCCGAGTCCGGGCCCGCCCTCTGGATATTTTTTTTCCTTTTTTAAACTTTTATTTTTGGTTTGTGACGTGATATCATGTGTGACATCATCACGTCACACCCGACATTCAGTGAAGAGCCGAGCACAGAGGAAGACAGAAGAGAGAAGAAAATAAAATAAAGATGAAAGAAAGCAATACAGAGGTAAGTGAACGATGAGAAATGCAGAGAGGCACAGGGGGTTAAAGAAAGGGGGGGGGCAAAGGCAGCATAGCACAGGGGGATAAAGAAAAGAGGGGCAAAGACAGCATGGCACAGGGGGATGATCAAAGGAGTGGGCAAAGACAGCATGGCACAGGGGGATGATCAAAGGAGTGGGCAAAGACAGCATGGCACAGGGGGATTATCAAAGGAGTGGGCACAGACAGCATGGCACAGGAGGATGATCAAAGGAGGGGGCAAAGACAGCATGGCACAGGGGGATGATGAAAGGAGGGGGCAAAGACAGCATGGCACAGGGGGTTGAAGAAAGGGGGGCAAAGACAGCATGGCACAGGGGGTTGAAGAAAGGGGGGCAAAGACAGCATGGCACAGGGGGTTGAAAAAAGGGGGGGCAAAGGCAGCATGGCACAGGGGGATGGAGAAAGGGGCAAAGGCAGCATGGAGGCCGCAGTGTGATCATGAGGGGGCATAGCATGGTGATGATAAAGGGGTACAGTAATGTGTGTGTGATGGCACAGGGAGCTTTTGGCAATGTAGTGTGTGTGAGGTAGATGGTGGCTAATTAATGGTTGCTATTTTGTATGCAGGGTAATGGGAATACTATTATTTTAATGTTGGGGCTGGAGAAAGGCCTAATTATTAATCATGGGTGCTATTGATTTAATGGCGGGGCTGATTGTAATTTTTTAAATGTAGCCATTGTTTTCCAAATAGGGTCCCCAACATTCCAGGACCCAGAGAAGCCGCAACTAAAGAAACCTGCGGCCACATGGGGTGAAAGTGAGAAGAACAGGTAGGAAAGAGCAGGAGAGTGTGTGAAATGTTGTGATTCTAGTGGGACAATGTAAATTTTTGGTGAGTGTTCTGCCCAATGTAAGGTACAGGCCAAGACTGTAAACTCTCTGTGTACACACTGCTATCTTTCTGTACTACACTGTGGTGCTAGATGTCTTGAAAGTCAGGAGTGCTTGGACATATGTCACGCTCTGGTGAATTCAGGGCCTAGCGCTTTTCCCCCACCAGCCATGCCCCAATGATGCATAGCCATGCCCCCAATTGTATGACCACACCCACTCTGAAGTTTGGGCCGCAGTGCAAAATTTTTTCGCATGCGCCCCTATAAGGGGGCCCCATGAAGTTGTTGTGCCGGGGCCCTGAATTCCTCTTGGCAGCCCTGTATATGATATATGACATTTTGTGTTTATTATTATTGTTATTTATAGGGCTTTGAAATCAGATACTATAGATATGTACATCCTGTGCTAATGGAACTTACAATCTACTTTCCCCACTATAAACGTACACCAAGCGCTTTTTACAACTCGCCAATATTCGGCGAGTTTGACAGCTGATTTTAAAACGGCAATGTGTTTAAAGGCAAGATTTTATCCCATGCTCTCAATGTCATCCCACTTTTGGCACGTACACAAAGAAGCAACTTGAGGCAGTCTTGTAACCAAGTCCAGGTGCCCTCGATATCTGGTCTTGACCAGTCCAACGGGAGTCATAAACCCTGGGTGGTAATGTCTAACTTAAGTCTCTTATTGCCTGGCCTGAGCCTCCTTTTACCACTAGTTGGGATCCCCCAGTGGTGTGCCCTGTGTGCTGAGAGGGCAATAGATAGTGAGCCCTGGCTGGGTTACCAACCTCTTATTGGTGGGGGTAGCACCAACCTGCCCTCATATAGCACATAGACAGAGGGACCTGTCAGAGTTGAATCTCTATCTGGGTACAAAATTGAGTCTAGCAGCCATGATATGCATAGTACTCTCTTATTATATGGAATTATTTCTGTATAATTCAAAAAGACATGTAAATAGGACCGGCACTGATGTGAAATACAGTACAGCATATAAATGTACATCAATAGATCTATAAGCGTTAAAAATGTTCTCTAGTTATAGATATATATAGTTGTCATGTATTATATAACATAGGTTAACCCGCGGTACATAGAGACTATGGGGTAAATGTATCAATCTGCGGGTTCTTCAACACGCGCGTGTTCAGCCTCTTCCGCGATTAAATTTCAAGCAGCGCTGCATTGTAAAGGGAAGTTAACCCTTTACAATGCAGCGCCGAGTGAAATTTAATCGCGGAAGAGGCTGAACACGCGGGTGTTGAAGAACCCGCAGATTGATACATTTACCCCTATGGGTTAATTTGCAGTCCGCTATGTACTATATCGGACGTATGAGGAATGGTCTTGTGAGGGGTCTGCTGTACATCATATAGGGGTTGAAAAGTTACAACGGTATCGTGACAATGATTATTATACATTTAACACTTGATATGGGCAAAACGGATAAGCAGAGATAGATGTTCAGTGATTAGGTATAGGATTATCATGCTATTATATGGATATAAGAATATAAAGTCTAGTACTTATTGAGTTTTTGTGAATGTTATTAGCATGGTATCGTTTGGAACTCGTCACATTTGGAAGGGTAACCAGGTGATGATTGTATGTATGGGCACGCTAAATGGAAGCATCGGAACATTTTATATTTTATTTTGTCAACCAGAAAAAAGAAAAGTGATAAGTGGTCAATTGGGAGTTTATGTTGATATATTTATAATACACATAGGTGTGTAATACTATCAGAGATGTGTTAATTTAGTGAGCAGGTGTCTTTGATATAATTAGGAAGTGAATGGCTGGCTCGAATTTAAAAAGAGGAAAGAGTCAGAGCCCTGTTAGCCTTGACATAGAGCTGAGGGTTGAAACGCGTTGGGTGGGGGGCACACTCCATCTGGGACAGCTCTTCCCCTGTACTTAGTGTGGGTGGAGTAAGCCGGCTCCCCATCTATACTGCTTACACTCTGCATACCATCAGCTCTGGGGTAAGAGTCCACCTAAGATGGGACGTACTGAAATGTTTATATGTATTTTTATATGTTTTTTTGTAAACTCATTTTTTTATCAGTACGATATGCTGGATGTTTGGAAATAAATACTCACTTTTTATTAAAAGATAATGAACTATGAGTGCTTGTTCTTTTATATGCACCTAGGGATCCACGTTAACCAGTGCGGCACATTAAGAAGGAGGAGTTCCACAACAGACTATACTTCTTATACTACATACTAGTGATTGGAGATCATGAGAAAGAAGGAGTGATTCCCCCATCATCCTTTGTTGTGGTCCTCCATTGATCGGAACTTTTTCATCATCGCTGTATGACTATTTCTGGCGTTCTTCTTTTACTGGTTTGGATGTATTAAAGAGATATTTTTATAAACTTGATATCTAAAAGTGTAATTTGATATTAATGTACATTTATATGCGGTACTGTATTTCACATCAACGCCGTTCCTATGTATATGTCTTTTGGAGTTATTTGTATTTTTAACTCGTTGGTGGATCAGAGTATTTTACATAGGTGGCTGCTATTTTGGTTTTGCGCTGGGACACCATCCATATTAACTTTTTGTGTTATTTTTGTATAAGATGAATATGTTTTTGCAAAATGTTCTTCTTGCTTCTAGGAACGTGCTTGTGCTCGATGTTCTAAGTAGTGTTTAGCTAGAAACACCGATAAGTGAAGAAATGTCTCAGAGATTAGGGCCTCTGTTGACATATTTCAGGCAGAGAGGTACATTCTTTGGGTTGAGATGCCTAACAATAGTAATTATCCAATAAATTAAAATGTTAAGCTTAAACACTCATCTGGGAAGGGTGACAAGATTATTGCTTATAAAATCTGTGTACAACGTGTAACCTCCGTGTTATCTGATATAATTCAGTGGTCGGTGTGAATGTGAATCAATAAACTTAATTCTTTTCTACATCAGGGAATCTTAGATTCCTCCTTTAGTTAGATGGCTATGTCAGCCCCCTGCTGGGATCAGCAGTTACCCAGATAATGAAATATCATTAGTTTCTTTTTGGGCAAAACTGGGTTCTGAACCTACCCCCATTTCCACTGAAAGTTGGCCAACTACTAACGTAAGAAGTCCCAGAAGGTGAAGTGCTAGCGGTAAGCATGGGCAATCTGCGTGGCAGCAGTCGGATTGAGTTCCAGAGTTGGCCAAAGATAATATCTCCTTTCCAGATACATTTATAGAGTATGGTAGTGCAGTATAAACCCACATGGCAAGATTTAACCTATTCAGGCAACTATCAATGGAATCCTAGGAAACACAGGCATGAGCTACACCTAGGTGGTGAGTATAAGGATCTTCAGTGGTTAGTGCTGGTGAAGATATTCCCCAATGGAAAAGATGTACAGGAGTGTCAGCGAGAGAGAGAGTCTGAGTTCTGAGTGGGAGGTTCCTGAACTCAGTGATAGACAGAAGGAAGTTGTAATGAAAAATAAGATTTGACTTGTCAGATAGCAGAGGGTAAGAAGGACACTAAGACACATCATCATGAGAGTGGACATTTAGAGACAGCCCAGCCATGCTGCCCATTTATATGTCAACTATAATTGTACTACGCTTCCATATCTGTGTCAGACATAACTTTCTGGTTACTAAACCTGCAGGTACAGGCATAGCCGGATTAAGGGGGGGCACAGGGGGCACGTGCCCCGGGCCCCCCTCTCTCCGAGGGCCCCCCGCCGCCTGCATTAACTCGCCAGCTGACAGCATCTGCTCCGGGGCCCCCCTTACTCCGCGGACCCCCCCGTCACCCGTATGATCTAACCTGTCTGTTGCTGTCTGACAGCACTGCCCGTGATTTTTATTTTTTTGCGGCGGGAGGGGGGGGGGGGTTGCGGGCGGTGTCGGGGCTGCTCCTCTTCGTTGGTGGGGGGAGCAGGGTAGCAAAAAAAAAAAATAGAGAATTACTCACCTGTTCGCGGCGCCGGCGTCCTTCCTCTCTGCTCTGTTAACACTGAATGACAGGCGTGACCTCATCAAGTCACGCCTGTCATTCAGTGATGAGCAGCGCAAAGAGGAAGCAAGAAGAGAAGACAGAAGAGAAGAAAATAAAGAAACTAATAGAAAGGTAAGTAAAAAAAGGGAATAAAGCAGAAAGGCACACTATGAAGAAAAAGGAAAGAAGAGAGGCACAGTAAGGAAAAAGGGGAGGACAGAGGCACAGTAAGGGAAATGAGAAGGAGAGAGGCACAGTAAGGGAAATGGGAAGGAGAGAGGCACAGTAAGGGAAATGGGAAGGAGAGAGGCACACTAAGGGAAATGGGAAGGAGAGAGGCACAGTAAGGAAAATGGGAAGGAGAGAGGCACAGTAAGGAAAATCGGAAGGAGAGAGGCACAGTAAGGAAAATGGGAAGGAGAGAGGCACAGTAAGGAAAATGGGAAGGAGAGAGGCACAGTAAGGGAAATGGGAAGGAGAGAGGCACAGTAAGGAAAATGGGAAGGAGAGAGGCACAGTAAGGAAAATGGGAAGGAGAGAGGCACAGTAAGGGAAAAGGGGAGGAGAGAGGCACAGTAAGGAAAATGGGAAGGAGAGAGGCACAGTAAGGAAAAAGGGGGGGAGAGATGCACAGCATGAGAAAAAAGGGGGGAGAGAGGCACAGCATGAGAAAAAAGGGGGGAGAGAGGCACAGCATGAGAAAAAAAGGGGGGAGAGGCACAGATTGAGGAAAAAGGGGGGAGAGAGGCACAGTATAAGGGAAAAAGGGGGGGGGAGAGAGGCACAGTATCAGGAAAAAAGGGGAGAGAGAGGCACAATAGTGGGGACTATTAATTTAAGATGGGGTGGTTTGGGCGCTACTGAATGTGGGGGTGAGTTTGGGGAGAATGAGGTCTCTTTATTAAATGTGCCTATGTATTATTTAATGGCAGTGTAAATACTATTAATTTATTGCTGGGGCTGTTTGTAGGGAGGGAAATAGGTTTATTTATTAAATGTGAATACTATTATTTTAATGTTGGGGCTGGAGGAAGGCCTAATTATTAATCGTGGGTAGTATTGATTTAACGCCGGGGCTGGCTGTAATTTTCTAAATGTACCCATATTTTTTTCCAAATAGGGCCCCCAACATTCCAGGATCCAGACAAGCCACTAAAGAAACCTGCAGCACAGGTGGTGAAAGTGAGAAGAACAGGTAGGAGAGAGCAGCAACGTCTGTGAAATGTTATGATTCTAGTGGGACAATCCCAATTTTTGGTGACCGTTCAATGGTGTACACAACAATGCAGGTTTTTTTTGTCTGTAGGAAGGTGGCCTGGCCATGCCCAATGATGCATTATCAATGGTATTTTAATTTGCGGTATCATTGCTAGTTTTAATGTGCATTATAAATTTTATTTTTAAAGTGCGGTATCATTGCTAGTTTTAATGTGCATTATAAATTTTATTTTAAAAGTGCGGTATCATTGCTAGTTTTAGCGTGCGGTATCATTGCTAGTTTTAGTGTACGTTATCAATGGTATTTTTAATGTGTGATAGCATTGCTAGTTTTAATGTGTGGTGTCAATACCCATTTTAATGTGGTGTTTTGGTGATTGTTTTAATGTACAGTATTTTAGTTTGTGAAAGCAATGATTTTTCTTATGTAGACAACCTAAGCGAGCCCTCTGGTAGAGCTGTAAGTGTCATACTGTGGGTTGTAGGTGATGTAATGCAGGATGTGTCCCTATGCCCTTAATTTTAGATTTTAGGGGCCCCCCTGTCTTAAGTGCCCCGGGCCCCCCGAAGCCTTAATCCAGCTCTGGGTACAGGGAGCTGTCCATGTGTCTACCTGCTGTATCCTGGGAAGAACAGAAATGGGCTTACACTGGGTGGTGAGTATGATAATCTCCTGAGGGTGGTGCCAAGGAGTATGAATCTCCAGCACCCCAGAGGGCTGTACTAAGACTGCTCCTGGTACATCAGTGACATTCAACGTGGGTAAATGCAGCATTAGACCATCACTATTACCAGAATTTCTGTTATGCAGCTGCTGCATACTGACATAAATACACACACTCAGGTACGAGAAAAAAATATACCTGAAATATGAAAAGGCAGCACGAATTATAACACAAATATCCTTATTTATCTACATATTAGCAAAAAACTTTTATATTTAGACAAAATAAGTGCTGAAGTATTGCCATTAACATCGGTATTCTGTGGTCTCTGGGTAAATATATTCCCAATTCTGCTGATCAGCACCAACAAAGGACCAAAGCCCTCATCACCTGCATTACCCAATGAACTGCCCCAGCTTCACCTGCATCACTCAAAGACCTGCCCCCGCATCACCCAAAAACCTGTCCCCGCATCACCCAAAGACCAGCGACCTCATCTCCTGCATCACCCAAAGACCAGTGACCTCATCTCCTGCATCATCTGCATCACCCAAAGACCAGCGACCTCATCTCCTGCATCACCCAAAGACCTGCCCCCGCATCACCTGCATCACCCAATGACCAGCGACCTCATCTCCTGCATCATCTGCATCACCCAAAGACCAGCGACCTCATCTCCTGCATCACCCAAAGACCTGCCCCCGCATCACCCAAAAACCTGTCCCTGCATCACCCAAAGACCAGCGACCTCATCTCCTGCATCATCTGCATCACCCAAAGACCAGTGACCTCATCTCCTGCATCATCTGCATCACCCAATGAACTGACCCCGCATCACCTGCATCACCAAAAGACCTGTCCCCGCATCACCCAAACACCAGCGACCTCATCTCCCGCATCACCGGCATCAGCTGGATCACCCGCCACTGTCTCCACCTGTTAGTACCAGTAGATATACTTTACTGAAGGTTATAGAATAACCACATATTCAAACTTCTTACAGCAGCTACTGGATTCTTAAAAGTAATTATCTATTCACTGAAGATATTGCTGAGATGTTGTAAATTCCTATCTTGTTACTGCACTTGTCAGTATCTAGAGGACATGCTTCAAAAATGTAATTTTAGTTTGATTCCAGGCTCATCATTAAGGCAGTGTTGAAATAAAGTAAAGTCAAAACAGATAATTCAGAATATGCTTAGCGGTGGGGGAAAGGCACTTGGATTGAAACAAGATAAACTGCAAATGTTTGTTATATATTTTGTATAACATAATATATTGTCAATCTTCTAAATTGCTATGAAAGAAGATTGGGTTCATTATAGTCCTGAATTAGAGTTGGAAGCAGGTCCCTTTAGGGGGCATAAAAATGCACTTTCACGCATTGTGCAGAAATGCATCCGTAATCAGAGGTGGATGTAACATGAACTTGCCGCCACTTACGCCTGGAGAGTTGGATCCAGAATGTGCAAGCGGAAGTTGAACACAGTGGGGCTATGCGCACATAAGTGTAGCACTCCCCCCCCCTTGGGGTGTGAGTCACATCCCCAGAGGTGCCTTTTAGGAGGTGCACCATATGCGGCTCCTGAAACACTGTTGTAAAGATATGCGAGGCCAATAATTATTGGTCATACCTGTTGATGGAATTAGAGGTGTTCAGCAGTGTTAATGTGGATATTAAGCCACAAAGCTTATGTAACTTAAACAGTTTTCTGTGAAAAATATGATAACAACAGATGCAGCTACTCACAGTTGGTAACTTGTAGTACAGCAGTAGTTCAACAGTAGTAACAATTGAATGCAGTTGAACTTATACAGTATACAGATGCAGGCAGGTTGGTAATGCATGTCCGTGCAGGTTATTGTGGGCAGACAGACTCCTCCCTTATATATATATCGAAGTAGTGGGCAGCCTTCGGTCACCTTCTGTGGGCGTTCGGGGGGCCACAGGGGGTCGTGATGCAGTTGCCATACCAATGCAGCAGGGGAGACAGAGCGATAGCGCTCCTATATACTGACAATAATGATGATCATTGTTTACTACTGAATAAAGAATAAATTAATTAAAAAATGATGTGCATCCCTCCACCGCCTGAAATAAGTAACCGGCACTAGTGCTATAGCCTGGGCTGATTACCACTAAAGCTATGGCCTAACAAACCTATGTTCTCCCTGCAAAAGTGTAAGTCACTATCAGGCTATGTCAGGCTTGGCTGGTCACACTGTTACAGCAAAGCTGCCTACTCTTCCGAAATGTCCGTGAGACTCCCAAATTTTTTGGAAGGGCTAATCGTGGCACCTAAAGACGTGATTTGCATGGCCATGCCCCCAGGATGTAGCAGTGAGACCTCCCCTCCCAGAGATATCATTTCCAAAGTTGGCAAGTATGTATAACAGTGAGAGTAGCTCCTCCTCTCATAGTGCCTGATTAATTAAGGAACTCATTTACTGCCCTATTTTGCATTAAATCGCACTGTGCATCCCCAGAAACAAACTATATGCCAGTGAAAGGAGCAACAGTCTATGATTTCATGGGGCATAATCGGATTAGGAAGGGGCGTATGCACGTAGTCAATGTACAGTAATGTCATGCCAAGCTCGAGCGCACACAGCAAAGGCTGATTCAAGCTCTGAGCATCTATCTCTAAGGTATTTATTGTCGTATCACCAACTACAGGTCGGGTGTAACTGTTGATTACTAGTGATGACGGCTGTGTGTGCAGCTAAAACATGTGTTTGCAATCAGAAGCAACTGTAACAATGCATTTTATGTACAGTAGACATTAATAACATCCTGATAAATGTAATTCATGGAAGAAAAAAAATGAAAAAAAGCCCCCTTATTTATGATCTTTTATTCACCCCTATAGTAATAACGGGTGACAAGAACTCTGTGTTCTACTGGAATTTTTTATTGTACGTATCCTACAGTGTGCTGTGTCTGTCTCAGTATGACAAGTGCCCAGGGCCGGAGCCACCATTAGGCAGTGCGATCGTCTCTCAGCAGAACAGGAACGTTCTATGGTTTGATGAAACAATTTACTCCATTGCGCAATGTATTTGTAAATTCAACATTTTGTCCAATGTATAGACTACAAATTAGAGATGAGCGGTTCGGGTTCAGAGAAATCCAACAGATCCGAGATTTAGGGTTCTGAGTAGATCCAAAATCGGATCTGAAAAAAAGGCAAAATGGAATTTCCTGGGAAATATAGACGCAAAAGTCGTGAGAGTTTTGGATCGAAATCCTCTATATATAGTGCTCCTAAAATAGTGTGTAGAGAGTGACCAGAGCGTTAGACAGGGTGAAATAGGCAATTTTACATAGAAAACAATAGCTGTGATTATTTTTAATGCAGTTTATTTCTGTAGAGATCAGTCAGCTAGAATAGTTTGCTGATCGATTGTGTCAATCTGTCAGAGCGTTTAAAAAGAGTACTGGCTACTGTGCATGTGTATAGTATAGTAGTATATATTTATATATATATGGGGCATCTGCCACCCGGGCCGGTCCCATAGTGGGCTACCTTGGGCTGGGGCACCTGCATATTTTTTCCTTTAAAATGCTCCTAATAGGCTGCTGAGTTGAGTCTTGCCCCCCAGGCTAAAACTTGCCAGCCCTCCCCTGATTATTTAAACATCATTCTGAACTAGTATTTTTAATTCTATTTAGTGGAGAAAAACAGCGTTCTTTATGACTCTGGGTGCACCCCCCCCCCCCAAAATAAATAAAAAATAAATAAAAATAAATTTGATTTATTTAATTTAAAATCCACATTTTTTCTTGTGAATGAAGCAATCTTGTGAGGATCAGTTTTAGTGACATCTTTATGAAGTTGGCAAAAAACAGCACTCACCAAAAAACTATTTTTTCTTTTAAAATCTTTTCTCTTTTCTAGTCAAATTAACTTTACATTTAGTGAGGTGCAGTCTCAGTGACCTCTTTATTAAGCGTGCAAAAAAAGTCGGGTGCTGTGTTTTGAGTGTGAGCAGCAGCATAAAAAAGTCCAACAAAAAAAACCAATATATCACTTTCTTCCAAAAGCTAAAGTGTTTTCTCTTTTGTTCTCAAAGCAAATTTTGTCAGGGGCAGTCAGTGACATCAGTATTGAGCGGGAAAAATAAACAGGGTGTTGTGCTTGAGTGTAAACAACAGGCAGGCCCGGCGCTCCAATTAGGCAAGGTTAGGCACTTGCCTAGGGCGCCGGGCTCTGGAGGGCGCCTGGAGGATGAAAATTACTTTAAAACTGTGCGGCGACCGCTGACCATACCTGTCACGGCCTCCGCACAGCATTCAGATGCACGGGGGAGGGGGGAAGAGGCTATTGCTCACCACCGCCGCCTCTCTGCTCCGTCTCCTCCCCTCCACTCACTAGTGTCAGTGAGTGGAGGGGAGGAGACGGAGCAGAGAGGCGGCGGTGGTGAGGTAAGGAAAGACGGGGTGAGGAGGGAGGAGGGCACCGATTGTTGCGGGGGGGGGGGCTGGGGCGCCGATTTTGTAAAAATGCCTAGGCCGCCATGGAGGCTAGCACCGGCCCTGACAACAGGGTGTTCTTTTCTTTGACTCCGAACAGCACAACCCCCCCCCCAAAAGAAAAATATTTCATTTATTTGTTAAGAAGTAAGAAATAATTATTTTTATTATTATTTTTTCTGTTACTCTGTCACAAATTTTATCCAGTTGTGAAGAGATCATTAGAAAATAGACTGTAAATGAATGTTAGTAATTTAGGAGCAGCTCAAAGTCAAATAATTTTACATTAATTTTACATTTTTCATAATTTTTGTTTAAATCCAGATCTAAATCCAAAATCAAAACCTTTCAGGATTGTTGGGCAAAACCAGTAACAAAACCAAAACACTAAGAAGTTTTAGAACCAAAACCACATCCAAAATAAAAACACAGAGGTCAATGTACATCTCTGATATATGGGTTATACAATTATAAAATTATTTGGCTCAATTCAATGTATTTGTTTTTCTCCATATACTGGTATTATTATTGATTAGTATTAACCATTGTTGTATTTTTTACTTGAGCTGTCAGATGTCACTAAATGGAGCGTTTTTCTTTCAGCAGATTCTGTACAAATCAAGTTTGGCCGAAGTTAAGAAATTCGCACATAAGTTCAGCAAAATCTAATAATTAATATACCTGCAATAAGTGTTTGTGAAATGTTCGGCATTTAATGGCAGCTCCTCAAATGTTACCCGCGGCTCCACCTAAGCTAAAACCAGCAATGACCGTGTCATACCTAGACAATCCTCCTAATAATGTCTGTCTGACACCAGAGCTTTGGGAAAGATCTCACCCATCTGTCGTTCTAAGGAGGCACAAAGTCCATACAACGGTCTAATGTGTCATTATCAGCACAAGCCCAGAGTCAGCAAAGCACTTTCACAATAAACTGATATTTGATATTTAATGGATTTTGAATACTGATGATTGCAGCATAGCACAAGGTTGTGGAAACATTTTAAAGCCATCTTCTGTTCCAGGAAAGTGACCTTCCCTGATCCATCAGATACAAAACAGAACACATCTCTAGACATCTCTGACACAGTTCTCTGGGCTCACAACACGGAGTTTAAAGCCTCGTCAGGGAGGATTGGATGCCGAGTGATTTGACAGCGTAATCCCATTTAGATGAGAGCAGTGTCAGAAGCACCTCTCAGCCACTGCATGATGGGGGGAGTCTCCTGAGTTACACTGGGGACAAACAGAACGAGCACAAGTTCATCTCAGAAGGCAGGGAACCTGGGATAACGGCAGATTATTCATATATACTGCTCATCGTCAGATATGAAGCTTTTGTCCTTTGTGATTTATTGAAAACAAAGAAAAGAGGGAAAAGTGTGTATAACTGAGGCATTAGGTGACTGTTATATACTAAAATAAAATCTCAATCTTTATTGATATTCATTAAAATGCTCGAAAAATACTAAACTACATGAGCCCATTGATTGGTGTCCTTTTTTATTGACATATAGGGGTATATTTACTAAACTGCGTGTTTGAAAAGTGGAGATGTTGCCTATAGCAACCAATCAGATTCTAGTTATCATTTGTTTAGTACATTCTACAAAATGACAGCTAGAATCTGATTGGTTGCTATAGGCAACATCTCCACTTTTTCAAACCCGCAGTCTAGTAAATCTAGCCCATAATCTCAATTAGTTAGCCAAATATTAAAACTTGATGAATGTGAGTTGAAACAATTTGTATTGCAACAGTTGAATTTGCAGTAAAAAACTGCTAAGCCGCGTCGCTGTTACAGAATTACCTTTTATTTATCTTTCAATGTAATCTTCCTCCATATTCTTGTGCTCTTTGATGTATAAGTTATAATTAACCTTTTTTGGACAACAAACAATAAAAGATTATAATGTCCAATAAAATTCTGGTTATTATATTTATTGTTGTTTATTTTATTGTTTGTCAATCAATGATGAGGGATTGGGCTTGTCAGCCTTATCAGGGTGTCACGGGCACTAGGAGTCTTTACCCAGGGATCACCAGGTGGTAAGCTTACCAGAGCAATGTAGATGGTAATAGTGTACTCTGGTAGCAGGGTGATCACGGAACAGGCAATAGTAGATGATGAGATGCTCAGGAAAGTCTATGACTAGCAGCACTGGTAATATGGAGGTAATAATACACGAGGAACTGTATGGACAAGGCAAGTGGAGGTAGTCAGTGGTCTGCGTTAGCAAGTTGTACCACTGCTATAGTGAGGAGGAATGTCCAACAGAAACGAGGAGGTGATGAGAGTCAGCGGTCTGCGGATAGCAAGTGGTACCGCTGTCTGAGTGAAGGAATGGAATCCAAGTGGAGGTATCCGGGAAGTCAGTGGTCTGCGGTAGCAAGTTGTACCACTGCTATGTGAGAGGAATGGAACAGGTGATACTGGAACAGGAATCAGTGGTCTGCCTTCAGCAAGTTGTACCACTGAAAATATATGTGAGGAGGTGTACGGGGAGAGACTGCAACACAGGATGTACACGGGCACATTAAACACGATCCACAGTAATATGCACAATATATATAAATGACTGAACAGGTCTGCAAATGTAGGAAGTCTCTGAAGTAGTCCAGCACAAGGTAACACAGTCAA
This sequence comes from Mixophyes fleayi, assembly GCF_038048845.1. NCBI lineage: Eukaryota > Metazoa > Chordata > Amphibia > Anura > Limnodynastidae > Mixophyes > Mixophyes fleayi. Next base: position 10,354,428 of record NC_134403.1, read on the forward strand.
TGATGGCAAAAGACTCAGCGGATTGCAGACTCCAGAGGAGAACCAACACAGTCCAGCAAGATATGCAATACACCAGCACAGTCAATGAGAAGTATGCATACCGTGGTTCAGAAGGCAGTCAGACAGGAGTGCAGTGATACCTGGGCGGCAGGAGGCCGACAGGATGAGAAGTCCCTGGATGTAAGAAGCAGGAGTCTAGTAGGTGCAGCGCACAGGTAAGTAGACCAACAGGGACACGAATCCAATGCTGACAGGAGGGTAGCGACCAGGGGAACCATGAAGGCGTGGAGAGCGGATCAGCAGTGGATGGACGATAGGACTGGCAGCGGCAGCAGGACTCTGCGGACCCACGGGAGAGATGAGATGAGGCTGAGGTGCACAGGAGCAGCGGATAGGAATCAGCTTGCAGTCACGATGATGAACACAGGCGAGTTGCCAGCTGGAGGCTGTAGTGCACGGAGGCAGCGGATAGGAATCAGCTCACAGTCACGATGATGAACACAGGCGAGTTGCCAGCTGGAGGCTGTAGTGCACGGAGGCAGCGGATAGGAATCAGCTCACAGTCACGATGATGAACACAGACGAGTTGCAAGCTGGAGACTGCAGTGCACGGAGGCAGCGGCTAGGAATCAGCTCACAGACTTGATGATGAACAGGTGAGTGGATAAGGAGAGAAGGCTGTAATGCACGGAGGCAGCGGATAGGAATCAGCAAACAGTCACAATGGAATATAATAGCGTTGAAGTGGTATAGGAGACTGTAGTGCACGGAGGCAGCGGATAGGAATCAGCAAACAGTCACTATGGAATATAATAGCGTTGAAGTGGTATAGGAGACTGTAGTGCACGGAGGCAGCGGATAGGAATCAGCAAACAGTCACTATGGAATATAATAGCGTTGAAGTGGTATAGGAGACTGTAGTGCACGGAGGCAGCGGATAGAAATCAGCAAACAGTCACTATGGAATATAATAGCGTTGAAGTGGTATAGGAGACTGTAGTGCACGGAGGCAGCGGATAGGAATCAGCAAACAGTCACGATGATACAGTTGATGGTAGAAGTGGTATGGGAACCACAGTAGTAGAAGTGGTTAGGAAACCACAGAGGTAGAAGTGGTTTGGAAACCACAGGAATCAGCAGCGCTGAATACACGAGGAAACACAGGAACACCTTCAGAGGCTCATGGGGAATGAGACTCCAAGATCAGGCAACGTGGTGTTGACCACAGGTGCTTAATATAGGGAGTGTTGCCTGATCTGCCAATTGAGTTAAAGGGACATACACTGAAGTATAGGAAAGGGCTGCGCATGCGCAGACCCTCAGGATGGAGGGCGACCACGGTTCCTAAATGTCCGGGAAGAGGCACTCACGGTCCGGTGAGTGACAGTACCCCCCCTTTTAAAGGTGGGCACAGAACGCCTGGAACCGGGCTTGTCCGGATTTTTGGAATAAAACTTCTTCAAAAGGGCAGGAGCATTAAGATCTTCAGCTTTGATCCAAGAGCGCTCCTCAGGACCAAAGCCCTTCCAATGAACGAGGAAACGGAGTACTCCTCGCGAAATTTTTGCGTCTAATATCTCAGTAATTTCAAAATCCTCCTCCTGATGAACTTGAACTGGCTGCGGAGCTGAGGGAGGTTTTGAAAAACGGTTGATAATAAGAGGCTTGAGTAAGGAGACATGGAAGGCATTAGAAATCCGAAGATTCTTAGGAAGAAGAAGTTTCACACATACTGGATTGATTACTTGAATGATCCTATATGGACCAATAAAACGAGGGGCGAATTTCATAGATGGGAGCTTCAAACGAATGTTTTTAGTAGATAACCAGACACGATCTCCAATTTTTAGTGGTGGAATAGCCCGCCTCTTCTTATCTGCGAAAGATTTATATTTGATAGATGTTTTCTTCAAACAGGTTTTGACCTGAGACCAGATATTTTTAAAGGTCTGACAGGTCGTCACCACCGCTGGAACTTGGGTGGGCGGGAGGGCAGGAAATTCCGGAAAAGACGGATGGTGACCGTAGACCACAAAAAATGGAGTTTTGGATGATGACTCATGGTACATGTTGTTATGGGCGAATTCGGCCCAAGGAAGCAACTCTACCCAGTTGTCTTGATTGGCTGAAGAGAACATCCTTATAAAAGTCTCAAGATCTTGATTGGCACGCTCAGTCTGTCCGTTAGATTGCGGATGGTAAGAAGATGAGAGTGCTAATCGTATGCCCAAGGTTTTACAAAGGGCTCGCCAGAATCTGGAAACGAATTGTACTCCTCTATCTGACACAATCTCAGACGGACATCCATGGATGCGGAAGATCTCTTTAATGAAATGTTCGGCCAGGATAGACGAGGAAGGCAAACCAGACAGAGGGACGAAATGAGCCATCTTCGAAAATCTGTCCACCACCACCCAAATAGTGTTATGATTCTTACTAGGTGGTAAGTCAGTAACGAAATCCATACTAATATGGGTCCACGGCTTGGACGGAATGGGTAGTGGTCGCAGCAACCCTGCTGGAGTTCTGCGGGAAGATTTGAATTGGGAACATAATTCGCAGGAAGCAATGAACTCTTTGACGTCTCTCCTCATTGAAGACCACCAGTAACTTCGAGAGAGCATCTCAAAGGTCTTGTGTTCACCGGCGTGTCCAGAAAAACGAGAGGCATGGAACCACGAAAGGATTTTCCTCCTTAGAGTAGGAGGCACGAGAGTCTTCCCAAATGGTAGCGTTTTGGTGGATGAAGCAGCCAGTGAGATACATTTGGGGTCTAGAATGGTATGGTTGGAAACCTCTTCCATATCAGAGGACGTCACAAAAGCTCTAGATAAAGCGTCAGCTTTTTTGTTCTTGGCAGCTGGTTTGAAGGTTATTATTAATTCGAAACGGGAAAAGAAAAGAGACCATCTTGCTTGGCGAGGGTTCAAGCATTGGGCAGACTGAAGATATGACAAGTTCTTATGATCCGTGAAGATCGTCACTGGATGGCGAGCTCCTTCCAATAGGTATCTCCACTCCTCTAATGCAGCTTTGATAGCCAGTAACTCCTTGTCCCCGATAGTATAATTCTTCTCTGCGGGCAGAAGACCCCGAGAATAGAAGGCACAAGGATGGAATTTTTGCTGTTCAGAGCGTTGGGAGAGAATAGCTCCCAAGCCCACATTAGAGGCATCTACTTCTAGAAAGAAGGGGAGTGTCACATCAGGTTGTCGAAGGATTGGAGCCGAAGAGAAGGACTCTTTGAGTGTTTGAAAGGCTTGAAGAGCCTCAGGCGACCATTGCTTAGGATTAGCCACTTTTCGAGTCAGGGCCACAATAGGAGATGCAATGGAAGAAAAGTCTTGAATGAAGCGTCTATAGTAATTGGCAAAACCTAAAAAACGCTGAATAGCACGAAGAGTAGTTGGCTGGGGCCAATGTAGTACAGCATTCACCTTGTCTGGATCCATCTTCAGGCCGACTCCGGAAACTATATACCCCAAGAATGGAATCTGGGGCAATTCGAATGAACATTTTTCTAATTTACAGAACAATGAATTCTTCCGTAGCCTGGAGAGGACTTCTGCCACATGTTGGTGGTGAGAAGGCAGGTCCTGGGAAAAGATCAATATGTCGTCCAGGTAGACGACGACACATACATATAATAAGTCCCGAAAGATCCCATTGATGAAACCTTGAAAAACAGCGGGGGCATTACACAGCCCGAAAGGCATTACCAGATATTCATAATGCCCGTCTCTGGTGTTAAACGCTGTCTTCCATTCGTCACCGGAACGGATTCTGATTAAATTGTAGGCACCACGAAGATCCAACTTAGTAAAAATACGGGCTCCCTTGATGCGATCGAATAGCTCAGTGATCAGCGGAATGGGATACCGATTCTTGTTAGTAATGGCATTGAGTCCACGAAAATCTATGCAAGGGCGTAATGATCCATCCTTCTTTTTGACGAAGAAGAACCCAGCTCCAGCGGGAGAGGTGGAAGGTCGAATAAACCCACGCTGGAGGTTCTCCTGTATATACTCAGATGTAGCTTGAGTCTCAGGTAACGAGAGTGGATAGACCCGGCCCCTGGGGGGAGTCTTGCCAGGTAGAAGGTCGATCGGACAATCCCAAGAACGATGAGGAGGAAGGCGTTCAGGCTGAGCTTTATCAAACACATCGGTAAATGAAGCATATTGAGGAGGGAGTCCCGGTGAGGTAGATGAGATGGAAGATTGCTGTACTTTGAGAGGAATAACTTGGGAAAAACAACGATGGTGACATTCAGGCCCCCAAGACGTGACTTGAGGGGTGCGCCAGTCAATCTGGGGAGAGTGACACTGAAGCCATGGAATGCCTAAGACAATCGGACTTGTCGTAACAGGAAGGATTAAAAACGATATTACTTCATGATGCAGGGCACCAATCTGAAGTGTTACTGGAGACGTACTCTGAGTGATGAGACCGTTGATGAGACGTGATCCATCTATAGCCGTCACAGTAATGGGTGTTTTTAAGGTAATCACTGGTAGAGACCATTGATTTACTAATGATTTGGAAATAAAATTTCCTGCTGCTCCGGAATCAATTAATGCCTGTGACTCAAAGGTTTTGGTAGCCGAGGAAATCGTAACATCAAAAGCGCAAACTTTAGATTTCATGGACGATGGAGAGGACTCCAGGGACCCTAACTTCACCTCTCCAGAACTAGTTAGGGCCTGGCATTTCCCGATCTCTTAGGGCAGGAGCTGAGAATATGAGTGGAATCAGCACAATAGATACAAAGTCTATTTTTTACTCTTCGTTTTCTCTCCTCGGAAGATAATTTGGAACGTCCTATCTCCATGGGAATCACAGAGGGTGAAACTGGACGAAATTGAGGGTTAGAACGAAGAGATGCTTTAGCAGAAGTTGTTTTCTCAGCCTCCCTTTCACGAAATCTCATATCAACACGATGGCAAAGAGAGATCAAATCTTCAAGTGACGAAGGAAGCTCTTGAGTAGTCAGTGCATCTTTAATTTTATCGGAGAGCCCCTGCCAGAAGGCGGCAACTAGGGCTTCAGTGTTCCACTGAAGTTCAGAGGCTAAGATCCTAAATTGAATGACGTACTGGCCTACTGTATGAGGTCCTTGTCGTAGGCGGAGGATGCTGGAAGCAGCGGAGGTCACACGACCTGGTTCATCGAACACACTTCGAAATGTAGAAATGAATTTGGCACTATTTTGCAATATAGGGTCATTTCTCTCCCACAGAGGGGAGGCCCAAGCCAGGGCTTGTCCTGAAAACAAAGAGATAAGATAGGCCACTCTGGAACGATGGGTAGAAAAGTTTTGAGGTTGGAGCTCAAAATGGACTGAACATTGGTTAAGGAAACCCCTACAAGTTTTGGGGTCTCCATCGTACTTTGACGGAGTAGGCAGGTGAAGCGTGGAAGCTGTAGACACCTGGGATGGCACTGGGGAAACGGAGGAAAGCACAGAAGCCTCAGGAATAGCTGTCACAGTCAGTCCAGATGTTCCTTGGGAGGTTAATGACTGATAACACTGAAGTAACAGCTGTTGGCGGGCATCCTGTTGCTCCACACGGCTGACCAGATGCTGCAGCATCTCTTTGGCGGTAGGTTCCGTATCTGGGTCTGTCATGGCCTGATCTTACTGTCACGGGCACTAGGAGTCTTTACCCAGGGATCACCAGGTGGTAAGCTTACCAGAGCAATGTAGATGGTAATAGTGTACTCTGGTAGCAGGGTGATCACGGAACAGGCAATAGTAGATGATGAGATGCTCAGGAAAGTCTATGACTAGCAGCACTGGTAATATGGAGGTAATAATACACGAGGAACTGTATGGACAAGGCAAGTGGAGGTAGTCAGTGGTCTGCGTTAGCAAGTTGTACCACTGCTATAGTGAGGAGGAATGTCCAACAGAAACGAGGAGGTGATGAGAGTCAGCGGTCTGCGGATAGCAAGTGGTACCGCTGTCTGAGTGAAGGAATGGAATCCAAGTGGAGGTATCCGGGAAGTCAGTGGTCTGCGGTAGCAAGTTGTACCACTGCTATGTGAGAGGAATGGAACAGGTGATACTGGAACAGGAATCAGTGGTCTGCCTTCAGCAAGTTGTACCACTGAAAATATATGTGAGGAGGTGTACGGGGAGAGACTGCAACACAGGATGTACACGGGCACATTAAACACGATCCACAGTAATATGCACAATATATATAAATGACTGAACAGGTCTGCAAATGTAGGAAGTCTCTGAAGTAGTCCAGCACAAGGTAACACAGTCAATGATGGCAAAAGACTCAGCGGATTGCAGACTCCAGAGGAGAACCAACACAGTCCAGCAAGATATGCAATACACCAGCACAGTCAATGAGAAGTATGCATACCGTGGTTCAGAAGGCAGTCAGACAGAAGTGCAGTGATACCTGGGCGGCAGGAGGCCGACAGGATGAGAAGTCCCTGGATGTAAGAAGCAGGAGTCTAGTAGGTGCAGCGCACAGGTAAGTAGACCAACAGGGACACGAATCCAATGCTGACAGGAGGGTAGCGACCAGGGGAACCATGAAGGCGTGGAGAGCGGATCAGCAGTGGATGGACGATAGGACTGGCAGCGGCAGCAGGACTCTGCGGACCCACGGGAGAGATGAGATGAGGCTGAGGTGCACAGGAGCAGCGGATAGGAATCAGCTTGCAGTCACGATGATGAACACAGGCGAGTTGCCAGCTGGAGGCTGTAGTGCACGGAGGCAGCGGATAGGAATCAGCTCACAGTCACGATGATGAACACAGGCGAGTTGCCAGCTGGAGGCTGTAGTGCACGGAGGCAGCGGATAGGAATCAGCTCACAGTCACGATGATGAACACAGACGAGTTGCAAGCTGGAGACTGCAGTGCACGGAGGCAGCGGCTAGGAATCAGCTCACAGACTTGATGATGAACAGGTGAGTGGATAAGGAGAGAAGGCTGTAATGCACGGAGGCAGCGGATAGGAATCAGCAAACAGTCACAATGGAATATAATAGCGTTGAAGTGGTATAGGAGACTGTAGTGCACGGAGGCAGCGGATAGGAATCAGCAAACAGTCACTATGGAATATAATAGCGTTGAAGTGGTATAGGAGACTGTAGTGCACGGAGGCAGCGGATAGGAATCAGCAAACAGTCACTATGGAATATAATAGCGTTGAAGTGGTATAGGAGACTGTAGTGCACGGAGGCAGCGGATAGGAATCAGCAAACAGTCACTATGGAATATAATAGCGTTGAAGTGGTATAGGAGACTGTAGTGCACGGAGGCAGCGGATAGGAATCAGCAAACAGTCACGATGATACAGTTGATGGTAGAAGTGGTATGGGAACCACAGTAGTAGAAGTGGTTAGGAAACCACAGAGGTAGAAGTGGTTTGGAAACCACAGGAATCAGCAGCGCTGAATACACGAGGAAACACAGGAACACCTTCAGAGGCTCATGGGGAATGAGACTCCAAGATCAGGCAACGTGGTGTTGACCTCAGGTGCTTAATATAGGGAGTGTTGCCTGATCTGCCAATTGAGTTAAAGGGACATACACTGAAGTATAGGAAAGGGCTGCGCATGCGCAGACCCTCAGGATGGAGGACGACCACGGTTCCTAAATGTCCGGGAAGAGGCACTCACGGTCCGGTGAGTGACACAGGGGATATGAAGCCTCTATATGTGGACTTATAGCTTGAATATATCTCACTACTGTATCATATAACTTGATACATATATATTAACCAGTATCCAACTCTTAATTTGAGATGAATGGGGATTGTAATAAATACACACGAATCCCCAATTAGGGGCTATAGTTTGATAGGCATGATGTTTATATAGATCACCCACATACAATGCGACAACCTCACACTCAACTGTATGTTGTAAGGTCAGATGTTACTAACTGCCCTACCAAAAGGTTATGGGATGAAAATTACCCCTGTATATGGTGCAGAGAATAAATGCACCCTTTTTCAGAGATATTTGATAATAGATGCTACCTTCTTAGCAGAAATATCTAAGGTATCTATTATTATGAAAATCGTACAGCAAACTAACAGCGTGCGTGGCAAAACTCCAACGCGCGTTTCGCTATAAGAATTAATCTTGGCAACTACATATAAAATTAGAATAAGAGCAACCCCTGCTCTCTGCCAGCTGAGGTCATCATTAGTATCCAGGCCATGTAGCATGTAGTACCCCTGCAGGGGCAAAGGAAGGATTTGTAGAGGGGGGTTTCCACACCACGCCACCAGTGGGCGTGACCAGCATGCATGGGGACGTGGCTATAATATTAGACAGAGATTGACTGCTCTCCAACTCTTCCTATCCCCATAATATACATGGGCACCGCTGTGTGCACTACTGTTAGGTGCACGCAGCTCACCCTTTTCAAGCAGAGCTGTGTGAAGTGGGAGCAGGGTCCAGCCACCTCAATTATACAGTGCCTCAGTCTTGAAGGGGGGTTTCCAGGAACTAGGACCCCCCCCCCCCTCGGTTTGCCTATGCCCTGTGTACCTGATTGTTACACCCATGCAGCTATCTCTGTAGCAGAAATTGGCCTCTTCTAGATCAGAGAACAGGACGAGTCCCATTCCAAGTTTATATACTCAATAAAAGACCATTAGATACAAGACCAGAAGAGGTCAGACAACTGAGAGCAGATAATGTCCAGTATAATATAAAGCTATGTGTAATAACTGACATGGAAATGACGTGTGTGCAATCTTTTTGCTTTGATTGGAAAGACTCACAGAAAATCTGTTTATATTTGGCTGACAATTAATGTTGCAACACAATAAAATGGCGCCTGCTGTAAATCATTGTAAATGTATTGATCTTGTATTGTAAATATATATATTTGTTAAGTATTTTGGAGGCAACCTGTTTTTATAACATTTTTGAAGAAAGGAAATCCAATGTTAATTAAGCATTTGGCCTGAGAGTGATACATTCTTTTGACCTAAATGCACATTCGGGGATCGTCATCCCTTGTATTCTGTGTGTTATGTGATTCTGAGTTCAAGTAATTTGGGAAATCACAGATTGATGTAAATTGTGCTAAGTTTTAATTGCGTTAAATCTAATTTTAGAGAATATATTGTATCTTGACGCTAAACAATAAATGTAATATCTCAGACTTTGTGGTGCCAGGTATGGGCAGGGGGGCTGGATTACCCCCTGACAACATGTGTGTCAGAAACTGTAAAAAATAGCTGTATTTTGTATTTCAACACATACTACATCTGTACTTCTGGATTATCACTAGTACCTTTATCTGTTGTGCATTGGTCCTTATAAGGACTCATTAAGAGCAATAAATCATAACTGCTTTAAATATTCTGCCTGAAGCCTATTGCTTACTGTATTACTGTGACCAACAGATAAGAGCAAACACTCTAGTTTGTTTCCTGGTTGTACTGTGTTGAACCCACTGTCTCTGTGTCAGTTCTCTGCCCACTACCCAGCAGTTCTGATTCATTGTAAGTAGTTAGGAGCAACCAACAAGTCACCAGCAAAGAGGTACTACAGAAACTATACCAACAACGGTGCAAAGTGCCTTCCGTTAAGAGTTCATTATAAGGCCGAGACTCTGAGTTTTTACAAATTCAAGTTCTTTTTCTTGGCTGAAAACGTGGCTCCTATCATGGAGGTAATAATTTATTGCTTCCATGGTTGCTTTTTGCCAAGTTTGCTTTTGAAGTGTGGAAAAAGATGGTGAGACTGTGTTCTTCCAATTTTTGGCTAGTAAATACTAAGCCACAGTTAGGATTTATCAAGATCCTGAGAGGGGTAACACAGCAGAAACAGCCATGGGTCCATTGCTAATGGATCCTCAAATAGGCTATTCAAGAGTCTCTGATTCTGTCCCAAAAGTGGGCTTGTGATAGGATGGGATTACTCTTCCATTCTATCCTTTAATCCCACTTCTGCCACCAGAATCTGTGCTAGGATGGGCTTACTATAACACCCTGTCTCATTTTGAAAGTCTTCTTCACTGTTGTTTTGAGTTTCTTTCTGTCCATTGCTCTGTCACCTGCTGATACTGACATATCCTACTGATGTCACCTGGCACAAGGCACTCGTCAACTGTGAATGCCAACTGTGCACTAGTTGTAGGAGGATAGTTGCTGCCACCACCAGGCTACTTCACCAGCACCTGGCACTGTGGCTTAGTGTTTACTAGCCAAAAACTGAAGGAACACTGTCTCCCCATCTTTTTCCACACTTAAAAAGAAAACTTGGCAAAAAGCCACCATGGAAGAAATAAAGTATTACCTCCATGTAAGGGGCCACATTTTCAGCCAAGAAAAAGGACTTGAATTTGTGAAAACTCAGAGTCTCGGCCTTATAATGTACTGTTAATGGAAGGAACTTTGCACCAACCAGATTCACGTCTGCGGAGAATCATATTTGTTGCTGCACTTTGCCTAATCTCTCAAATTCACCAGTTCCAAACACTGATTTATGGAGCAAGTTAAAAATATAATGGCTTATGTTTACAAGATATTCTTATGTGTGCAAATATTTTCAAATGCAAACTGTACAGACACTTCCCATATGTAAAGGGAATAGACTGTATCTCGACAAGCTTGTATTAGAACGTAAGCAATTACAACAAAACATTGTATTTGTACCATTATAGGTTATGTAATCTAATTTATACTTACGGACTTATATCATGGATCCAGGTTTACAATTAATTTTATTATTATTATTATTATTTCTTGTTTCTTGATATTCTCACTACGCTTCTCAGCAGACCATGTCCCATAGCTCATAAATCTCATCACCACCTACGGCATCATCTTCCCGCTGTGCTTCAACCTTATCAATGTTCAATTCTTACCTCTCATCACCAATATCTACCTGCCCAGCACCATCATGGTCACAGTTGCCAATTCACCGTGAACACAGATAAGATGTACGTGTTCATGATCATTGGCTTCGCTTATTGCTTTGATCACCCATCATTACCCTGCTGTATACAGCTTAGCAATTGTTGTAAAAGGAAAATAAATGGTAAAATGTCGTCAATTATGAAATCACCTCTATTAGCAATGGAATGTGTAGCCAGTGCCGTAACTAGACATGTTAGTGCCCTGGGCGAGACAGTACACCGGCGCCCCCCATCTAAGTGGGAGTGACATTTGCCAAGTGGGTGTAACCAACATAATGTGGGGGTGTGGCTAGCACTTTACTGAAAGAGTTCTGCTACACATATTTGCAAATGCATGATATATATATATATATATATACAGTGGTGGGATCCGGTTCTCTGCCCTAATGACCATTTACAGTATGCAAAAATATATACCGAAAGGTATTGTAATATTTCATGCGCTTAATACTTAAATAAGAACAGTAAAAGAGATACACAAGATTAAGATAACTAGATTGCTAAAAGAAAGAGTTGTAAAATGTTAAATAAAATATATTAAAGAATATCTTACCTGACAAAAATCTGTTATTTAATATTATACTCATATTATGCCAGAGTAATGCCCCCAGTCCATATTATGCCATAGTAATGGCTCTCTTCATCACACTCTGCCATGTAGCCTTCCTTTGCCCCTCAAATCACTGCGATGCAGCTTCCTTTGTCCCTCAAAACACTCTGCCATGCTGCCTTCCTTTGCTGCCCCTTGCTCCGTTACTTCACTTACCTTTTCTATCAGCTTCTTTCTTCTCTTTTCATCCCTTCTTGTCGCCGGCTCCTCTCTGAGCCGCTCCTCACTGATGTCACGCCTGACATCCACTGCGGGCAGAGGAGGTGCCGACACTGCAGTGAGGTGAACACGTTGGAACATGCAGAGGCATTGGCATCCATCAGGACCGTCTCTTCCATTGGGCACGATGGGCAGGAGCCCAGGGGCCCTGCAGGCAAGGGGGGCCCATCCAAATCCTAAAAAAAACAAAAAAAAAACGCCCAGCATTCACTGCAACCACAGCACGGAAGAGGGCAGAAGAGACTCAGCGGTGCGGAAAAAAGAAGAGGATCGGACTTAAGGTAAGTTAAGGGGGCCCCTATATATATATATATATATATATATATATATGTAAAAAAAAGTGATTATATATATAATCACGCTTTTTTTTACATACATATATATTTTTTTTGACACCCACACACACTATATATATATATATATATATATATATATATATATATATATATATATATTTATTTATTTTTTTAGGGGCCCGGTACACTGCATTGCCCGGGGGCCCATGAGCCAAATAGTGAAATACTTTTAGTATTTGTCATAGCCATATAGAAATGTCCTCTTAGTTTCTATTCCCACGACTTGGAATGTAATATATCACAGTCATTGATGGATTTCCTTGGCTCGTGCTGTCTCTCAGCCATGATAGGATTCCATTTGTTAGTTGGAAGATCGCGCATGAGCACATTGATCCATCTCTGTAATGTGGTTAGAGGATTTCTTGTGCAATATGATTTGTTAAAGTTTGCACAGATGTTCCTTGACCTCACTGAAGGTGAGCATGTGTACAATGAGGTTATGTGCATGAGCAGAACGTGGGATGTGATCTATTTGCCCCAACCACAAGGCCAAAATACCCTGGCTGATATCACAAGATATTACCTGGGTATTTGTCACCTATATATTTTATGTCCCCAATGTAGGTAATTAACCAAGCGCTAGACAAAACACCTTGATTTTGAACTGGTGTTTTGGGAGAGTTCACTTAGCTCACTTCAAGAGGGCGACGTAAACTATGAGAGTGTTTAGGTGTTTGGGGAGATGGAAAGGTCTCCAGATGCACAATATGACATCATAAGTCTCCCCTCCAACTACTGGTAATAAAATAAACAGGATTTCTACCACTTGCTGGACAGACTGGGGCTGGTATCACATTATAGCAGGAGGACCCCACACTGACTGCTTCCCTTTATATTGTGACCAAACTGGACTGGCATAGCCTGGGGCTGGGTGTCACTTCTGCGTAGGGTGCCCATGCTCACTCTGTCCCTGCTTTACCAGTAACCCCGGCTATTCACTTATTTATTTATTTAAATGTTGTTTCTAAGAACAAAGTTAAGACATACACTGATAGTCATTATTATTATTGTTGTTATCTTCAAAATCATTGTCATCATTATAATCATCAGTGTATATCTTTACAGCCCCAATCCACATCTACAGTCAACTTATGTGAAGCTCAGCATTTCCCCATTGTTGTACTGTGCATGGGCTTATTTTTGTAGATCAAATCTAAATCAGACCCAAAGACTGGAAAAATGTGGGTAAAACATGAAAACTTATGAAAAGATGATAATGTATTTTGTGAACAGACACGAAGTTAATAAGTAATTGTGTTCCCCTATATGTCACTGACTATATGACGGTATTTTAGAATACATGGAGGCATAATATGGTGATACAGAGGTACATGGAGGTATACTGGTTATGTGGTGTTTGTGAGGCTATAAGGAGGTATACTGGCTATATGGGGATATGTGAGGCTATAAGGAGGTATACTGGCTATATGGGGATATGTGAGGCTATAAGGAGGTATACTGGCTATATGGGGATATATGAGGCTATATGGAGGTATACTGGCTATGTGGTGTACGTGAGGCTATAAGGAGCTATGTGAGACTATATGGAGGTATACTGGCTATATGGGGATATGTGAGGCTATAAGAAGGTATACTGGCTATATGGGGATATGTGAGGCTATAAGGAGGTATACTGGCTATATGGGGATATGTGAGTCTATATGGAGGTATACTGGCTATGTGGTGTACGTGAGGCTATAAGGAGGTATACTGGCTATATGGGGATATGTGAGGCTATAAGGAGGTATACTGGCTATATGGGGATATGTGAGGCTATAAGGAGGTATACTGGCTATATGGGGATATGTGAGGCTATAAGGAGGTATACTGGCTATATGGGGATATGTGAGGCTATAAGGAGGTATACTGGCTATGTGGTGTATGTAAGGCTATAAGGAGGTATGTGAGACTATATGGAGGTATACTGGCTATATGGGGATATGTGAGGCGATAAGGAGGTATACTGGCTATATGGGGATATGTGAGGCTATATGGAGGTATGTATGCCATAGATTGTAAGCTTGCGAGTAGAACCTTTTCTTATCCATCTGTCTGTATTACCCAGTAGTGTTTCATTACTGTGTTTGTTCCCAACTGTAGAGCGCTACGGAATATGCTGGCGTTATATAAATAAATTGTTGATGATGATAATGATACCAGTTAGGTGGAGCTATGTGAGGATATGTACAATATGTGAGGCTATATGAAGATATAATGGCTATGTGGGTTTATGCGACGATATGTGCGATATGAGAGACTACATGGAGGTATGTGAGGCTATATGGGGGTATGTGAGACTATATGGGGGTATGTGAGACTATATGGGGGTATGTGAGACTATATGGGGGTATGTGAGACTATATGGAGGTATGTGAGACTATATGGGGGTATGTGAGGCTATATGGGGGTATGTGAGACTATATGGGGGTATGTGAGACTATATGGGGTATGTGAGACTATATGGAGGTATGTGAGGCTATATGGAGGTATGTGAGACTATATGGGGGTATGTGAGGCTATATGGGGGTATGTGAGACTATATGGGGGTATGTGAGACTATATGGGGGTATGTGAGACTATATGGAGGTATGTGAGGCTATATGGAGGTATGTGAGACTATATGGGGGTATGTGAGGCTATATGGGGGTATGTGAGACTATATGGGGGTATGTGAGACTATATGGGGGTATGTGAGACTATATGGAGGTATGTGAGACTATATGGGGGTATGTGAGGCTATATGGAGGTATGTGAGACTATATGGGGGTATGTGAGACTATATGGGGGTATGTGAGACTATATAGGGGTATGTGAGACTATATGGAGGTATGTGAGGCTATATGGAGGTATGTGAGACTATATGGGGGTATGTGAGGCTATATGGGGGTATGTGAGACTATATGGGGGTATGTGAGACTATATGGAGGTATGTGAGACTATATGGGGGTATGTGAGGCTATATGGAGGTATGTGAGACTATATGGGGGTATGTGAGGCTATATGAAGGTATGTGAGGCTATATGGGGGTATGTGAGGCTATATGAAGGTATGTGAGGCTATATGGGGGTATGTGAGACTATATGGGGGTATGTGAGGCTATATGAAGGTATGTGAGGCTATATGAAGGTATGTGAGGCTATATGGGGGTATGTGAGATTATATGGGGGTATGTGAGGCTATATGAAGGTATGTGAGGCTATATGGGGGTATGCGAGACTATATGGGGGTATGTGAGGCTATATGGAGGTATGTGAGGCTATATGAAGGAATGTGAGGCTATATGAAGGTATGTGAGACTATATGGAGGTATGTGAGACTATATGGGGGTATGTGAGGCTATATGGAGGTATGTGAGACTATATGGGGGTATGTGAGGCTATATGAAGGTATGTGAGGCTATATGGGGGTATGTGAGGCTATATGAAGGTATGTGAGGCTATATGGGGGTATGTGAGACTATATGGGGGTATGTGAGGCTATATGAAGGTATGTGAGGCTATATGAAGGTATGTGAGGCTATATGGGGGTATGTGAGACTATATGGGGGTATGTGAGACTATATGAAGGTATGTGAGGCTATATGGAGGTATGCAAGACTATATGGGGGTATGTGAGGCTATATGGAGGTATGTGAGGCTATATGGAGGTATGTGAGGCTATATGGAGATATGTGAGACTATATGGAGGTATGTGAGGCTATATGAAGGTATGTGAGGCTATATGGAGGTATGTGAGACTATATGGGGGTATGTGAGGCTATATGAAGGTATGTGAGGCTATATGGGGGTATATGAGGCTATATGGGGGTATGTGAGACTATATGGGGGTATGTGAGGCTATATGAAGGTATGTGAGGCTATATGGAGGTATGTGAGGCTATATGAAGGAATGTGAGGCTATATAAAGGTATGTGAGACTATATGGAGGTATGTGAGACTATATGGGGGTATGTGAGGCTATATGAAGGTATGTGAGGCTATATGGAGGTATGCAAGACTATATGGGGGTATGTGAGGCTATATGAAGGTATGTGAGGCTATATGGAGGTATGGGAGGCTATATGGAGATATGTGAGACTATATGGAGGTATGTGAGGCTATATGGAGGTATGTGAGGCTATATGGAGGTATGTGAGACTATATGGGGGTATGTGAGGCTATATGAAGGTATGTGAGGCTATATGAAGGTATGTGAGACTATATGGAGGTATGTGAGACTATATGGGGGTATGTGAGGCTATATGGGGGTATGTGAGGCTATATGGGGGTATGTGAGACTATATGGAGGTATGTGAGACTATATGGGGGTATGTGAGGCTATATGAAGGTATGTGAGGCTATATGGAGGTATGCGAGACTATATGGGGGTATGTGAGGCTATATGGAGGTATGTGAGGCTATATGGAGGTATGTGAGACTATATGGAGGTATGTGAGGCTATATGAAGGTATGTGAGGCTATATGGAGGTATGTGAGGCTATATGAAGGTATGTGAGGCTATATGGAGGTATGTGAGACTATATAGAGGTATGTGAGGCTATATGGAGGTATGTGAGGCTATATGGAGGTATATGAGACTATATGGGAGTATGTGAGACTATGTGGGAGTATGTGAGGCTATATGGAGGCATATGAGACTATATGGGAGTATGTGAGACTATATGGGGGTATGTGAGGCTATATGAAGGTATGTGAGGCTATATGGAGGTATGTGAGGCTATATGGAGATATGTGAGGCTATATGGAGGTATGTGAGGCTATATGGAGGTATGTGAGACTATATGGAGGTATGTGAGGCTATATGAAGGTATGTGAGGCTATATGGAGGTATGTGAGGCTATATGAAGGTATGTGAGGCTATATGGAGGTATGTGAGTCTATATGAAGGTATGTGAGGCTATATGGGGGTATTTGAGGCAATATGGAGGTACATGAGACTATATAAGGGTATGTGAGGCTATATGGAGGTATGTGAGACTATATAGGGGCATGTAAGGCTATATGGAGGTATGTGAGACTATATGGGGGTATGTGAGGCTATATGGAGGTATGTGAGACTATATAGGGGCATGTGAGGCTATATGGGGGTATGTGAGACTATATAGGGGCATGTGAGGCTATATGAAGGTATGTGAGGCTATACGGAGGTATGTGAGACTATATAGAGGTATGTGAGGCTATATGGAGGTATGTGAGGCTATATGGAGGTATGTGAGACTATATGGGAGTATGTGAGACTATGTGGGAGTATGTGAGGCTATATGGAGGTATATGAGACTATATGAAGGTATGTGAGACTATATGGAGGTATTTGAGGCTGGGACGATGATGGTCAGTTCACTCCACTGTGTGGTGTAGTTGGGAAACTGAAGACCAAATTCTTCCAGTAATTCATGTAACATTTTACATCCAAATGTGGAATAAGGTGAATAATATGAGGAACAGTTTTGAATTTTTAACTCATATCTTGTCCTGACGCCGACGGAACTGTGTAGAATAAGATGGTTAAACCATATCCTGGGCCTATTGTCATGGGAGTCCTGCAAGTTAAAGCTTCACACTGAATGACTGAACAAGGCAGGATTTTGAAATGAAATGTTTGTTTGAACAAAGGGTCCACAGCATTGTCTCCAGCTGTTCTGTATAATACATACAATTAGACATTTCCAGCTGTGTCTTTGGTTTCTCCTTTATAGTATGGAAACCGATCTTTCATGTCCCAAAGTCTTAACTACAGTGCAATGTTTTCCGCAAAAGTCCTGAAAGGAATAGTACAATAGTGCCTGAATAAACAGCACTCACTGCTATGAAACGTAATAACTCAGCATAAAAGGCTTTTGTCAGAGCCATAGCTCGCTGTCTACCTGCAGTTTAAGATTTTAAATTAAGCCTGTGCTACAGTTTAGTGAGCACCAGGCTTTCAGCAGCTCCCCCATATGCAACAAGCCTTCCTTCATTTGTCCAGTCTCTCAGTACGTACAGATGAACCCAACAACCAGTCTCCTGGTACCTGCACGGGATGCACACTCTTCAGCTCTCTCCCATAGGATTGTCATTTCAAACCAACATCAAATTTGACAAAATTAGAATGATCTCCATATCAGTTAATTATAATCATGGCCCCATAAGCCACATGGGCACAGGTCTTAGGATCTATTTATAACTTGCCCTCATTAACTCCTCAATTCAAGGACAAGAGTTTTGAACTTTCTTGTGCTTTCAGAAAAGAAAAGCAGTTAGTGTGAATCTGGGGACAACAGAAAACATAACCCCCATTATGAATATATAAAAAAATATTAGTGCTGTCAAGTGTCTCTTAGGTCTAGATTTACTAAGCTGCGGGTTTGAAAAAGTGGGGATGTTGCCTATAGCAACCAATCAGATTCTAGCTTTCATTTATTTAGTACATTCTACAAAATGACAGCTAGAATCTGATTGGTTGCTATAGGCAACATCCCCACTTTTTCAAACCCGCAGCTTAGTAAATCTAGCCCTTAAAGTCTTCGGATCCCATTTTAGTTGAGCTAGTTACAGTTTATTTATAAGTTGCTGATTGCTGGTATCTGAAGGATGTTAGTAGTCAGCTTGGTTGAAAGCAAAATACTTCACATCATCATCATCAACATTTATTTACATAGTGCCAGTAAATTTCATAGCGCTTTGCAATTGGAAACAAACACAGTAATAAAGCAAGACTGGGAATTACAGACAGACAGATAAGAGGGCCCTGGTCCCAAGCTTACAATCTTTAGGACAATGGGAGTTTGATATATGAAGTTAATTGCTACATATTGCATAATGGTTCAGCCAGATCACAAAGGTAAACAGTGCTTAATGGACTATATGATCTAGTCACACAGCAATGTTGGTCAGGCGGTCAGAGGGTTGTTGTCTTGTGTTAACTGTACAAACGGTGGTAATAGGGTAACCTATTATGGTTAAAAGGGTTAAATAGGTGGATGATGAATTTTATAAGCTTGCCTGAACAGGTGTTTTTTTAAAGACGATTTCTAGAAACAAAGCATACTTTATAGGCTTTAAAAGGATGACAATGTGAAAAAGATATCTATATAACTCATCATATGTCTGGTAGATGGTGGTATATTTCTCCATTACACCTACCTCATGAACACTCTTGGGTCAACCACCCAGCTCTAGTTTAGTCTCTCTCAGCCCTAACACCATTTAGTGGACTGTGCACCCTAATTTAGACTACTTGGGAGTTCCACCCCTGGGATGAGACTGGACAAGATCAAATTATCAAGTATGGTCCCCCCGATAATTGGAAGGAGAACCCTAGCCCTGGTTATGTGGATTCCATTTTTGTAAGTGTTGTTTCAGTTGAGCCCAAGTTAAAGCAATTGATATAACCTTAACCTTGTCTAGTGGGTGACCAGAGTAACACTGAACAAAGCATTGACAATGGATATTATGAGTGAGTTGTAGTTGAGAGTTAGTTGTAGTGGGAGACTAGTCAGAGCTATGCAGAGCTGCAGAGACTTAGAGTACATCTGTAGGCATGAAGGGTCAAACCCTGATACTGCTAGTTCAACCTGATTAGAAAATAGACTGGGTAAAGACAGGAGACCTGAGCTTATAGCAGAGGAATACAAACTCAGTCCTCAAGGGCTACCAAAAGTTCATGTTTTCAGGATTTCTTCAATCATGCACAGGTGAGTTAATCTATTTGGCTGGGTCACTATATATCTCACCTATTTCTAAACACAGAAATCCAGAATACATGACCTGTTGGTAGCCCTTGAGGACTGAGTTTGGACACCTCTGGCTTAGAGCTTTCTCAGTACCTGTGAACTGTGCAAGACTCTTATATCTAGTGAGAAGGACAGGAGATGACCGACATGCAGACTGACCTAATGGTGTGTGTTCGGTGGATACTGAGGAGGATAGTGTATAATTCAGGAGGCAGAGTAGAAATCCTTCATACAAGTGAGTGCCAGCTCTTGAACAGAATCTGTGAATCACTGTTGAATATTCATTGCAACCATTAAGTGTGTGCTTGAGGAGGTTTATAAAAAAAGTGAGGTTTATTGAGAGATGGTTTGGACCCCCGTTAACTAACATCTGTGATTTGTACTGTCTAACAATTTATCAATGTTTCATGTACCAGGGCTCATTTCCCACAACCCATGGGGCCTGGGGATACACAAGAGACTGAGTTAGTCTGGAGAGACCTGGCTAACTAATATTAAGAAAGTGCTCAATACAGATTGTGAAGATACGTGGATCCCAAATCACTCGGACACGGTATTAGGGAAAAATAGAAGGATGATTTATTCTGCAGAACAGGATTAAATACAGCATGGTCCCGTAACGATAGCAGGTCCAACAAACGAGGAAATCAGTTCAAAAAAATCCAGTGAGATATGCTCCACAGCGCATCTCTGGCAGAGCATCACCTCTTGGCCAAAAGTTAGTCACACTAGTGTCCAGCTCCCAGGGTAGCCTCTTTTATCAAATCCTAATCCCACCTTGGGATCTGCCTGTCCAGGGGAGTTGTAAAAGGTCTCCATTGGTGGGCTGATTACACTATCCTGCCCCCTTCCCTTCCTTCCCAGGTGGCTTTCCTCAGGTGACCCCTGATGGGTCCGGCTCCTGGCTGTCTGTAGAGCTCACTAGTGGACAATAGGGAGCAAACAGAAATAACAATGGTAGCTTAATTCACTTAACTCCTGAGTGTTCCCTGTAGAGGTGGAATTTAACCCCTGAAGTACTTTTCCAAGGAGATGTTATAGTTACATCACTGATACTTCCTGATAACAACATGGCTGAAAAGTGCAGTTCAGGTATGGATTAGATTAAGGGGTTGTAACACCATACACCATGCACGTTGCTTTACACACATGCTTTATCCCTTCATTTTAAAAATGTACATGCTTGTAATGTAAATCATGCTAGGAGTTTTTGGACCATCCAGCGTATAGACCCCCATTGGAGAAAGAGAGATATGAATATTAGATTAGCCAAAGCAGAAATGTACTGGATCTATTCTCTCAATACTTTAGTCCTGGGGGGCCTAAACTTGGACTTTGAACTTAAATGGTTTTTGTAACATGTATTTCTATGGAATGTAATGATCATGCACACTATAATTTTATTGTATTTATCTTTTTTTCTTGTTGGAGCTCATTGCCCTATTTTAGGAACTGGAGAGTTAAACATAATTGGAATAGTTGGAATATGTCTTCTATGATAATGACAGAGTTCTGTCTAAATTCCCCATATCTCTCCTGAATGTTGTGTTTTATTAGCCTGATACATTAATTGTATCTATTCCGGCATTTTCTTCTTTCTACATTTTTATACTAAGGGATGTATAATTATTCATTGATATATTTTTCTTATTATTTTCATTATGTTAGTTTGACTGCATGTTAGGTGGACTGTTTTATTTATCGACATTTGACAGGTTGTATGTCAAGCCTCAATATGATTCTAGTGGTATGATTGGAGGAGTGTATATCCAAGCCTCCATATAGGTTTGACTATGTATTTAATGCCCAAGCCTCGCTTTCGTGTACACACGCATCGATGTGACATACTACTTCCTCAATCACAAAGCCGGGTCCACATGTGTCTATTAGGACTATATAAGAGCCACTCGTACGGATATGGAGGAATTCCTTTCAGCCTTGAGAAAGACTCCAGGGAGGGGTTGAAACGCGCCAGGAGCTCATATTCAGTGAGACCTATGTCGGCTTGGACACACTCATTGGAGAAGAGACGGTTACAACATCTATGTGATCCGCATCTCCTCTTAGAGTTTGATATCATCCTACTTTTGGTAGGGGTACCCTCCCTCACTTGAGGGTGCTTTATATCCATTCATTCATAGATGGATTCTGTTTTCATTCCTATTTGTTCATATGATTTTTCATATTAAATTAGTATTGCACCATAGAGGTTTTATGATTTTTTTTCTACATATTACTGGATGATGGACGTTCCATCTCTACATCCCTATAAACTACCTTGAGGTCTGAAGATAAGTCTGATTCTATATACCACGCAAGTTCCCAAGAACCCTTCTTGTAAGCATAATATTGGAAGAAGTCCTCCGATCCTGGGCACATGGGGGATAAATACATCATTTTCCTACACCTTTACTATTGGGGGGAAAATCCTCTGTTCTGATTGGGAACTTTGTGGTTTCCTCTATGGTGGAGGACATATGGCTTTTACATATTACATTATATTGTGTTTGTTTTCTATATTACATACAATATTGTATGTAAATGGAAATGTATAAGAAAATGACTTCACACATCTCTTTGTATATCCATGAGCGCCTCATGTAAGTATAATTTATTTGTATATTATCAATCTTGGCTTTGTGGAGTCCTATATACACACTCTAAGCAGCTATCGGAGGAGCGCTGTAAATATATCCACATCCATGATTGTGTATGTTGGAGCAGGGGCGGATCCAGAAGTTAATTGTACCGGGGGGCGATTTAGGGGGGGTGATTTAGCCCCGCCCCCTTTTTGACACCTAAGGCTGCTGACGGCTGCACACTATGTGCAGATCCGTTCAGCAGAGAGAGTTAGGGAGAGAGTCCTGCCCGACTCTCTCCCTAACTCTCTCTGCTGAACGGATCTGCACATAGTGTGCAGCCGCCGGCAGCAAGCCCCTGCTAGGGGGGGGCGATCGCCCCGATCGCCCCCCCCCCCCCCCCCCCCCCCCTGGATCCGCCACTGTGTTGGAGAGAGCCACACCACACACATGTAATGGTTTAATAACAGCAAAGCACGTTTAATGACCACTCAGGTGTGGCGATGTACAGTTACCTGTGTTGCAATGTATGGGCGTCAGGATATTTCTCTTGATAAATAAATTATTCAGAATGTTATATTATTTTCCAGCTTTACTTTCCGACACATGCCCCCTCTATTGTTTCAATGCATCTACACAGTCAATGTCACACCAATGTACTTCCACTGCTAGTACTCTGGTAGGTACAGCTTACAACCTCCTGGGTGGATCTCAGAGCGAGTACCAATGTGTAGATGATTATGGTCACATACAGGATAGGCTGCCAGCATTGTGCCCTGACACATATTGGGCCTGGATATCAGTGACTCAGACTCGTGTTAGCATAATCATCTAAGAGACAAAGGGAGTGCACTGTGTCCTAGTGGTTAGCACTTCTGCCTCACAGCACTGGGGTCATGAGTTCTAATCGCAACCATGGCCTTATCTGTGTGGAGTTTGTATGTTCTCCTTGTATTTGCGTGGGTTTCCTCTGGGTGCTCAGGTTTCCTCCCACACTCCAAAAACATACTAGTAGGTTAATTGGCTGCTATCAAAATTGACCATAGTCTCTGTGAGTGTGTGTTTGTGTTAGGGAATTTAGACTGTAAGCTCCAATGCGGCAGGGACTGATGTGAGTTCTCTGTACAGCGATGTGGAATTAGTGGCGCTATATAAAAAACTGCTGATGATGATATCTCTAACTTGTTACTTTAAATTCAAATCTTAGTCGAATTCCAAAGCGTATCTGCGGCCCCTAAGTCACATTTACTCCGATTCCTGAAAACACTCATAACACTCTTCTCAAGGCATCACACTTATTCATCAAAAAGTACTGAGACTTACCACACAGGGCGCTACATCTACAATGTCATCGCTGTGTCCATATATTAGCACAATATAGAAGCAGTATACATTGTGCTATAGGTCTTGATGTTCACAGCAAGTCTCTAGCTAACACTAAATTACTATCATAGTTTGATTGAGTGTAAGGATATCTCTCTTCTCTCCGGTCTGTAATTACCTTTTGTTTTAATCAGAAATAAATGTTATAGAAACCATTAATCAAATGGCATGCAGAGAATTTAATGACTCTACTGACAAGATTTGTAGTATTCATTTAAAAAATAGTTTACACTCTTTGCATTTGATGTTAGTCGATTTATCATACTCAGAAACATTAATTCTGCTACAATTGAACTGAACTTCAAAACATTATAGAAGTCCCATGTACCATTTAGTTGTGGGATGCTCACAAATATTTTCTATGTTTTTAATTTATAAAACATTTTTTTCAACCGTAAAGGGCTGAATTGTTCGCCATTTTAATGGATTTCTATGCAAATGGCAGACACTGGACAGACCTTAACTATGAGATAAATACATTTGCAGCAAAGGGGAAAGAAGACAGAGTTGAGATGATTGAGAATAAAGTTAAAAACTAGGCAGGTTGGATGAGAATGACAGACTGTCATACCTTCCAGCCATTTCTTAATCCCAGGCCCAGAAAAAAAGAGTTCTCTAAACCCCTAATGATGTTATATGTTCACAGAGAAAACATTTCCAGGAATCTATTTCACTTTAGCAGCCTGTGGGAATTATAGCCACAATTTATATAATAAAATTAATGTTATATCAAAATCAAAAGAAAATTAATCAGTGTAATTTGATATAAGTGGGTAGTTAGTCTAACAAATAGACTGATTATTTCAGTTCCTTGTCAGTTAAATATTAATATGAATTCCACATATAAATGTAATTACATTTGATTCCTGAAGAGATCAGGTTATATATAATTCTCTTATGTCACATCAGGATGAGCAGCATAAAGCTAACAGACCCGTAAGAGGTGTGGAGCGGTTTAAAAAATCCACTTTCTTTTAGTATTATAGAAAGGAGACAACTTTCTACCCCTCTAATAGCCAGAGGTGGTGTAAAATTAAATATAATAAATATTTCTGTCTATTTTTCCCCCAAAAAATCCATAGCTTGTCTTGTTGTACCGACCTTCACCTCTAGATGGGGTCTGAGGGGAAGAGAGCTTTTAATGGGTTAGATGTGCTGAGAAGAACCTGGGGGCTAAATGTATCAAGCTGAGAGTTTTCCGGCAGGTTTGAAAAACCAATCAGATTCTAACTCTCATTTATTTAGTACATTCTGCAAAATGCTAGCTAGAATCTGATTGGTTGCTATATGCAATATCTCCACTTTTCAAACCCGCCGGAAAACTCTTTGCTTGATATATTTACCCCCTGGTGGTAAATCAAAAGCACGTATAATTGTGTTTTATAATTGTGTTTTATGTTGCTCTTCTAAGTGTTTTTGGAGCAATTGCACCTTTTTCTCGCTACATGCTTCTTTACTCTTAATTCCATATTTACACAAACACAAGTGGATCCTCCAAGAGGTGACAAATCTGCCTTGTGTGACAGATACAAGGTCTAAAAACATATCCCCAGCAGCCCCTGCACTAGCCGGCTTGGCTGATGCCCCATTTGTAGAATCACAATATGAGGATTTCCCATTTCCAAGTGAAAAACCTCCTGCGTTATTCTATGCTGGCCTCTTTCATTTAGCAGAGAGATTGTACTGTACTTTGCAGCCAGTCTGGTGTGGAACTAACGTTTTTTTGGTAACTGGCTGGTTTCAGCTGACCGCTTATTGTGGACTAGGACTGCCTGGTAGCAGCATTTACTCAGGACGTTGGGTTCAACACAGGAGAACCGTGTATTTAAATAGAATGTAAGCTCTTATCTGTCACCGGATTACAGTGGGCAATAGGAGTCATCCGGAACCTGTTACAGGAACTACTTTGAACTCAGACAAGATTAGGTGGTGAAACATCAAGATGACACAGGCTTAGAATGATTAAAGGTTATTCTTTAATTCAAATAACAAGTCATCTACACATCTCCAACAGTCTTTCCATAATATAGAAAAGGACTAAACTGACACTTCCCAAGAAGTAGAAATATATACATACATATAATATATATATATATATTAGCAAAAACATTGGAATAGTGTTTTTGGCTAGGTATCTTTGTCTTGACCTACATGTTTTAAAACTCTTGGAAATGTTTGTCTATGTTTACACAGCTCGCTAAGGGCTCTTGGCCTTTGGTGGTAAACATTGGTAAAGGGTTCCTGGGGTTATCGATGGAGAGTGAGGGTGGGCTCCATCCACAGGCATCCATCACTGCTCAGCCTGTGGGAATGGACTGCAGAGGCTATGTGTATTATATATATATATATATATATATATATATATATATATATATATATATATATATATTTAAAATATAAAAGTAAATTAAGTATAAGTATTTAAACTATTTATCTATACGTTGAACAGCAGGGTTGCCATCCGTCAGTGAGTTGCAGGGTCCAGCATCGGTCATGGAGGTGAACATCAGATGGGCCCTCCCTGGGTTTCTATAAGCACCGGCCCGCTGCCAATTTGAAAAAGGTCTGTGAATCACAATCCACAGCAACACTCTTGTATTGCACTTTCTGTAAAACAACCATTATTCTAGTTTTTTGTCTTCGTATGACACCTTCAAGTCAACATCGGCTCCAGAGTTTGAGAGGCCACATCCCGGGGCAGCAGTCTCCCATCCGCTGCTGCTGTGGAGCCCTCTGACTCCAGTGTAGAGCTTTACGTCCTGGGACCTCAGCAGGCGCTCTATCTCTTACATTCATCTGAATCCAGGAGGTACCATTATAAATTCCTCTGACTGATGATGAACTGTGGCTGCCAGTGGGGCTAAAGTGTGGCAGCGGTTCTCCACCGGACCGCCGGGATGAGTGCACATACATTTATTATATATCTTATACATCCTTCATTATAAATACAGGTTTCAAAATATGTATTGATCCACTTTTAAAATATATGCACCCACTTCACACTCGGAGCGCACTGTCAGACTTTAATCGCCTTAGGATCTGCATTAACATCAAATATTGACATTTATTATGTAATGCATTTTAAATTTGGTGCATAGCGCCGTGAATTAACCCACTAGACTCTTCCAGTGTTGTGGGGGTCATTTACTAAACCCCTTCTGTGGGGTTATGGCCACAATATGAAAGGGTTTTATAGGGCTATATCTAACTTTAATATAATTGATTCTCTATGTTGTTTTGCAAACGTTATAACCAAATTATAAAAAATGTCAAATGTATGTTCAGATTTGAGTACTATATACTTGAGGTTAATATTCTTTTGTATAGATTTTTTGGTTTGACTGCAGCCAATCAACTGATTGGACGCGGAGATTCCAATCTTTGAGACAAGGGCTCAATTGTCTTCCTGGGGGGCTGGGGGCTGACACAAACTCCTTCGGGGTCTCCTATTGCAGATTTATTGCAAGTGATGGACCCTCTGTAAATGTTTTCTTGACCTTTTTATTAAAGCATTCCTGCAGCGTAGAGATCCGGTTGTTTAAACCATAGACTGAGCTGAATCTATAGTCCGACCTTTGCTTTCATTTAGAGAGCTGCAGGGTGGACAGGGAATACAAGGGCTGAATAGCGATTTTCTCTTCTGTTCTTTGTCAGTGATCATTTGTTGTACTTATAACCTGTTCCTCATTCAGTTTCAGTACCTGACAAATTCTGGGCATACAGAATAGCTACTGTACGTCCAACCAGGCATGGTGTAAATTGTTAGACAACAGAGATTATTCCACAGCACCTGAAGTGTTAATGGTTAACCATAACTGAAGATAAAATTGTCTCTAGTTAATCTATGTTCAAGTGCCGGATTCCTGTGTGATTCCTCTGTATGGATGCCATACAGATAAGTCTCTACCAGCAATTAAAGTGCGTATTGAAAAATGCTTTGTGGACAAATAGTTACATCTGCAAAAGACTAGAAGCATGTAGGCCCACACATCATACTTGCCAACATTTAATTTTTTTTTCCGGGAGCTGCTAGTAGGAGGTAGGCGTGTAGGGGGAGGGGCCCCGAAAATCGCGTAATTTTAGCCTCGCACCGTTACGTAATGACGCAAATCGCGTCATTTTACAGTGGGGGCAGGGCCAAATGCCGCGATTCCCGGTGAATCGCGGCGTTTGAACCGTATTCTGCCCACTTCTGGGCAAATCAGGGAGATTGCCACACTCTCTCGGGAGTCCGGGAGACTCACGCAAAATGCGGGAGTCTCCCGGACGTTCCGGGAGAGTTGGCAAGCATGGTCTACATTCGTCTATGAGTCTTGGTGTATATTCTTAAGACATAGTTCCAGCGTGTTTTGCAGTAGGAGCAGAACAAATCAATGAAACTGATCAACCTGAAATTCATTGTTAGGTAGTTCCCTAGAAAGATAGCCACAAGGACGAAAAAAAGAATTGGGTCCATTAAGTACAAACTTTAATACATTTTGTTGACTGAGAAAAAGCCAAAACAAACCCCAGAGTGATGGTAAAATATGGGGTAATAAATCCACAAGACAATGAACAGAGATCACAGAGGAAACTGACTGACGATATTGATACCACCTCATAGACTCTCATGCATGGCTCACACACACGGACTATTGGAACCTGACTCTTGGAAAAGACCAGCAGTCTACCGAAGGAGTAAGGCAAGAAATGGCACCACCGGATTAAATTCATTGGATAAAAACAAAACACGGACCAAGAGGGCCGCACGGTTGCTCAGTGGTTAGCGCTTCTGTCTCCAAGCGCTGGAGTTCAATTCCCGATCAGTGCTTTACCTGGGTACAGCACTTTGCATGGGGTTCCTCCTGGTGCTCCTGTTTCCTCCCACAGTCTACAAACCATACTGGTAGGTTAAATGGCTGCTGACAAAATAAACATTAGAGCGTGTCTGTCTGTCTGTGTGTATGTTAGGGAACATAGACTGTAAGCTTCAATTGGGCATGAACTGATGTGACTGACAAATATTCTCTGTACAGAACTGCAGAATTGCTGGTGCTATATAAATAAATGCTGATGCTGATGAAGGTCACACAAGGATAGGGTAGACGTGTACACTTCAAATGGCAAATACAGAGGACATGGAGAAGTTGAGTATTACAAGCTGGACTAGCTACCAGAGATCTACGATGCAACATTTGCGCAGTTTTAAAGTTTTGCATCTAACAAAGTACAACACCTAGACATAAAGGGCCTGATTCATCAAGGTACATATCTTCCTATTTCTTGCGCGCCTCGTATGCAAAATCACTCTGCGTTTGCTCAGAACTAGGCCATACGCAACTAAACGCATCCATGGTCACTGCATCCGTGTACAAAAAGGACACTTACTGCAGCCGAGGATTTCTGGGAGTGAACGTGGTGGGGAAGGGGCGTTCACCTGTAGTCAATGTACTGCAAGGGCGTGTACTCGAGCACATGCAGCCACATCTGATTCAAGCTTTGGCCATTTAAAAATTACTTGTTTTTCTGTCGTATCTCTTGTTCCAGACACAGGACTAGTCTAAGTTCCGAGTAATAGTGATGATGGCTATGTATGCATGCTATAACATGTGTTTGCAATCAGGAGCAAGTGTAAAAATGTATTTTATGTTCAGGAGACATTAAGATCATCCTAATAAATATATCTCAAATAAAAAAGATATTAAAAAAATATTTTTTTGTTTTTTAACTGTTTTGCTATTATTGCTTATATTATTATTTGCAAATGTATATTCCACAAAGGTATTGGACATATCCTGCAGTGTTTTGTGTAGTAGAGCAGAGCAGACCTGCACCCGAATTCATCAGCGCACGTATCTTCAGATCCGCTCCTTGCTGAATTCGGGAGTACGCAAAGCTGATTTACGTGCGTTTTTAAACAAACGCACATTACGCTCAGTATGCGTGCCGTGATGAAACAGGTCCAAAAAATGCAGATATGTGGTGCCCCAAAATCTGAGTACCCTGGGGTGTATCTATATGTTTTTAATTTGTTAATTTAATTTGTTAATTGTTAAAAGTGTTTATAAAGATTTAAAAAATATATATATTTCTTGAGGGAGAAGTGACAGTTGGGAGTGGTTGGTGGTTGCCGGGAGTAACAGGAAGGAGGAGTTTGTGGCATAGCAACAAGTCCACTAACTTTGGTAATAAGTGTGAACTCCCAGAAGGCAGTGGGAAGAGGAAAGTTCTAGACTTCTGAGGGAGAGAGATCCCCGCGTCTGCATAGACTGAGAGAGATCCCCTCGTCTGCATAGACTGAGAGAGATCCCCGCGTCTGCATAGACTGAGAGAGATCCTCGCGTCTGCATAGACTGAGAGAGATCCCCGCGTCTGCATAGACTGAGAGAGATCCCCGCGTCTGCATAGACTGAGAGAGATCCCCGCGTCTGCATAGACTGAGAGAGATCCCTGTGTCTGCATAGACTGAGAGAGATCCCTCTGTCTGCATTGACTGAGAGAGAAAAATAGGGACAGAATGAAAATCGGACAAAGTGATCTATAAGCAGATTAAAAGTGAAGTAAGTGTAAGAAGAGCAGAAGATAAGAAGTGAGCCAAAGAGAGGTGTGAGTAAAAAGGAAAGTACTGAAAACAAATAAGCAGTATAGAGATCTGTGACATCACACTAACCAGACTGAGCTATGTACTGAGAACAGTGTGAGAGGAGAGAAAATAGAGAGATCTGTGAGTACACACAAGAGAGACTGTAATACAAAAGATCATCAGTTTATTTGGCATGAAAAAGTAATTTATCGGGCCCCAACCACGTGCAGCACTTCTACTAAATTCCTGTGCACAGTTCAACCCAGGACTGAGTGTAAATATGGTAACGTTACCAAATGTTTTAGTGGAATATTAATGTTAAGTGATTTACCTGAAAATTGATTTATTATTATTATATGTTAAATGCTATTGTGCTCTATGTTGATCAAATGAGTGTTTTGTCATTGCCATTGAGTTGAAGGGGTCAGTGGCGCGGCGGCTTACCAAAATTATCTTTACCGCATTATTAATAAACCCAAGTTATTTGTCCAATCCTTGTCCCTTTCATTGAGGTATTTATCTCCTGACCACCGGATGTCCAAATAAAAAAAAACCTGACTCGTGTCTGGAGGACAAGGTAAGGGAAAGGAAGTCCCATCAAGTACTCGGCCACCACAGATATATATACATGGAACAACCAGGATTTATAAATTCAGAGCACTGAATGTAAAGATGGCCGCTTGCATATGAGCAAAGACTCTTTAACTAATATTTCAAAATCTTAGTAACTTAAATAAAATGCATTTTAAAGGGCACACTTAACTTGCATCTGCACACCCTTACTGTACTGCGTGAGGGGCCACAAGTGCAAGATACCTGCAACTCTATATGCAGGGACAAGTTGAGTGTAGGCACTGAGCACTACTTTTGTGTGTAGCGCCTGCGGTGAAGGAATGACGCACACAAAGGTCTTACCTTCATCACGAATTGTCCACAAAAACAATGAAAAAGACAAAGATGGAAGTTATCAGAAAAACACAATTCAGGAAATGTTAAGCTACTCGGCCATGGAAAACGCAAAGAAAATAAAAACTTTTATAAAACTAGAAAGCATGAATGGCTAAAAAAGGAAGACACTGTTCCCAGATAATAACCATCAATATGAAAAGGCCATTGACAAACTACGAACATCTCTTTGTGCGCCCATAAGCTGGGTGCAAGTTTCTGAGTTGGTGAAGTTGATGTCTGCTGTATCTTTGCGCCTAATGCATGTATGGAATCTATTATAGGTTATTATCTTATTGGGTTTTATCTTAGGAATACCAGTGTGCAGGTGCATTTGTGGTCATATGCAAAAGACAAAGCTTTCGTCTAAATGAGGCCCATTGCCATGGAGCTGAACTGCTTGAAGGACTTACAAGACAAATGCTATCTTTTACTGAAATACTGTCCTACATGGTCTATGACTGCAGATACATTGATCAAGACAAATCTTTTACAACAGATGGAGATTACTTCACAGCACTTGACATGCTTCCAGCTATATACTGTATACTGCATGGAAGGAAAATGACTGACTACCTAAGTGTTCTCCTTCTTGTTCCTGTATTATTCCATAAATTCCACACACTTCTCCTACCTTCACCTACACTTCCCAATTCATTCTCTCCAGTAACTGAACTCCACACTCATCTCATACTACAACCTGTTTCCTCAACCCTTAGCTCACCTCTTCAACCTGTCTCTCTCCACTGGAACATTTCCATCCTCCTTCAAACATGCTCTCATCTCACCAATTCTAAAGAAACCATCTCTTGATCCAGCCTCTCTCTCCAACTACCCCCACATTTTTCTCCTTCCATTTGCCTTCAAACTACTTGGGCGATTAGTGTACAAACGCCTGTCTCACTTTCTCTCTTCTCGTTCCATTCTTGATTCCGTCCTCAAAATTCCATTGAAACTGCTCTCACAAAAGTGATTGATGATCTTCTTACTGGAAACTCTAAGGGTAATTTCTCCATACTCATTCTCCTGGACTTCTCTGCTGCTTTTAATAATGTTCATCAACCTTTTCTCCTACACACCCTTCACTTTGTGACACAGCTCTTTCCTGGTTCACTTCCTACCTATTGAACTGGTCCTTTAAAGTTTTTACCTCTGGCACATCCTCCCTTCAATTCCAATATCTGTTGGGGTCCCACAAGGCTCTGTTCTTGGCCCATTACTTTCTTCATTGTACACCTTTTCTATTGGGGAACTAATTCGCTTATTTGACCTCCAATACCACCTGTACGCTGATGACACCCAGATTTAGATCTCTTCCCCTGACCTCTCTCCTTCTGTACTATCTCCAGTAACCAACTGTCTTTCTGCTATGTCCACATGGATATCCTAATGCTACCTAAAGCTCAACATGTCCAAAACAGAGCTTATTATCTTCCCTCCTGCCAAAATCACCATCTCCCCTCAAATCTACCTCACTGTCAATAACATCATCATTTCCTCAGTCTCCCAAGCCTGCTGCCTTGGTGTCACACTTGACTCTGCCCTCTGCTTTATTCCCCATGTCCACACTCTCTCCCAGTCCTGTTGATTTCACCTTAAAAACATTGCCAGAATACGCCCTTTTCTTAATCAACATCAGAGCCGTTATCAGGGGGTACTAGCGTATGGGGCTTGAGCTCACCAGGGGGCCCAGGCCAGCGCTACACACCTCTTGCCTCTTTATTCATGGTGGTCCTGTGGAAATCCTGTGCAGACAGCCTGCGCAATCTGTGCACGGGCTGTCACATCACATACTACTCACTGTGGCCGAATCATTCAGCGAATCAACCGCACAGGCTGCCAGCACATAATAACTGCAGGTAGTACCTAGATCCTCTTCATCCAGTGACATCACATGTCATGGGGCTGCAGCAGTCACATGACACACCATGCAGGAGCTGCTGGAAATCTTTCTGTTCCTGTGCTGTCAGTGCGGGAGAAAAGGTAAGAAGAAGGTGTAATGTGATGGGGAAGGGGCATGTGTATGTGTAATGCATGTGGTCAGGGGGGTATGTGTATGTGTAATGCATGTGGTCAGGGGGGTATGTGTATGTGTAATGCATGTGGTCAGGGGGGTATGTGTATGTGTAATTCATGTGGTCAGGGGGGTATGTGTATGTGTAATGCATGTGGTCAGGGGGGTATGTGTATGTGTAATGCATGTGGTCAGGGGGGTATGTGTATGTGTAAAGCTGCTGGGCAGAGAGGGACATGTGTGTGTGCACGTCATAGCAACATGAGCTAATTTTACACATTATTTAAAGTGCAAACCAACAAGGACATAATTGTTATATGGACATTTAATACAAGTTAGTTTATTTAGATAAATATATATTGTGAATATTATTAGCAGAAATGTGTCAGTCGTGTACCAGACCAGGAGATATTTGGGATAGTTTTGATAGTGGGGGAAATGCTTTTCATAGACATGTCAAATTTCCTGTCAATAATCTGATTGAGGGACTCTGCAGTCATCCTCTTTTTCTCTGAAATGGCTGATAACAGATAACAATAGCTTGTACTGTGCTGCAAAGAAAATGTAAATACAATGTGAAATATTGCAAGTTCTGTCCAGGTATGATCATTTTATTCATAGATTAGTAGCTCTTATATATAAAGGAACTTGTATTGTTAGGGTTTGTAATCTTTTGCAATTAGATTCCTCTTGAAATCCGCTACCTGACGTGATGACCTCACTCTGACCAGAGTGGATCACAAGCAGAATTTTATTTTCTTGAGGTTCTTCACCTCTTAAATGTCCTTTGTCTAAAGCTTATTTTCAGTAACATTTTCTTGCCTGTTTCAAGTGTATACAGAAAACCAAAACATGTAGAATAATTCTTTCAATATACTACCATTTAATATTCCCATTCACAATATTTGAGTTTTTATATAAAGTGACATTTAATCACTTCCTGGCTGTTCATTGCATTTCTACATTGTCACTGTGCAGCTACTGTTCTAAGATAATCAGGGCCTGATTATCCAATAGGCTGACTAGGCTGCAGCCTAGGGCGCTGGGCTTTAGGGGAGTCAAAAAAAATTTGGGGTGGAAAATTGTAACAGAGTGAGGTATAAACTGAAAATCATTTTAAAGACCTAATACAAGATTTTGCATCCAGTAAAGTGAGAAGATGGTCAACTACTCTGTGAAAGAATCTTAAACATTTTTCTCTTTCCTCCTATGAGGGACACTGGATATGCTATAGCATGAGTTGATAGAAGTTTGGGTACTTTTACAGTTGCCTCCAAAAATATAAGCTATCCACCGGGTGGGTGCGGTTTGGGTGGGGGGGCGATTGGTAAAGAGGGACGGCGGCAAGAATGGGGGGCCCTGCTTGTTTCATTTGTACTGGGCTCCACAATTTGTGATGGCAGCCCTGCTCAACATGCTACAAAACTTTTATCCATTCTCTTATCATCTCTTGTCTTGACTATTGCAACCTCCTGCTATCTGGCATTCCTGACAATCATATATCCACACTTCAATCCATCCTAAATGCTTCTGCAAGACTGATCTTCCTCTCTCACCGCTCCACATCTGCTTCACCACTTTGCAAATCCCTACACTGGCTCCCTGTGTCCTCCAGAATCCAATTTAATTTACCCACCTGTGACAGGATGGACCGCCTATGCCACCCTATCTGTTGTTGCTTGGAACCGTCTGGGCTTACTTTGCCACCGCCCCCTTTCGTTATTCTGAATACGCCCCTCCTGTCACTGTAGGAGGAGCCTGCTGCCACCACTGGACTCCTTTATGGCATCCAGAACCACAGTCCTTCTGGGTAACTGTCGCTGCTAGTGTACTCCTGTGCTGGTACACTTGGGCTGGTACCCCTAACCGCTTACTATGGTTAATGGTGCTGTGGATGGATCCCACCTGGCCTATCATACTGGCCAGAGCTGCTCGGTAGCGGGCAGAGTGTTGGTACTAGGAGCTGGGTCCTAACTTCAGAACAGCCAGAGGATAGATTAGATTTATGGTCTAATCTGTAGGTCACAGGATTACAGCAATATTGAAGAAGTTGTCAAGCAGGGTCTTGAAGCAGAGAGTGGTTTATTTTGCTCAAGTGTCCTGACAAGGACAGTTCCACTGATTAAAAATATCAGTGGTCAGGTGAGATGGAACATCAGAATGATACATTTCAGTTTACAAGGGCTCTCTTTTTATACAGTTTTAGACACAGTCTCACAGGCTATTTTTAGAATCAGGATGCAATTTGTTGCATCCAAACATGAATTTACATGCAATGCAAAGCAAACAATATTTATGCTTATCTGTGATATCCTAAAACCTTGCTGTGATTTCCTGCATCTTTTTTTTGGAAACAATGGACATCTGATAGCAAGTCTAATTACCGTATATACCCGTGTATAAGCCGAGTTTTTCAGCACATTTTTGTATGCTGAAAAAGGCCCCCTCGGCTTATACACGGGTGAACTTACCTGGTGTCCGGTCCCTCAGTTGTTAAGTTCCGCAGTGGAACGCATGTGCGTTCCACTGACAGGAAGTTCAACATTTGGAACGCAAACTTGCGTTCCAAACGCCGAACTTCCTGTTGGTGGAACGCACATGCGTTCCACTGCGGGGGAAGGAAAAGGCTGTAGCCAGAAACTCGGTTGTGGAGCTTTGCTCCCTAGAGACTCTAGGGCGCAGCGCAGTGCCTGCTTGAGATTTACTGTAGCTGTTCCCATCGCTGCCTTCCTTTTTCGTGGAACTCTGGAGCATGGAAGGCAGGCAACACCCCCAAGTCCCACGGAATCCACACTGAACCATAAGGATAGAGGATTTCCGTGGCACACCATATACTGGAGCGATGGCCTAACGCCACTCAATGCACCCTGAACCACCTTACACCACCAAGGTAATTGTAACATCTTTCAACCATTTAAACATGTTAAAGCCTTTTCACCACAGTGTATAGGTGCGCTAAATACATTTTGGAAAGTCATAAATTGGTTTACAATCCATTACTTAGACGACAAGCAAACAACACACATGATATAAAAATGCATATAGAGATGTAAATTAAAAACATAATAATGAATAAATCTAAAAAAATTACCAGTAGCTGCTGCATTTCCCACCCTAGGCTTATACTCGAGTCAATAAGTTTTACCATTTTTTTGTGGTAAAATTAGGTACCTCGGCTTATATTCGGGTCGACTTATACTCGAGTATATACGGTACCCCTTCCTTTCCCTTAATGGGTATTGGACACTCACATCAAAAGGTCTAATTAACATGAGATTAGCATGGGTGCTTTCTTCCAACAGTTGCAGAATACACATTTCCTCCAAAGAAAAGAATTCTCCAAGAAAAGTTGCAAACCCCAAACAAGGCATTTCCTTACACCAAGATATACAAAATACTTTCTAAACAAAGGCTTATTGTATCAAATATATACATCAGAAATAATGCATTTCCTCTAGCAAGGTTAAAACAGAGAAAAAGGTCTCAGAAATAAAGATTTCCTATACCAAAATATACACAATATAAAAAATAAGTGCATTTGCAATTATATAAATAAGCACCCTGCGCTATTTCCTTTAAATAAATTTATACCATAACTTACTTATAAGTGATACAGTCACACCACCCTTGCCAACAAAGCCCTCAACAACACTACTCCTTCATACATCTCAAATCTGATATCAAGTACTCTCCCTCCCACCCTCTTAGATCTACCTCTGACCTGCACCTTGTCTCTTCTCTGATAACTACCTCTCACTACCGCCTACAAGACTTCTCCTGTGCTGCTCCCCACTTATGGAATTCCCTACCACACTCAATCAAGCTTTCCCACAG
Organism: Mixophyes fleayi; assembly: GCF_038048845.1. Classification (NCBI taxonomy): domain Eukaryota; kingdom Metazoa; phylum Chordata; class Amphibia; order Anura; family Limnodynastidae; genus Mixophyes; species Mixophyes fleayi. The sequence goes on from NC_134403.1 coordinate 10,391,549, forward strand.
CCTTCAAATATGTAGACGTTCTCTAAAACCTCATTTTTTTTTAAAGCTTACCTTATCTATGATGATACTATTCACACTAATACAGCCTCACACCTGTCCCAATCTACACTCTGACCACATTTGCTCCTCATGTTTCAGCTGTGCCCTCTTCCACCTAGAATGTAAGCTCTCTAATGAGCAGAATTCTCTATACCATATCTGTATTCATTTTGTCTGCCTTGTATGTCCCTGTTTTATGTATGTCCCTGTTTTATGTATGTCCTGATTTTCCTACTGTACAGCGCTTTGGAACTCTGTGGCACCCTACAAATCTATGAAAATAATAATAATTATGCGCCTTGTTGTTCCTCTGTTTGTATATGCTACAGACAAGCAATGTTTAGGTTTATATGTGTACACTGAATACCATTCTAGTTTCCATGTGTGTCCATCTGTCTCCATTTGCAAAGGATAATTTACAATTTACAAATTAGTAGTCTAACAGGTGGATTGAATGATAATTAAAGTGCCATGACTGTGGTTTTTAAATGTACTCCCTATTCATACATGTGCTTACGATTTGTAGCCGATAATAATAATAAAACTCATAATTGGGCAAGACCCTGATATATTTCAGGGTGTGTGGCCAGATTTGAGAATCAGGATGACACTTATTAAGTCTCCTCACACAGCGGGGAGAGTAGACCCGTCACAAATGTAGATTTTAGCCCCAGTGAGGGGCAGCTGGGAACGAAAAAAATTGTGCAAAGTTTGTGTCTTTCATTGGAGACTTTCAAATCCGCAGATTTTCTTCTGGGAGATGTTATAAAATACATTTTGCATCTATTTCTCGGGCTGTTTCACTGCACAGCAATGAATTAGTTAATTGTTTTGTTGCATTAACCCTTAGACTGCCTGGATATAGCACAATGCTACCACTCAGCTAATTAACACAACGTAAAACATATCAAAGCTGAATAAAAGTCGTTTCTATGGAGACTGATTACCCTGGGACCATCTTTTTGCTTCAATTTCCATTTACAAATGAACCTTAATAGTCTGGTGGGAATTGGGGCGCGTGAGATATGTTTAATAATTACCATGCATTTCGGTGACATTTGTCTTACAGAGAAACTATTATATAATTGTGTAAAATGTTAAGCATGTCACACTTTTCCGTTAGAATCTGAAGTCTTTCACATTTTATTAATTAACCTGTGTTTTAATTAGGTTTCTTTTTCCGGATGTTTTACACATAAGGTTTCATGCTTTTTTGGGTGACATTCATAGGCAAACCAAAGGGGGGGGGGGGGTTCCTTTTGCCTGGAAACCCCCCTCCACGCCTGGGACACTGTATAATTGAGGTGGCTGGACCCTGCCCCAGCTTCACACAGCTCTGCTTGAAAAGGGAAAGCTGCATGCACCTAACAGTAGTGCACACAGTATTGCCCATGTATATTATGGGGATAGGGAGAGTTGGAGAGCAGCCAAGCACTATATAATATTATAGCCACGCCCCCATGCATGCTGATCACGCCCACTGGTGGCATGGTGTGGAAACCCCCCTCTACAAATCCTGCGTTTGCCCCTGACATTGTATTATTTTAGTTGACTGTAGAGGATAAAGATACAGTGACCCTGATTCATTCAGGCACGCAGAGCGAACGTAAATTGCGTTTTCTTAAAAATGCACCTAATTTGGGAATATGCAGGTCCATGTTCCACTAGGAGTGGATGTAAAGATATGTTCATTGTCGAATACTGGTTTAGGTCCGTTCTGTTGTAACAAGTAATCCACTGCAGGATATGTTCAAAATATATATGGAATATAAAGTCCTAGCAAAATGCACAGAAACTAAAATATCCTATTACTGACACATGTTAATTTTATAGTCATTAATGACAGAAAATTCAAATGAAAAAAAAAGCTTTTTTTAATTCCCTAACCCCAGTAAATTACATTTATTAGGTTGTAATGAATGACTACTGTACATAGAATACATTTTTACAGTTGGTCCTGATTGCAAACACATGTAATAGCATGAATACAAGACTGTCATCACTGGTAACCGGCACTTACACCTGACCTGTAGCTGCTACAAGTGATACCACAGAAAAGCACGTACCTGAGAGATGCAAATAGCTTGAATCGGACTTTGCCGCGTGTGCTAGAGCTTTGTACGCTCTTACTGTACATTGACTATGAGCATACGCTCATTCTTCTCCCTGTTTCGTCCATAAAATCATAAGCTGCAGTAAGGGTCCTTTACGCTCCAAGATGATTTGGATGTTGCTGTGTTCACTGGCGTATGGTCCGGTTCTGTGCAGAGGGATTTTGTGCAAAATATGGCACGTATCGGCATTTACATTCCTTAATGAATCAGGCCTAGTGTGTTCATTTTTACATTTGCACATGGGGTGCTGTGAAAATACAACACTAAACCAGGGGCGGATCTAGAAATTTTTTCTACCCCGGGCGATATAGGGGGGCGATTTAGGCCCCGCCCCTTTCTAACTTCTAAGGCTGCCGGCGGCTGCACAGTATGTGCAGGTCCGTTCGGCAGTGATAATGTGCTGTCCAGCTGCTCTGATTGTGTTTAAAACACAATCAGAGCAGCCGGGCAGCACATTATCACTGCCGAACGGACCTACACAGTGTGCAGCCGTCAGCAGCAAGCCCCTGCTAGGGGGGGGGGGGCGATCGCCTCGATCGCCCTCCCCTGGATCCGCCACTGCACTAAACGAGTGACATGATGTCACTCATGAAGTGAGTCCCCCAATTTTTGTAGCTTTAGCCAACCACCTAACGTGGCCCTGGATACTATAAATAAATAAAAATTTTAATAATAATAATAATATGTATGTTTTAGTCTCACTTTTACGTGTCATGATCACAGGTGTCACAATAAGCACCCCTGATATAACCAATTATTTCTGCACTCTATGTAGTCATTTTTCTGACATAGACACGAGCATCTGATGAAGGCGGCAGCGTGGTCTCTGAAATGTTACATTATGTATTTTTCTTATTATATGCTGAAGTGAGTATATAGGAAGATGATGATGGTGTTTGTGCTATTTTTGTACCTCTTTATGCTCCATTACTGTCAACAAACCTGAGAGAAACGTGAGCACGTGTTTTAAGACAGACTTGGAAAAACTCAGAAAGGGACAGGTTAAAGAAGTGAGCTCGATACGCGCATATTTTTGGGGGAGGGAATAAAGTATTTGGGAGGCAATCAGTTTAGTAAAATTAGACTGGTGCATCTGGGCAGGACAGGGTAATAAATGGAAGAGCAGAGTAGCCCAAATAAGACTGAGAAGAGGACTGGCTGATCCGTTGCTGTGTGCTCAGTAATGTGGGTGCAGGAGGCAAGGTGAGGATAAAGGAGTGAGGGTCATTGGTGGAGAGCTGGAAAGATGATTTGGGGAGTATGAAACATAACTGTGGAATACAAGATTCACTGAGAGCCAGTGGCGGATCCCCTAGCAGACACTTGCTGCCGACGGCTGCACAGTATGTGCCGGTCCGTCCAGCCGTGACAGGCAGGGACAGTGTGCTGCCCGGCTGCTCTGACAATCAGAGCAGCCGGGTAGCACACTGTCACGGCTGGACGGACCTGCACCGTCGGCAGCCTAAGATGTTAGAAAGGGGCAGGGCCTAAATCGCCCCCCCCCCCCTAAATCGCCCCGGGTACAGCATTTTTCTAGATCCGCCCCTGCTGAGAGCCCATCGTAAAAGGTGGGAGATGATGTCCAATTGGAGAGACCCAAGGATGAAATGAGAGGAGCATAGTGGTGGCAGCGTTGATAGGGTTGTCAATGTTGAAATCCCCAAGAATGAGTATGTGTAGGTCAGTGGACAGGAATTAAGTGAGCCAGATTGCAAAGTTGCAAAGAAATAGCAGTCGTAGCTACATTGTTAGTAAGGTCCATTGAGTTTAATCTTTCATAAATTCAATTTGTGTTGATCCAGAGGCATAACTGTGTGATAATATCCATGGGAAGAAAATTTACTTCCTGACCCCAAAAATGTCCATCGGAATAAATAGATATATTCCCTGGAAGAATCACCCCCATCAGTTTCTCTACTAACCATAGGTACAGAAAGTTTGCAGAGAAATCTTTGTGTTGAAGTTATCATGTAGGTCCCCTCTAGGGCACCTTGTTCCAGTGTAAACAAACCAAGATAGTTTAACCTCTCTTTGAATTAAACCCTTACATTCCCTAAATTAATGACATTGCCGATGTCTCAAGTTTTCCAATATCCTTACAGTGAGGTTCAGAAAACTGTACCCCATTTTTCCATCTCAGCGTTCCCCAATTGTATTGCATTTAATGTCCATGTTGTATATGTATTAGGTGCATAACCCTACATTTATCCACATTGCATTTTTTCTGCCATGTTGTAGCCCAGTTTGCCGTTTTGTGTAAATCTTTCTTAGTGCGCTGCCATCCTGCTCTGTGTTTATAACAACATGCTGCCTTTAGTATATATGTACACCTTACTATCTCTGTCATCTACCCAGCTATCAATCATCAGAAATATTTATTAATATAGTGCCAGCAAATTTCGTAGGGCAATTGGGGACAAACACAAAAATTAACAATACTGGGTAAAAGAAGTAAGAGGGCCCTGCTCGCAAGCTTACAATCTATAGGTCAATGAGAGTCGGATACATGAGGTTAAATTTACATATTGCATATTGGTCCAACCAGATTGCAAAGGTAAAAAAGTGAGGGTTGTTGCCTTGTGTGAACTGTGCAAAGGGTTGTAATAGGGTAACCTAGGGAGGCTAAGAGAGTGGTTGAGGAATATTATAAGCTTGCCTGAAGAGGTAGATTTTTTTCAGAGAACACTTGAAGGTTTGTAGACTAGAGGAAAGTCTGGTCTACAAACATAATGAGAAGTCTATGGCTTATTCTGACCCCTGTGATAATAACTTTATAACTGAATATGATCCATTTAGAACTACCCTTTGTCTTCTAATCTTCAACCAATTCTCTGCCCATTAACACATATTGTGCCCTAGACCTATCATTCTCATCTTATGTACCAGACTTATATGTGGAACAGTATTGATTGCTTTTGTCTAACCTAAATATGTCACATCAGTTTATTTTAAACAATGCGTTTCCTTTAAATAATGTACTTAATTTATTCAGACTCACAGGTCTGTAATTCTCTCGTTCTGATTTTGTTACTTTTTAAAAAATGGGTCCCACATCTGCTGTCAGTAAATCTTGTTGCACTGTCCCGACAATGATGAAGTCCATCAATGACTAAATATTATACTGAGGAAGAGAATCTAAAAGTCAGTTTGCAGAAATAATGCTAAAATCACTATATTTGTAGTGATGTGCAGGTACATTTGCCAGTCACCAAATATATTAAAGGCAAATTAACCTAAAAATCACCAGTTTTCCAAACCTCAGAAATTAATCTCTAGACGACTCAAAATCATTGTAGTCTCTGATTCCTCTGTGTTAAATATGGAACATGGGGATCTATGAAGGTTCAATTTAGTATATTTTTGTGGAAATCACTAGAAATTTTTTCACTGGTTTTAGATAATCGAGATCAATACAAAAGCCAGACAATAGCCCATTCTTTTCAGTGGTATTTCCAGCATTTGCCTGTAGATGCCCCATTGAAATGAATGAATCCATCAAAATGAATGGGAACATTTTCGGACATAAATAAGTAAAAAAATTGGGCAGCGCCTCCAAGCCTCAAGCAGCCCCAACAGCAGACAGCCTAGTTTCCCTGGCACAGTGAAAAACAGCTGGTCAGTGTTAAAAAGTTATGTTGTTCTTCTTTACCCCCTGGCCTATGGGGGCTGGAGTAAGAAACAAGATTGAGACCACTGGAGAGACAACCTTGCCCATTACCACCAAAGTAGTGAACACAAAGACATGATTTTGAATTAAATACAAGCTCCCCAAACCCTTATTCAGCACTTTATAAAATATAAAATAAAACTTTTATTCTTGACCCTTCATAGTCCAATGGAAAATAAATTCTTCTTTTTTCTTTGTTTTGGCTTGATACATCTTAGTCAAAAGGAGAATAAAAAAAGGAAATATCCCAATATGAAATGACACATCCACTCACTAATGCTGCCTGCTGCTAATTGTGTCAAAGCAGGGAGTATTATTGTCCCCTTCACTGCCAGTGACAACGCAAGTGATTTTTCAAACTGAACCTTTGTGAACCTTTATAAATAGCTGGCAGTCAGGGGTGGGGGGGCATCCAGGGATGATGTGGGATTTGATCCCACATCAATAAAGGTTAATTGAATCTCAATTGATGTGGAACAACTTAACAATGCTGGAGATCTCTAGGCATCTTTACCCATTCAGTTCAATGCATTTCATGTAGTGTACATGCAGGAAACACCATTGAAATGAATTGGCCATTGAAAAGACTGTAACAAGCTCTGAGATTTTTTAAACACCACTTTCAAAACACATTTTTAAGTAGACCAAAAATTATGAAAAGTTCAGGAATTTGAAGCAAAATCTGAAACATTAGAGAGCTTGAAAATAAATTCCCAGTCTTTGGCAATTTTCATTGATTTTAATCTATTTAAAAAGGTAATAAAAACGATTTCTAATTAAATCCCCCCATATCAATGACTGAACTTAGTTCCTTCAGCACACATGGGTGGACATCAACTTATCCTGGTGCTTTATCTGTCTAGTACCTGCTTCTGAGTTAGACAAGTGATGTTTAATGGTGTGTACAGGATTTTTTCATACAGGTGTAACATGTGTTAAAACATCACCTTTCTGTTTAGCTTCACCAATTATTTTCCTACTTTATCAATAATATCCCAGTTTTATTTTCCTTGCTCTTTACATTCTTGAAAAGTGTGCTTGGATTAGACCTGAAATCTTTTGCAATCAAGTTTTTCCAGATTCAGTTACTGCTAACCTGATTTCCTTTCACAGATTTTGCTAAATGAATTATTGATAAATATACTAATAATTTAAATAATGTCTTTTTCCTATTTTACCTCCAATACTATTTTTAAACTACATTCATTGCCTTTGATTCCTAGAAATGTTGTTGCTATACACTATTTTCTTACAACAGTATTTATTTAAATAATTTAAACATTTTCCCATTTGGACTACGTAGCTATATTTAAGGAGTATACTTTCCCAGTCTCCAAGCTTTGATGCATCTCTGACCTGAATAAAGTTTGCTGTAATATTTATAGTTTCGAGGCTCCCTTAAAACTGAGTGAGATACTGCACATTATTAATTCCAGGACAGGGATGTTTGAGTTTTGCTTTTGCTTCACTATTCCAACCTATATTAGTACCTATATTAGTACCTTTGCATCTCCATCCATACTCCTTCTTGCACTCTATGGTCATCCAACGACTGCCGTCTCTATTAGACTCTTCTCTAACCTGCATAACTTCTAAAGTTCCCTTTAAACCCACCTGTTCAGAAAAGCCTGCCCTTCTTCTGCCTACCCTTTCCCCTGTCCTCTTCATCCCCTTATTAATCCTTCTTCACCCTCATAGTATACCTCTTCCTCATTCTCCCTTCGCTCCTCTTACTTCCTGCTCTTGTTCTTCTCTCTCTTCAGAATCTAGTCCCCTCACCCTGGCTCCAATCTTTGCATCTCTTTCAGTCTGTCCCATTTCTTTCTGCTGTAAGCTCTCGCGATCAGGGCCCTCTAATCCTAGTGTCCTCCTCCTCCTGTTACCTCCTCCTGCTACCCAGCCTAACTTTCCACCTCCACACTTGGTCCCTGACCTTGGTTCTCCTCCTCTCCCTTCCCTTCTCATCTCCATCACTGCTCTGACCATGTTAGTCCACCCACACTGCTGAGCACAGGTCCAGCCTGCTTTAGTTCGCTCGTCACCTCTTCTCCTTCCCTTTCCCATCTTCAAAGTGTTCTAAAATTTAGTTATATCTATTCATCAAATGCTCCTGTTCACAGCTGAGTTTGGTTTAATTGCAATTTGTTTTTTTACTGCCCTGTATGTCATCTCTGTTTTGTCTATGCTCTTTGTACGGCGCTGCAAACGTGGCATCATATAATTAGAGAATATTAATTATAATAATAAATAACGATTTATCTTTAGCCTCTACTCAGTATATAGGATTCCTCCTTAGTTTTTGCACAGTATATAGGATTCCCCCTTAGCACACACAGATAATGGCACACTGGTATAGCACCATTCCCCACTGCTCACACACAGGTATAGCACCTCTCCTCCCACTATGCACACAGGTATAGCACCTTCCCTCCAACTGTGCACACATGTATAGCACCTCTCCTCCCACTGTCCACACAGGTATAGCACCTCCCCTCCCACTGTGCACACAGGTATAGCACCTCTGCTCCCATTGTGCACACAGGTATAGCACCTCCCCTCCCACTGTGCACACAGGTATAGCACCTCCACTCCCACTGTGCACACAGGTATAGCACCTCTCTTCCCACCGTGCACACAGGTATAGCACCTTCCCTCCCACTGTGCACACAGGTATAACAACTCCCCTCCCACTGTGCACACAGGTATAGCAACTCCCCTCACACTGTGCACACAGGTATAGCAACTCCCCTCACACTGTGCACACAGGTATAGCAACTCCCCTCACACTGTGCACACAGGTATAGCAACTCCCCTCACACTGTGCACACAGGTATAGCAACTCCCCTCACACTGTGCACACAGGTATAGCACCTCTCTTCCCACCGTGCACACAGGTATAGCACCTCTCCTCCTACCTTGCACACAGGTATAGCACCTTCCCTCCCACTGTGCACACAGGTATAACAACTCCCCTCCCACTGTGCACACAGGTATAGCAACTCCCCTCACACTGTGCACACAGGTATAGCAACTCCCCTCACACTGTGCACACAGGTATAGCACCTCCCCTCCCACTGTGCACACAGGTATAGCACCTCCCCTCCTACTGTGCACACAGGTATAGCACCTCCCCTCCCACTGTGCACACAGGTATAGCAACTCCCCTCACACTGTGCACACTGGTATAGCAACTCCCCTCACACTGTGCACACAGTTATAGCACCTCTACTCCCACTGTTCACACAGGTATAGCACCTCCACTCCCACCTTGCACCCCTGCACAGCATGTGAGTCCCTGTTATATACACAGAGTTAATGTGAGATCAGTGAATAGTGAATATATTAACTAATTGGTTTAAACTTCTTCATTCTAAATTCTCTCAACTAGTCCCATCTTCCTGCTGCTCAATTATTTACCTCACTTTTCTCTCCTCATATTTCCATTCAATGTAACTGTCTTAATGTGTACCTGGGATGTTAATTAATGCTGTCACCTAGTAATAAGTAAGTGTATGAAGAGTATGGAGATGTCACCCTGAATGTAAATTACATGGCTGTCTGACAGCCTGTCATCCTCCTGTACAGTACACCGTGCGCAGAGCTATGACAAAGACTTATTATTACCCGATGAGCGCACGTGTCTGACTAATGACAACAGAAACTTCTTCCAAGAGCTGCAAGACATCATTCTGTTTTGCATATTGTATATTTATGGGTTAAACTAGAAAACTAGAATTTAATTGTAAAAATAAATTATAAAGCTAAAAATGTAGCATAATCAGATTAGCAAAGTAACTAATAGAGATAGTGGGGCTGATGTCAAGTAAATTACTCTAAAAATAAGTACATGGATAAATAACACATTTCTGCCTATATGTTGAGCCGTAAATATCTCAAGATGTGTCCACTTCCGTATTAGCAGGATAAGTGCCTGATTTACAATAAATCATCCTCGTCAGCGAGTTTTTGCACCTGCGCTTTACCAGATAAGACACGCCTCCTAACAGGTGTATATGTGTGTTCCTGCAGGTCTGCATGAGCCTCATTTGCCTAAACACATCTCTATTGTCTTCAGCCAATTTTCGAACACCTATTACTTCCCCCGACCCGCCTCTCCTGATAACTGACAGAAAAGGCAAGTCTGCATAGGAGAATATATCTGCAGCCCCTTTCTGGGCAAGCGCAGAGCGATTTCACACAAATATGGCAAACATCCCACTCTCCATCAGCCCCTATATGGCATACATCCCACTCTCCATCAGCCCCTATATGTCATACATCCCACTCTCCATCAGCCCCTATATGGCATACATCCCACTCTCCATCAGCCTCTATATGGCATACATCCCACTCTCCATCAGCCCCTATATGGCATACATCCCACTCTCCATCAGCCCTATATGGCATACATCCCACTCTCCATCAGCCTCTATATGGCATACATCCCACTCTCCATCAGCCCCTATATGGCATACATCCCACTCTCCATCAGCCCCTATATGGCATACATCCCACTCTCCATTAGCCTCTATATGGCATACATCCCACTCTCCATCAGCCCCTATATGGCATACATCCCACTCTCCATCAGCCCCTATATGGCATACATCCCACTCTCCATTAGCCTCTATATGGCATACATCCCACTCTCCATCAGCCCCTATATGGCATACATCCCACTCTCCATCAGCCCCTATATGGCATACATCCCACTCTCCATCAGCCTCTATATGGCATACATCCCACTCTCCATCAGCGCCTATATGTCATACATCCCACTCTCCATCAGCCCCTATATGGCATACATTCCACTCTCTATCAGCTTCTATATGGCATACATTCCACTCTCCATCAGCCCTATATATCATACATCCCACTCTCCATCAGCCCCTATATGGCATACATCCCGCTCTCCATCAGCCCCTATATGGCATACATCCCACTCTCCATCAGCCCCTATATGGCATACATCCCACTCTCCATCAGCCCCTATATGGCATACATCCCACTCTCCATCAGCCCCTATATGGCATACATCCCACTCTCCATCAGCCTCTATATGGCATACATCCCACTCTGCATCAGCCCCTAAATAGCATACATCCCACTCTCCATCAGCTATATAGCATACATCCCACTCTCCATCAGCCCCTATATGGCATACATCCCACTCTCCATCAGACCCTATACGGCATACATCCCACTCTCCATCAGACCCTATACGTCCATACATCCCACTCTGCATCAGCCGCCATGTACTGGAATAAGCCTGTTTAAAGCTATTGCTAAATAAATATATTACTTTTTATGTTGTCCATACAAGAAAGGCAATAACAGATACCGCCCACCCAGAAGACGAAGCTGCATCACAGGAAATTATCATTTTACTTGTTTCAGTTGTTGAAGGTTTGAACAAACTCAACAAACCATCTAAACTATCACCACATACTCTTGATCTCACCACATGGACAATCCCCCACCCTCCATTTTTCCTCATGGAGTATGCACCTCACTCTCACCTACAAACTCCTCTCTAACTCCACTTCTCCTTACGTCTCTATCCTTATCTACATTAATACTCCTCCTCCAGCCAGAATAAAAGTGGTGGTTCTGAGAGGAGAGATACCTATGTAGCACTGGGCCCTTCCTGGTACCCCTGACCAGTGGGGGTACCAGTGTTCAAATGTTCTTGTGGTACTACAAGTGAAAGCAAATCCTGTAGCAGGAATAGGAAGCACACACAATGTGTCCTTTACTGGGTGAAGGGTACACAGCCATTTCCACTCTGTAAATGGAGCTGAGCTCTGAGAAGGTGAAGATCAGATGTCTTTCTGTCACTGTAACACAATGTTCATAATACTACGTTTTCTATATGGTATAATGTACCCCTATGGTAAATTATGAGGGTATCACATTAGCATCCATTGAGGAATTCCATAACAATATTTAACAGTTCATGGAGCTCAGAGGTGACCTCTAGAATCCACAATAGTTTGCTGACATTTGTAATGATACACACATTAAAAGAAACAAAGAACAGAAATAAATCACAAATGTTTACACCCTCAGTCCCATGCCACAGTAAATCCACCCAGCTGTATCTTCATCGCCGATCATGTAACACTTCCTTGTTGTGCTGAGGCTCGGACATTATCTGCGAGTTGTTCACAATGAAATACTTCTCACCCCAGGCGCTAGAATTCTACGTTACGGCTCTGCTATGAAGGATGGGGACAGTTCATGGCGTAAGGGTAAATAGCATGGTAAGAGGTACATTGAACATGGTGGAACTGAACAACCTTTTATATTGGCAGAAAAATGAAACATATTGTCATAAATAGATATGTATCCCAGACATCATTCTGCAGTTTGGCCTTGGTTCCCAAAGAACTGGATAGTCCACTGTACTGAGATCTGTGTTAGCGAAATAGACTTAACATTGAAGTCTTTTCATACAGACATTGGGCCTGATTCAATAAGGAACGTGAAGCAAAAAAAATTAATAAATTTGAACCTTTGCAAAACCATGTTATAATGCAAGGGAGGCATATTAGTTTATTATTTTGCACATAAGTTAAATACTGGCTGCTTTTTCATGTAGCACACAAATACCTGATAGCTTATTTGTACACTGAAATGTAAAGTTGATCTAGGACGTGCCCTATCCCAACTATAAATCTGCCATTATATTTTAAATTTACCTCCCCTCCAATGCAACATGGTTTTGCCAAGGTGCAAAGTTACTCCTTTCTTGCACCTTACTTTCCTTAATGAATCAGGCCCATTGTCTTTCCTCTCATAATACATAATTGTAAATGTTGCGCTGTATAATTTATAATCTACAGTTCTTCAGTTGTATTACATATATCAGTAATGTTTATGGTATATAAACCCCTCAAGGTAGAGTCATCTAAACAGGGCAGGGTCACTATGTCAGAATGCTCTATAAGGAAGATTACTCTATATCCTGCATTGTCTCATGTAGTGCGCAGAAATCTTTCTTTCTTTCTTTCTTTCTTTCTTTCTTTCTCTTTCTCTCTCTCTCTCTCTCTCTTTCTTTCTCTCTCTCTCTCTTTCTTTCTCTCTCTCTTTCTTTCTCTCTTTCCTTTTGTTTCACTCTTATCTATATATTATAAATGTAGGGTCCTCCCCCATAGTGTAAGCATGGTCAATACTTACAACCTGATCCGATAATGTTGGGGAGCAAGAGCTGAATAGCATTGGAGTTACTCCCAGCCTTCTGGGTGATGGAGTTGGGGAAACATGTTACCTAAGGTGGCCAGTGGATGCCACAGAAAGCTGGTGCTTGTGGAACATGAACTACAAGCATGGCCTGACAGTCAGGGCCCGCTGGAACCTGTAGTCCCACACTCAAGTTGTAATGAGTAAGGACATCAAGATTGATTTATAACAAACAACTCTCATATCGTTATTGTACCCTTAAATCATTTGTCCTCTTTCCTACAGTAATACAAGATGGGTCAAACATTTTTTGTGAAAGAACAAAGGATGATCCGAGCAGAATGAAAGAGAAGGTACCTGTCCGCGAATGTATGAAATTAGGGATAAGCGCTCCAATCCAATCAATACATGTTCCCTGTTACAAGCAGCATGTAGGGAGATTCTCCCAAGATCTCAATGCTGTATAGTTGAATTGACCCTACAGCGCTTAGTATCAGGATATCACACCCACAAATAATCATATAAGAACAGATATAGATAAATATATAAAAAAATTAAACATAAACTGTAAAATAAGCACTCATGCACACATTTAAAAGTATATGAGCAATAATGAATTCTAATTACATCAACTCATATTACGGTGGTTGTAGAATGTGGTATGAGAGTAACAAATTAATTGTTACAACATGTATCAATTTTGCACTTTCAGATTGCTGTTGAAAGGATTCTATTAGTGTATATACACATATATCCCTCAATGAAAAGAATGGATATGCGCAATGCCCTTTCCAAGAATAGTCATTAAAATATAGCGTGAAGTATACCTGTCTGCGAATAGCCAGAGGGTCTTACCTTTGATTGGTTGGAGCTGGTGACAAAACCTTCTGATTGGCTGTTTGCGCTTTGTACGCTCATGGGGGGGTTGGGTACGGTTGAGCGATGACCACGATTATGACAACTGTGATTCGTACATAAAAAACCCGATAGCAGAAGAAGACGACTGAAATAGAAGCAGACTTACCTGAAAGACGACGAGGGAGATGTCCGATGGCAGCGCAAGCTAAGTGTTCAAGCAGTTAGGCCGTGGGGTCCGGACATTACCATTTTAAATTACCATTGAAATAAGTCGCACCCACGTCACACTGCACTGCCGGACAGGTCTCCAGTCGGAATCGCCGCCTGTCAGCCTGCGCTTCCATCGGACATCTCCCTCGTCGTCTTCAGGTAAGTCTGCTTCTATTTCATTCGTCTTCTTCTGCCATCGGGGTTTTTATGTGGGAATCATACTTGTCGGAATAGTGGTAATCTGTAATCCGATTACCACCGTCATGGGTATGTTTAAGAAATTATTAAAATGCAATCCTCAAAATCCTGAGTTAAATATTTACAAGAGTTAATAAAACCTGGCAGAGAAAAGCAAAGTTACAGAGCCCAGATGACACCAGATAATCAGAGGCAGCTGCTCGTTGTAATCATCTGATAGAGAAAACAGACGATTCAGCTCTGGGTGAAAATTAAACTTTCATAAAAAAAAAAAAAAAAACCCTCTGAAATAATTTCTTTCATTTTTTATTTTTTTTATCCTGTCTGGTGAGATTCGTCCACTACTGATGAACACAAACAGCGTAAGCATCAGAGAAGTCTGAGTAATGTGGAAAGTGAACCCCAGCCATTTACACTGTTAGTTTTATAGCGAGTTTCTGTGACCTAGAAAGAGATGTGTGAGGAGCTGTCAGTCAGACATTATTACGGCTGTTGTCTAGAAACATCGTTCTGCGTATCGGCAGCTGAGGGACCAGATCTCCATAAGAACACATGAGGCACGCTGAGAGGACGGTGGTAGGAGTATGGAAGATACTATCTTCATTAATGAGGACAGGCCTGTGCCTCGCTGATGAATAGAGAAAGCCTCAGGCCTGGCGTCCAGGGACTCAGCAGATAAACTGACCTTGATGTTGAATGAGGAAGAAATTCTCGTTCTTGCATTTTTTTCCCACTTAAATATTCACATACAGAACCGAAGAAACAAACAAGAAAGTGTCGGTAGAAAGGAAAATTATTGAGAGAATTGTAGGACTTATTTGGAGAATAGTAATAATTTCCTTGCTGAGAACAATTTACCTTCCTGACATATTCCTGTCTGTCTTATATTTACCTTGAAACCACACACACATCCAGTCTGTTGAAAAAAAATCGATTCTGTCCGACCCCCCTTTTATAACGGTGGGGTTTTGATTGTGAAGTGTAGGCTCTTTGTGCTGCTAGACCCTTCTGGTTACCCTGCCTGCAGCCATCTTTTGGCACCTTTGTGTCGTATCACCCTTCAGCTACAAAGAAATAGAAGCTGAAATGGCTTTCTCCAATCACCCTCTGTTCTATCCCATCGAACAACCTCTCGCTTCATCATCAGTCATTTGCTCTTTATTTGGACCTCAGCAGATTACTGGAGTCTGGGGAATCAGGGTTATTTGATTATGCTGATTGCATTGATGTCTGCAGCACATTCTTGATTAACTGCACACACATACAACCAGGGCTGCCAAGAGGAATTCAGGGCCCCGGTACAGCAAATTCATGGGGCCCCCCCTTATAGTCGAGTATGCTAAAAAAAATTGCGGAGGTGTGCTCATGCATTTGGGGGCATGGCAAATGCGCCATTGGGGCATGGCTAACACATAAAAATCACTAGGCTCTCAAATGGCCAGAGCGTCACATATGTCCAAGCACTCCTGACTTTCATTACATCTAGCACCACAGGGTAGTATAGAAACAATGCAGTGTGTACACAAAGAGTTCAGTCTTATTCTGCAACTTACATTGTGCAGAACACTCACCAAAAATTGACATTGTCCCTACTAGAATCACAACATTTCACATACTGTCCTGCTCTCTCCTACTTGTTCTTCTCACTTTCACCACCTGTGGCTGCATGTTTCTTTAGTTGCAGCTTGTCTGAATCCTGGAATGCTGGGGGCCCTATTTGGAAAAAAATTTACAAACAACCCTGGTGTTAAATCAATACCACCCACGATTAATAATTAGGCCTTCCTCCAGCTCCAATATTACAATAATGTGCCCCTTCATCATCGCCATACCGTATGATTACACTGCGCCCTCCATGCTGCTTTTGCCCCCTTCACCTGGTTCCCCTTCATCACACTATACTATGCTGCCCCCCCTTTTTAACCCCACTGTGCCATGCTGCCCCTGTTTTTTTAATCCCACTGTGCCATGCTGACCCCTGTTTTTTAACCCCACTGTGCCATGCCCCCCCTCGTTTTTTAACCCCTCTGTGCCATGCCCCCCCTCATTTTTTAACCCCTATGTGCCCCCCCTCATTTTTAACCCCTCTGTGTCATGCTGCCCCCCCATTTTTTAACCCCTCTGTGCCCCCCTCGTTTTTTAACCCCTCTGTGTCATGCTGCCCCCTGGTTTTTAACCCCTCTGTGCCCCCCTCATTTTTTAACCCCTCTGTGTCATGCTGCCCCCCATTTTTAACCCCTCTGTGCCCACCTCTTTTTATAACCCCTCTGTGTTATGCTGCCCCCCCCCCCGTTTTTTAACCCCTCTGTGCCCCCCCATTTTTTAACCCCTCTGTGTTATGCTGCCCCCCCCATTTTTTAACCCCTCTGTGCCACCCTCCCCCCCCCCCCCCCGTTTTCCTCCCTTCACTTACCTTTTCTTCTCTCTTCTTTCTTGGTCTTCTCTGCTCCTCTGTGCTCCATTGCTCCAGACTACTGAGTGCTGGGCGTTACATGATGACGTCACACCTGGCAGAGAGGACGGACGCCGGTGCAGCGATCACATAAGTATGTTTTTGTTTTTTTATCAACTACCCTGCTCCCACCACCAACGGGCCCCCTGACATGCCCGGGCCCGGGTAAGTAGTACCCCCCCCTCTCGGCAGCCCTGCATACAACCAGCATCCCCTGGAAGAGTGCGGCCCCTTGACATGCGCCACCCATGACTTCCATTGCTTAGGATATTAGTAGCCCCAGCCCAGCAGTCTGGAATGTATCCGCTATGAGACAGTTATTAGTGACTTGTTGTTACCCACAAAGATGCATTAACATATTGAACATGCTGTACCATCTGGTGGGGGATCGAATTTTCCATTTGCAGTTTATTCCTAAACTAAAGTGTATATAACATGTTGCGGGCTCTGTAGGATCAATTAAAGTGAGAATAGATCAAAACACTTTGCATATCAGAAGCTGGAGCAATGTCTGTCAGCCGGTGGATAACAATTGGGAAGAAATCTGAAAACTAGTCTAATCCATTATCATCATCACCACCCACATTGTCATTAATTAAATAAAATATTTGCATTTTTCAATTGACATTACAGAGTTCAGTAGTAAGAATTTTGGATACAAATCCAATTTTATTCCATGATGTAACTAATAAAAAATGGGTGAAAACTTTTTAGAGGTAAAAGCATAGAAACATAGAATTTGACTGCACATAAGAACCGCTTCACCCACCTAGTCTGCCCATTTTCTAACCTATGGTAACGTAAAACTCTATTTGATCCTTTACTTTTTGTAAGGATATCCTTATGTCTATCACAAGCATGTTTAAATTGCTGTACTGTTTTAGCCTCTACCACCTCTGACGGGAGGCTGTTCCACTTATCCACTACTCTTTCTGTGTAGTAATTTTTCTTCACATTTCCTCTAAAGCTACTTCCCTCCAGTGTCCTCTTGTTCTAATACTTCTTTTCCTTTGTAGAATGTTTCCCTCTTGTACCTTGTTATAACCCTTGATATATATGAAAGTTTCTATCATGTCCCCACTTTCCCTTCTCTGCTCCAAACTATACATATTAAGATCTTTTAGTCTTTCAGAGTCATTTTTGTGCTGTAGGCCATGCACCAATATACTTTATTGTATATGAAAAGTAAAGTGAATATATATCCTTATTATAAATGAATATATAAAGACTCTTTACTGTCGCATTTCCATATAAATTCCCAAAAGCATATACACCGATCAGCCACAACATTAAAACCAAGTGAAATGAATAACTTTAATTATCTGGTTACAATGCCACCTGTCAAGGGATATATTAGGCAGTAAGTGAACATTCAGTTCTTGAAGTTGATGTGTTGGAGGTAGGCAAAATAGGCAAAAGCAAGGATCTGAGCGACTTTGACAGGGGCCAAATTGTGAAAGCAGGACGACTAGGTCAGAGCATCTCCAAAATGTCAGGTCTTGTGGGGTGTTCCCTGAACGCAGTGATTAGTACCTACCAAAAGTGTTGTAAGGAAGGATAACCAGTGAAACGGCAACAGAGTCATGGGCGCCCAAGGCTGATTGATGCGCATAGAGAGCGAAGGTTAGCCCGTCTGGTCCAATCCCACAGAAGAGCTACTTGTCACACGCTGGTCCCATAGATTATTATTATTATTATTATTAATTTTTATTTATAGGGCGCCGTACAGGGACAAACAAAGTTACAATACAAAGGTGAGACAGCACGATACAGTAAACAAAACGCACAGTAACTCCGAGATCTCAAAGCACAGCTAGAGGGGTGGGGGAGGGGAGAGGGGAAGGTCCCGCATACGGCGGAGCCAAAGAGGGCACGGAAGGCAGGGAAACCCCCAGAGTGGAGAGGAGGGAGCAAGAGGGAACGGGGAGGAGGAGGGCAAGGTAGCTGGAGGGTAGAGTTAAAAGTGGTGAAGATAGGAGGAGAGATGACAATGCCGGCATAGATACGTGCCGGCATTGTTACCTCCTTCTTGGAAGCACTGATCCAGGCTACTACTTCGTGTCAAGGCTCCTATGTAGTTGGTTCTGCGCATGTGCTGCCTGTTACCCTTATTTGTTACCTCCTAGCGGTTCCCATTGGTGCATAGGATTATGGAGAGCTATTTAAACCTCCCATGGTCCCTCTGTTAATTGCCTGTTCTTTGAGTTATATGCTCTTCCTATGGGATTAGGCTCCTGTTGGTTTATCCCCTCCGTTGTGCCTTGCTTCGTTTGTTTGGATCAGCCAGCTCTACTCCGCTACTACTGCTTCCACGCTGGGCCTGCCGCTGTAACAAGCAAACTCACCTGCTGCCAGAATCTCTATCTACAGATCAGCTAGCTCAACTCCATCGCTGCCTCTACGCTGGGACTGCCGTTGTACAAGTAACTCACTTGTTAATGGAATCACCATTTACGGATCAGCTAAGTTCTCCTTCCTTATTATGTGCATATTGAACTGTCGCTGTAACCAGTAACTCACCTGTAGTTACAATTATCATGTATGGATCAGCTAAAGTTCTATTCCACGTCTGCACTGTTTGAACTTCAGTTGTATCAGTGATTTATTTGCTATTACCCTGAGTTACCAATTGCAAGCCAGCTAGTTTCATCTATCATCCTCATTGACTATTTGAGCTGGGGCTCTATCATAATTCTCCTGCCGTCACTCTGAGTTACTAATTGCAAGCCAGCTAGTCTTATCATCTTCATTGACTATTTTAACTGTTGCTGTATCAGTGATTCTCTTGTTGTTACCCTGAGTTACTAAATTGCAAGACAGCTAGTTCTATCATCTCCATTGAACTATTTGAACTGTTACTGTATCAGTGATGTGCCTGTTGTTACCCTAGGTTACCAAAGATAAACCAGTTATTTCTAAACCATTCTCTTTGATTGTTTGAACTGTTTCCTGTATCAGTGCCGATACCTTGAATGATCAAAACCTGTAGTTTCAAGCTCCACCACTTCTCTGTCACTCATTTGGGAGACCGCGACCTGCGGGATAGGGGCAGCAAAGCCCATATCTCCTTGCTGGGGTCACTGGTGAAAACCCTCTAGCCGTAGCCACAGACATGGATAAAGAGCCCATGCTGACACCTGTCCACCACTGAAAGTGCCTGCAATGGGCACGTGAGCGTCAGATCTGGACTATGAATGCTGATCAGTGTATACAGAGTGGTTATAAAGTCCTTGGAAAATTTAAACTTGAATAAATCAAAAAGAGAAATGCTCTGCACAGGGATAAAGGGAGAGAAACACAACCGCATACGGTGTACAGAAAGATATAAATCTTCAATGTATGGTATGCGGGGGTGCTAGTCCTGATATATTTAGCAACAAAAAAATTATGAACAGAGGTTCATCATAGAAGGACAAGTCAGCACTCCTTGTGTAAATTAAAATATAACTTTTATTTATAAATGATTAATAGTAATATCCTCCCGGAAAGAAAAGGTGGTGAAATATATTAAAAAATTCAAGTATACACACATACACACGTGTAATAAAAACAATGAAAACACCAACTGGTAGGGATCTATTATAAGTAGGAATAGTTATATAAGCTCAGAAAAATATCTGAAAAAATCCTACGCAGCGATCCATGATCTGAACTAGTGGTTGATTGTTGGGACAGAGCAGTTTAACAGTGCGAGAGAGCTGTGTCTCATATGGTGTATGCACTGGAGTCTATTGCTATCACCCAAAATGAAATGTATGTTTAGCAGGCAGCGGAGAAAAATGTGTTTGAAATACGTTTGTGTGTTGAAAGAAAGACCTTCCTTGAGTGGTAGGAGCCTTCTGTATTCAGACGCCTACAGTATGAGGCTATAATTGAAAGCCCCATGATGTCCGAGCACATTTGCCAGATGACAATAAGCGCTCTCTTATACTGTGTGAAAGTGGTTAAATCAGGAAGAACTGAATCGGAGAATAATAATTGCTTGTATAAATGCTGGTCTTTGCCAGAAAAACTTCAACTGTTTATTCCAAATGGTTAGTGCGATATCAAAACAGTCCTAATTTCTTAAGTAAGTTTGTATAACCACAACAGACATCGTTAGCAAAAGAATACATGTGATCCCTGAGTAACAACGGCTTGGGAGACCTCCGTGGACAGCCCTGAACTAATATATATGTACACCTTGTTGCAAATGTGCTCGGACATCATGGGGCTTTCAATTATAGCCTCATACTGAAGGCGTCTGAATACAGAAGGCTCCTACCACTCAAGGAAGGTGTTTCTTTCAACACACAAACGTATTTCAAACACATTTTTCTCCGCTGCCTGCTAAACATACATTTCATTTTGGGTGATTGCAATAGACCCCAGTGCATATACCATATGAGACACAGCTCTCTCGCACTGTTAAACTGCTCTGTCCCAACATTCAACCACTAGTTCAGATCATGGATCGCTGCGTAGGATATTTTCAGATATTTTTCTGAGCTTATATAACTATTCCTACTTATAATAGATCCCTACCATTTGGTGTTTTCATTGTTTTTATTACACTTGTGTATGTGTGTATACTTGAATTTTTTAATATATTTCCCCACCTTTTCTTTCCGGAAGGATATTACTATTAATCATTTATAAATAAAAGTTATATTTTAATTTACACAAGGAGTGCTGACTTGTCCTTCTATGATGAACCTCTGTTCATAATTTTTTTGTTGCTAAAATTTAAACTTGAAAAGCTTTGGATGTGCACATGATAGAGGTGCATTGTATATGGCATACAGAAGCTGAAATCTTTTAAAGCAATACAGTTTGGATATTTAACCTTCAACCCATCACAGCTGACCCATTCTTCTACTGTTGACAATAAGTTGAAGGAACGAAAAAATAATAAAGATTAATTAACCCAAAATTAGCAACACTAATGAAAACTTTAAGAATTCACCTTTTATATGACACTTACAGTGAACTTCTATCAGGTGTGTTATTAAACTTTATAACCATCCAGTATTATAATTTGATTCGATGTCAAGTCCATTGATGGTTCGAAATACAACCTGTCTAAGGCACCAGATGACTAACTTTTAAGTAGAGATGAGCGCACTCGGATTTCTGAAATCCGAGCCCACCCGAACGTTGCGGATCCGAGCCGGGTACGAGACAGATCCGGGTATTCCCGCCAATTGCAAAACTGAAAGCGAGGCTCTGAGTCATAATCCCGCTGTCGGATCTCGCGATACTCGGATCCTATAAATTCCCCGCTAGTCGCCGCCATCTTCACTCGGGCATTGATCAGGGTAGAGGGAGGGTGTGTTAGGTGGTCCTCTGTCCTGCTATATCTCGTGCTGTTCAGTTCTGTTCTGTGCTGTGCTGTGCCTGTGCTCTGTGTCCTGTTCAGTCCAGTGGTGCTGTGTCCTGTGCTCTGTCCTTCTGAGTTCAGTGGTGCTGCTGGGTCCTGTGCTGTGTCCTGTTCATTCCAGTGGTGCTGTGTCCTGTGCTCTGTCCTTCTGAGTTCAGTGGTGCTGCTGGGTCTTGTGCTGTGTCCTGTTCACTCCAGTGGTGCTGTGTCCTGTGCTCTGTCCTTCTAAGGGCATTGTTATTTCCCCATTATTCCCAAATTATAAAAAATTTCAAAAATAGTTATAAAAAAAATTACAATAAAAGTAATTATAAAAAAAAAAATATCCCAAAACAATCCTGCAGTATAAGCCCATTGGTACTGCAATATTACAAAGTTCACTCATTCTGCAGTATAAGTCCAGTGGTACTGCAATATTACAAAGTTCACTCATTCTGCAGTATGAGTCCAGTGGTACTGCAATATTACAAAGTTCACTGATTCAGCAGTATAAGTCCATTGTTGTTACTGCCATATTACAAATTTCACTGATTCTGCAGTATAAGTCCAGTGGTACTGCTGTATAACTCCAGTCCAGTGGTACTCTCCTGTGCCGCATATCATTTTTAAAGGCTTTGCCAAGTGTGTGTAGCTTAGGTGTACACTCTCTTGTGGTACATATAATGCAGAACAAAAATTTGGAGGATAAAGTAGGGAAAGATCAAGACCCACTTCCTCCTAATGCTGAAGCTGCTGCCACTAGTTATGACATCGACGATGAAATGCCATCAACGTCGTCTGGCAAGCCCGATGCCCAATCTCCTAGTACAGGGCATGTAAAATTCAAAAAGCCCAAGTTCAGTAAAAGTAGCAAAAAGAGAAACTTAAAATCATCTGAGGAGAAACGTAAAGTTGCCAATATGCCATTTACGACACGGAGTGGCAAGGAACGGCTTAGGCCCTGGCCCGTGTTCATGACTAGTGGTTCAGCTTCACCCAAGGATCTTAGCCCTCCTCCTCCTCCCCCCCTACAAAAAATTGAAGAGAGTTATGCTGTCAGCAACAAAACAGCAAACAACTCTGCCTTCTAAAGAGAAATTATCACAAATCCCCAAGGCGAGTCCAAGGGTGTTGGTGGTTGTCAAGCCTGACCTTCCCATCACTGTACGGGAAGAGGTGGCTCGGGAGGAGGCTATTGATGTAGCTGGCGATGTGGAGGAACTTGATGATGAGGATGCTGATGTGGTTATTGTAAATGAGGCACCAGGGGGGGAAACAGCTGATGTCCATGGGATTAAAAAGCCCATTGTCATGCCTGGTCAGAAGACCAAAAAATGCACCTCTTCGGGCTGGAGTTATTTTTATCCAAATCCGGCCAACCAATGTATGGCCATATGTAGCTTATGTAAAGCTCAAATAAGCAGGGGTAAGGATCTTGCCCACCTAGGGACATCCTCCCTTATACGTCACCTGAATAACCTTCATAGTTCAGTGGTTAGTTCAGGAACTGGGGCTAGGACCGTCATCAGTACAGGGACACCTAAATCCCTTGGTCTTGTTGGATACACACCAGCAACACCCTCCTCGTCAACTTCCTCCACGATCTCCATCAGATTCAGTCCTACAGCCAAAGTCACCAGCCAGACTGAGTCCTCTTCAATAAGGGATTCATCCGAGGAATCGTGCAGCGGTACGCCTACTACTGCCACTGCTGCTGTTGCTGCTGTTAGTCGGTCATCTTCCAAGAGGGGAAGTCGTAAGACCGCTACGTCTTTCACAAAACAATTGACGGTCCAACAGTCGTTTGCCATGAGCACAAAGTAAAACAAAATTAAAACCAATTAAACAAATTAAACCAAAAGTTAAATGCCCAGTCATAATAAAAAAAAGAGGTATTGACGTCCTCGAACTACTGTACTGTTTATAACTTAGAAACACTACACTGGAAAGCTTGAGCCTTTAAATGAAAAAGTCACTCTTCATTGCACGAATATTTGCAACAGGGACAGTTTTTTGTTTAACAAAGTCAACAAATAACACTTCGACCCTGTCTGTCTTTCACATACTTGATGGGATCTCAATGATGAATGCTCAGTACAATGGTCGTCTAAAACAAGAGGTATTGACGTGCTCGAACTACTGTAGGGTTTATAACTTAGAAACACTACACTTGAAAGTCGGAGGAGGTATTGTGGCCCCGGTACCAAATTGGGTACCGGGACCACTCCACTATGCAGTCCAGAAAGCTACCAACGTTTTGGACTGAAAACAATATTGTGAGGTGTTCAGAATAGACTGGAAACTAGTGGAAATGATTGTTATTGAATGTTTTTGAGGTTAATAATAGCGTAGGAGTGAAAATAAACCAAAAAAACTTGATTTTAACACTTTTTATGTTTTTTTCAAAATAAATCCGAATCCAAAACCTTAAATCCGAACCAAAACCTTTCGTCAGGTGTTTTGTGAAACAAATCCGAACCCAAAACCTCAAGCAAATCCGAACACAAAACACAAAACACGAGACACCAAAAGTGGTCGGTGCACATCCCTACTTTTAAGCATATGTTGTTGAACAGACAACTTTAGTATTGATTTGAAAGTACTTTACTTGATTTTTTTAGACATATTATTTATTTTGCTTTCTTTGTTTGAAAGACTGCAATTTTTTTTTCAAGAGTACGGCTTTCTCTGCTGATTCCTGCCCGATCCCTGCGCTCTGCTACTGACCGTCGTCTCTCTTCCACTCTTATTACCACTTCCCACTCCAGAATCCAAGACTTCTCCTGAGCTGCCCCCCTACACTGGAATGACCTCCCTCGCTCCATCCGTCTCGCTCCCAATCTGAGCTCCTTCAAACGAGCACTTAAAACTCACCTGTTCCTCAAAGCCTACCAACCATCCACATAACCCCTCATCTACTCTGATCGCTCTTCCCTCTCTCCCCTGGCAGCACCACTCCCTCTCGTGTTTGTTTCATCTACCCTCCCTTAGGATGTAAGCTTGTGTGAGCAGGGCACTTCTTCCCTCGTGTCTCCATACCTGTACTTCTGCTCCGTCCTTACTCCATTTGTCTGTCCCGGAGTTTCTGAAGCATTGGTACTTTGTGTTTATTGTTCTGTACTGTTTAACCGTGTATGGTCTACTGTTAGTACTGTGTGCGGCGCTGCGGAAACCTTGTGGCACCCAACAAATAAATGATAATAATAATAATAATAATAATAATAATAATAATTCCATCCTGCCTATCACTAATCAATATTATTATTACTTCTCTGTGACTGATGAGCATCAGAATAACAAGGAGCATTTTAAAGGTTATTTGATTCATCATCATCATCATCATCACCTTATCACCACCACCATCACTAGCGGAAGAAAACAACAGTAATACTATCAATGTTATCACACACAAAGCAGCACTGCATTAAGAAAATGCAGGAGCACTGTATGCAAGGGCAACAAAGCCTTTGGGATTAATAACAATGGATAAAACTGCAAACTAACTGATCCATTATCATCACCACAAACGCTACTTTCTACATTTGTATTTTGATCTTCATGTTCTTATTCTACTACCCTCTTGAAATCATTATTATAATTATCTTCAGAATCAGAATCTTTTCTTTAGCTCTTAATAGCTGACAAATTATACACTTTCTTTGTCAATATTGTTAACTTTGTTTTAATCTGTGATAAGTGCGGTTTGTCTACACTAGCAATGCAAGTAAATAAATTGCTTTGATTTAGACAAAATGCTGCTGTTGCTGGTGCCCTTGAGTTTGTGTCAACAACAACAGGAATACTATATGAGGCTACTATATCATTCTGAATCTCAGGTGCTGCTCTTGCTATGGAAGAAGGAGGTTTTCTCTTCAATATTATAACACCATTGATGGGCAAGTTAGCTTTGTTCCATTCAACATGAGCATGACTGTTTTCTTCCTTGTTAACCACATGACTAGTGGATTTCTGCTACAATTTATCAAAGTAACAGTTGAGTAGCTGCAACACTTTCAGTTTTATTAAATTTTAGTCAATGACTTCTCTTAAAAGCCTTGTTTTGAGTCTACATTTTTACAACACTCTTTTTCTGTTTCAGGATGTTTAATATTATTATAATAATTATTCAGAGAGCAAACAAAGGATGTATCACAGAGGGTGCTAGAACAGTGTGCTATGGTGGTGTAAATCACCCAATGACTAAGTGATAATAATTAGAAAATATCACAGAACAAGAACACAGAAATTCTAACAGTAATCAAACAGCGTAAGCTTATAGCTAAGGGGGAAAAATAAGCACTCATACGATATAGTAATTCCTCTGCTACACCAATAAAATACAAAATATGAATTTCTGCTGCTATATAGCTGTGCTGTAGATGCACTTGTGCTATACTGAACGGGCTGTACTAAAAGTTGCAGTATGTTACACACACAATCTGAGAGAGAGAGAGAGATGATTTTGATGAGTCTGACAATGCTCAGCAGCTGGTAATTCCGACTGACCACAGACAATAAGTTTGTTTAAATAATTATGGGATGGAAGAAGAGAAAGCAATTATCACACAGTGGTCAGTAAACAATAGTTGTCTTAGCCTCACCCACTACCTGCCAGTGTAGGCCATACAAATAATTACAAGAAGTACTCCTATAACCCTGCTTATTTCTTCTTTTCTGCTCAGACTTTTTGGGGCTAACTTTTTTAACTTAATCCAGCTACTATTAGCATCATATCCATACACCGTAATCACCAGAATGCTGATAACCTGACCCATCCAGCTGCATCACTACCACAACTTCCAAGTTCTTCCGGCAGTCGTGAGTCTCTTGACCTGGTCTGGATCCTATTATTCTTATTATGACTTAATGTGTTAGGAGATGTAGAGTCTTCTGTCTGGGCAGCACGGTGGCTCAGTGGTTAGCACTTCTGCCTCACAGCACTGGGGTAATGAGTTCAATTCCCGACCATGCCCTTATCTGTGAGGAGTTTGTATGTTCTCCCCGTGTTTGCGTGGGTTTCCTCCCACACTCCAAAAACATACTGGTAGGTTAATTGGCTGCTATCAAATTGACCCTAGTCTGTGTGTCTCTGTGTGTATGTTAGGAAATTTAGACTGTAAGCTCCAATGGGGCAGGGACTGATGTGAATGAGTTCTCTGTACAGCGCTGCGGAATTAGTGGCGCTATATAAATAAATGATGATGAGATGTGTTTTAATCTACACCTAAGAAACATTTCCTATCAGAACAAGAACTGCTGTGTCTGAGTTACTATGTTCTGATCATGTGGAGTGTGTCTGGGGTTCATTCATTTCATTTGCAGCTGCCTCTCATAGAGCACTTTACTTGCTGCATGTAATAGCACTCGTTCCCTCCTTGACTGCAGACTGAGCCCGGTCATGCTGTCTCCCTACAATGCTTTTCACACTTTCAACAAATGGATCTTTTATTCCTTTACTCTGCATTTGTGCAAATACATACAAAAGACTCAAAGCCAAATAGCATTTCTTTATTGTAGTGACAGCTTTTTGAGATATCTTCTTATATTTGGTGAAGAAAGACGGAAGCAGCACCTATAAAATATATCTTCAGATATATATAAGATCACCACAAACACCTGGAAGTTCTGTTAAGTATATAAAAGTACTTGGTGACCTCTAATATTGTTATAATACATGTCCATGTGACCTAATCCACTGACATGTAAGGCTGTGATTCAGAGCATATTTCAGAATTAGGAAGGACCAACATGATGCTCATTGCATCATTAAGCCTCAATCCAAGATCCGGGACAGTAGGTAACTATGATATACTTTATTTGACGTTTTAGAAAAACACAGAAGTAACCACATCGGATTGAAATAAAAATAATGTTTATTTATGGAAAACACAGTTAAGACTTTATTTAAGTACAAAACTACAATTAATTTCAAGCAAAGCCTACTGTCAATTGATCATGACAGTAACACAAAACATGTAAAACCAAAGTAATGTTATCTGAGAACAATGATCTAACTTGATCACACAAATAACACACTACAATAAGAATGTTAAAATTACAACAGGACAGCGAAGAGAGGAAAGTATAAATCTAAAGATGTCTCCATAATGTTCTCCCCATACTCACAGAGGGGAGAGTCCCAAAACATAAATGTCAATGGAACAGTAAAATGTCCTAAAACAAAGTTCAGGAGCAGATCCATTAATGTGGATGATGCGGTTCAGTTGTCTTAAAAAGTCCCAAACGGAAAATGTGCACTGTGCAAAGAGAATAACTGATGGTTGCTATCTGCAGTGCAAGAGACAGTAGTACCAGAACAGTACAACTGTTCCCCTGCATTTATGTCCACAATAGATCATGTTGTAAGTCATAAGGTTTGTAGGCCTCATTTTCTTTTCATACCGAACATGTTAATAGTGTATTTTACTGTTCTTATTGTCTAAGTGTCCGCAGCTGTAGTGCTGGACTGTAATCTTGTCTTGTGCAGGATTTTCTCTATTAGGTTCCATGGGAAGACTTTTTCAGGAGCCTTCCCAGTTCCTCGTCATACTCCACCTTTTCAATGCTTTGCAGGGGATAGAGCTCTTGAAGAGCTTTACGGAATGAGCATCGGTCTCCCTTTGATACAGTACAAAGGTAAACGTCTCAATCCTCAGTTTCATTTTTCAGTTTCAGGGTCTGCTGACCTATCAATATCAAGAATATAGTAAAAGGTGCGTCATAGGACCGGAAAACTGACATTGAGCAATACTAGGATATAAGCACTTACCTTAGGATGTAAGCTCTTATGAGCAGGACCTCCCTCCCCTCCTGTCTCCACACTGGTTCTTCTGCTCTGTCTTTACTCCATATGTCTTCCTGGAGTTCCTGAAGCATTGGTACTTTGTGTTTACTGTTCTGTACTTTGTCACCCTGTTTTGTACTACTGTTTGTACTGTGTACGGCGCTGCGGAAACCTTGTGGCGCCCAACAAATAAATGATAATAATAATAATAATACTAGCAGCACAAATAGTGCGGAATCCTTATTACTATATGTAAAATAAGAGCAGGTAGATCTTATATTAAATAGTATAAAGACTCAGTACTTCAGACACACAGTATCAAATAATTGCGCAGGATCAGATCTCTTCTATAGCGCTGTAATAACATCTGTATATATACTGCAAAGTGATTGGGCAGCTCACCTTCTGGATAAAATCTGTGTTGATAATCGTTCTGTGCTTCCTATTGTAATGCTGACGTCGTGTGGGACTCACAAGTCATTTTGGCGCAATTATTTGATACTATGAGTCTGAAGTCTTTATACTATTTAACACAAGATCTGCCTGCTTTTATGGGAGACCAGCAACATCGGGATAATCATGACATGCACAATGTTGTTGTCACACACCGGTCCCATAGATAAGTGTCGGCTTTGTTACCTCCTTCCTGGAAGCTGTGATCCAGGCTATTACTTCGTGTCAAGGCTCCTATGTAGTTGGTTCTGCACATGTGCTGCCTGTTACCCTTATTTGTTACCTCCTACCGGTTCCGATTGGTGCATAGGATTATGGAGCGCTATTTAAACCTCCCATGGTCCCTCTGTTGATTGCCTGTTCTTTGAGTTACATACTCTTCCTATGGGATTAGGCTCCTGTTGGTTTATCTCCTCCGTTGTGCCTTGCTTTGTTTGTTTGGATCAACCAGCTCTAATCCACTACTACTGTTTCCACGCTGGGCCTGATGATTTTTACAGATCATAAGAATCTGTTGTACTTACAAACCGCACAATGTCTTCATCCTCGGCAAGCTCGGTGATCACTCTTTTTCTCCCGTTTTAATCTTCATGTTACCTTTAACCAGGTAATTTGAATAAAAGAGCAGATGCGCTCTCTCGAGCCTTTGATTGTAATTCTGACCCGGATCCATCTTCGACTCATCTCATCCTGGATCCTAAATGTCTTTTGGCTATCACTACTTCTCATTCTCCCCCTCAGGGGAAGTCCTTTGTTCCCAAGACACTGCAGAAGAAATTATTATGCTGGCATCATGCCTCTAAATTCTCTGGACATGCAGGATTCCTTAAGACCTATGAATTAATATCACGTTCTTATTGATGGCCTCTTCGTACGGCCGTTAAAGATTTCATTGTCTCCTGTAATGTCTGTGCTCAGCACAAGATCCTCACCTGGCTCCCATGGGTCCCCTGTTACCTCTCTCCATACCATCTAAACCCTGGACGCATATCAGCATGGACTTCATAACTGACCTTCCTACTAGCAAGAATCATAATACCATCTGGGTTGTGGTAGACCGTTTTTCCAAAATGGCTCATTTCATACCGCTTGTGGGACTGCCTTCTTCATCCATCTTGGCACAACATTTCATTCAAGAAATATTTCGGCTTCATGGATGTCCACAAGAAATTCTTTCCGATAGAGGAGTACAATTTACCTCTAAATTCTGGCGGGCATTGTGCAAGGCCTTGGGAGTTCAAATCAATTTTTCATCTGCCTACCATCCGCAATCTAACGGCCAAACGGAGAGGGTGAACCAAGACCTGTAGACTTTTATTCGTATGTTTTCCTCTGCTAACCAAGATAATTGGATGGATCTTCTGCCATGGGCGGAATTTGCTCACAATTTACTTCATGAATCCCCTTCCTCTACTCCATTCTTTATTGTCTACGGTTTACATCCCCTCCTTCCCAGGTTCTCAGAATGTTCCTGCTGCAGTAGAACTTTTACGAAACTTTTCATCCACCTGGGCCCAGGTTACATCTCAGCTCAGGAAAACTTCCATCCGTTATAAAGCAGGAGTAGATAAGAAACGTTGGGCAGTACCTGCTCTCAGAGTGGGCAATAAAGTGTGGCTATCTACCAGGAACATTCGTCTCAAAGTTCCTTCAATGAAGTTCGCTCCTCGATTTATTGGTCCATATAAAATTCTAAAAGTCATCAACCCAGTCTCCTTTAAATTGAAGCTTCCATCTTCACTTCGCATTTCGAACTCCTTCCATATATCTCTTCTGAAACCATTGATTATTAATCGGTTCTCATCCACTCCATCTTCCTCTACAACACCAGAATATTCTCAACAAGAAGACTTTGATATTACTCAGATTTTGGATTCCAAAGTTTCTCGGGGAGTAATGAACTATTTAGTGGATTGGAGGGGTTTCGGCCCTGAGGAGCGTTCCTGGGTAACGCCTCTGATGTCAACGTCCCTGCGTTGTTACGGAAGTTCCATGCTAAAATTTCACGCAAGATCACCGCTAAGTGTCCGGTGGCCACTTCTAAAAGAGGGGGTACTGTCATACACTGGTCCCAGAGAACAGGGATCCACTCAATATTCTACAGATTCCTGACAGTTGTGAATATAATCACCTGAGAAGAAAAAAAATCTTTTTGATTTCTTTATTTATTGTCTGCATTTTTGTCAATTGATGTTTTAATAAACAGAATTTATTTATAGCAATACGGATTCTGCACTATTTATGCTGGCCTCAATGACAGTTTCTAATCCTAAAATGCACCTTTCACTATATTCTTGAATTGGCTAATTTTTTAAGGACTGGCACTCCTAAGATAGGATGTGACACGGGACTGCCTTAATGAGGAATCAGATGTTGCAATTTGGAGTATGAGCGAATGAGAGTTAATTCATTGCTTACATATCAATGTCTGGGATGATACTTCAGTAATGGGGATTAATTCTGTTGAGTTCATACCTGTGGATACCTGTGTAGCGTCTGTCAATGTCAGCATTGGGCGGCTTCCCATCATTGAGTCTGTTACATTTTTTTTATAGCTTATTGTCCACTGTGATTGAACATTGTGTTGCCATAGTATCCTTGGTATATACAGTATATATACACGATATGGACAAATGTATTTGGTCACACCTGTTAATTATTGAATTGTGGTGTTTCAATCCGACTCATTGCCAGCGCTGTACAAAATCAAACACCTAGCCATGCAGTCTCCAATTGAAAACATTTGTGATACAAAATGAGTAGTTCTGAAGAGCTCAGTGACTTCCAGCGTGGTACTGGGATAGGATGCCACCTTTGCAGCAAGAAGGTTAGTGAAATTTCATCCCTGCTGGAGATTCCACAGTCACCTGTAAGTGATATTATTAGAAAGTGGGTGTTTAGGAACAACAGCAACTCAGCCACGAAGTGGAAGACCACGTCAAATCACACAGCGGTGCTAACGACTGCTAAGGCGCATGGTGCATAAAAGTCACCAATGCACTGCTGATTCCATAGCTGAAGAGTTCCGAACTTTCACTGGCTTTAATGTAAGCACAAAAACTGTGCAGTGGGAGCTTTATGGAATGGGTTTCCATGGCTAAGCAGTTGCATGCAAGTCTGACATCACCAATACCAATGCCAAGCATCTGATGGAGTGGTGTATCACTCTTCTCTGTTTGGCAGTGAGATTGGCGAGTCTGGGTTTGGCTGATGCCAGGAGAACGTTACCTGTCTGACTACATTATGCACTGGCCCACACAGAGCCCTGACCTCAACCCCATCGAACACCTTTGGGATGAAATGGAATAGAGAATGAGAGCCAGGCCTTCTCGTCCAACATCTGTGCCTGACCTCATAAATGCTCTACAGAATGAATGGGCACAAATTCCAACAGAAACACTCCAACATCTTGTGGAAAACCTTCCAAGAATAGTGAAAGTCTGCCCAATTTTTTATTACCCTATGGCAACTTAATCCCTATTGGATCATTTATTCTTTATAATGATATCCTTATGTCTATCCCAAGCATGTTTAAACTGCTCTACTGTATTAGGCTCTACCACCTCTGATGGGAGGCTAATCCATGTATCCACTACCCTTTCTGTGAAGTCATTTTTCCTCATATTTCCTCTGAGTCTACTTCCCCCCAGTGTCAGTACATGTCCTTGTGTTCTAATACTTCTCTTCCTTTGTAGAATGTTTCCCTCCTGCACCTTATTATAACCCTAGATATATGTGAAAGTTTCTATCATGTTCCCCCTTTCCCTTCTCTGCTCCAAACTATACATATTAAGATCTTTAAGTCTTTCCGGTAAATTTTGTGCTGTAGGCCATGCACCATTTTAGTTGTCAATCTTTGTACAGTCCATAATGTATTTATATCCTTCTGGAGATATGGCCTCCAGAACTGAACACAGTATTCTAGATGAGGCCGTACCAATGCCCTATACAGTGGTATTATTACTACTTTCTTTCTGCTACTGATTCCTCTCACTATACAACCAAGCATCTGACTTGCCTTCCTCATTGCTTTGTTACATTGCTCACCTGCCTTTAAGTCATCTGAAATAGTGACTTCTAGATCCCTTTCCTCCTCAGTAGTTTCCATTATTATGCCATTAAAACTATATTTATCCTTTGGATTTTTGAGACCCAAGTGCATGATTTTGCATTTTTTTGGCATTAAACTGTAATTGTCACTCTCTTAGCCATTCCTCTTGTCTACCAAAATCATCAGTCATTTGTTTGACCCTCCTGGTGTGTCTGGCCTGTTGCATATCTTTGTGTCATCTACAAAAGGAATACTTTCCCTTGGGTACTCCACAGGTAACATTTCCCTCCTGTGACTGTACTCCATTTACTATAACTCTCTGTTTTCAATCCTGCAACCAAGATCTTATCCATTCAACCATCTTAGAATCCAATCCCAAGCTTTCAAGTTTATTCAACAGTCTGCGATGTGGGACAGTGTGAAAAGCCTTACTAACATCTAGATAAGCTACATCTACGCCCCCACTATTGATCTATTACTTTAGTCACCCAGTCAAGAAAGTCAATAAAATTTGTTTGACATGATCTCCCAGTAAATCCATCCTGTTTGGGATCCTGTAAGTTACTGGATTTGAGACATTCTATAACTCTTCTTTTAAGAGTGTTTCTATCAATTTCCCTACTACTGAGTAAGGCTCACTGGTCTGCAGTTGCCTCTTCCTTGCTTCCACTTTTGTGCAGTGGGACTACATTTGTTTTTTTCCAGCCCACTGGAATTACTCCTGTAGCTAGTGACTGATTAAATAATTCTGTTAATGGTGTTGCAAGCTTCCCTTTAAGCTCTTTAAGTCTCCTTGGATGTATCCCATATGGCCCCATTCATTGATCCGCTTTCAGTTTTGAGATCTGTTAGGACCTTCTTCTCTGTAAATGTACTTGTATCTACCTCATTTTTATGAGTATACTTGCAAATTTACTGTTGTCCCTTCACTGCTCTTTCTGTAATGTAGATTGAGCAAAAATAATTATTAATATGATCTGCTATTACCATGACTCTCTCTACAAGACTCTCACTCTCGGTCTTTAGTTTTATTATTCCTCCTCTTGTTTTTCTCCTTTCACTTATATCCCAAAAAATTGCTGCCTTTACCTACTGACTGGTCCATTTTCTCTTCAGCTTGTGCCTCTGCACATCTGATTACCTTCTTAGCCTCCTTCTGTATAACAAGATACACCTATTTGTCTTCATTTTTCTGAGTCTGATTATAGTTCCTAAAGACCATCTATTTTTCTTTCACTATACTTGCTACCTTTTTTTCAAACACACTAACTTCCTTTTCCTTGTAGTTTTGTTAATCCTTTTGATACAAAGGTCTGTTGCTTTAAGTATTGCACTTTTTAATTTTCCCACCTCTCCTACACTCCTTTTAAGTTTTTCCACTCTGCAAAGTCAGCCTTCCTACATTCTAACACCTTTGTTTATTTGTGGTATGAGTCGGTCTCTGGCTTTATACTAAACCAGACTGCTTCATGATCACTGGATCCTAGGTTCTTACCCACATTTACATCAGATATTCTGTCACCAGTAAGAATTAAGTCTAATATTGTGTATTTGCGAGTGGGCTCCCTCACCATTTGCTTGAGAGATGCTCCATGCAAGGAATTCAGAATGTCCCTACTTCTAGTGGAACTTGCAGAAGACCCCTCCTAGTTCATATCCGATAGATCAAATTCTCCCATAATTATTACCTCTCCTTTTAATGCCACTTTATTGATGTCATTACAGTCTCTGTTGGTGTAAAAGTCAAGTGTCCAAATACTTTTGTGTGTGTGTGTGTGTGTGTGTGTGTGTGTGTGTTAAGCCACATGCTTCTAAAAGAGGAGATATGTTTTATCTCCTCCATTGTAACAAACAGAGTTACACATTTTAACAACAATGCACCTAACTTAAAAAAAAAACAGGTGGAGGACATTTGTGTGGCAAAATAATAGTATGAAGTCTGATTTAACTTACATGCTGTTGAAGTGTCTTTTCCCACAGACACAGCAGACTGACAGGGTGTGTCTGCAATAAAAGCAAGAACATGAGAACTCCTTATTAAAGGGAAGGTGGGAGTGTCACCTGGCCATCAAGCTAAGGCTGTGGGAGGAGTGTATAGTATATAAACCTGTCTGTCTTCATTGCACAGTGTGACCGATGCTGAATATACCGGCCAGTGTCTAGAAACCTGGTCTCTGTTAATTTAGCATTAAGGAATCTTTATGTTGTCAAGTACTTTGCCATTCTGATATTAAAGCAAAGTTAAAAAAAGGCATTAAGTAGTTCACGCGTGTTTCACCAGAAGTGTGCTCCTGCTACTAGATACATAAACTGGCTAAAGTACTCAAATCTTAAAGTTATTAAGTTATCAATGAGCTGGATGTGTGTTAACCTTTTAAAAAAAATTAGCAGCTTAGCAGTTTTTCCAACACACCCATGAGGTGCCTGCCCAGTGTCGTTTCTGTTTTTAATATTAAATCTTATCCATATTCATCCAGTGGAAGGCCCAGAACAGGCTCTCCTGGTCAAAGTTCTGGCCAGCATACACCAATGGAAGGTCTGACTGGTACCTCAACCCCGTAGTATGTCTTTTGGGATCCAATGTTACCAGTCTGTGAAATTTTCATCCAACTCCATCCAGTGGAAGGCACAGAACAGGCTCCTCGGGTCAAAGTTCTGCCCGCATACACCAACAGAAGGTCCAACAGGGACCCGAATCCTCCAAAAACCTGGCCAGGATCCAACTGGACCACCTCACATTGGTTTCATCCCAAGCAGTGCAGGGATGTCGAAGATATTCGCCAACCAACGAATAAACGAACTTCTTATGTATGCATATATATATATATGTATGTATATGTATATATATATAATGGCCAGGGTATTTCTCAGGGCTTTGGACTGGCCTCTATTCTAGGGACCATGATATGTCTACTCAGCTGAGTTTCTGTGGTTGTTGGCTGCTTAGAATTTCATGTTGACAGTTGTGACAGTTGTAAATGGTTAGTATGTGCCACTTGGGTTTACCTAGAATGGTTTCCTTTGTTAAGTTGTCCATGGTTCCATCTATTCACCTTTGCTGTAGCTAATTCTAATGGGCCCGTAATGTTTAATCCCTTTTTGGACCGCACAATGTGATAAACACACACTATTAGTTCCTGATTTACAGCTGTTATATTTGTCATGGTACAAAATAAACAGATGCATAAATGGAAACCGTAGTTATAAAAGACGTTGGCCCAATTATTCATAAAAAGACACTTAATATTCATGTTCATGTAATGGTAAGAAAGGGGTTTTTCTTTATGAAAAGCTGCAATGTGCCTATTGTTCAACTCTTCATTACCATACTTCTATACTGTTTAATTTACTTGTATGTCTATACAGTATGGATCATAATGGAAATGTCTGTTCTAAGTCGTACTCGAGTACACATTGTAATTATCATTGTATGTCACTGTCTTTATTATGCTGCAGAGATGAGATGGAAATAGCTTATGCCCTCACCAAACAAGATCACCGCAAGACAAATTAAACAATTGTTTGTTAATAAGTATAATGAAATAATGCCTCTATCACTAAGTTAGAAGATGCATAGGGGCCTTGAGGGGAGGTCATGTTTATCTGTCTATTATAATTCTTAATATTATTATTGTCATTGTTATGTTAATGAATGCTGGTATTGCTGTAAACATCTACAGTAACTATGATTGCATTGTATGCATCTCCATGGTAAGACATTTTGTGCTCTTAATTCCTCTCAGAAGAAGTGTTTACTGTTTACTTCTCTCGCAACAATGTAATCTAAATAGCACTGCATGAGGGACATGTTTTACTCTCTCATGCACTGTAACCTAGGGAACAGCACTTCTGTTTACTGCACTGCAAAGGAACAGGCAGAAGCTTCAGATATAGGTAACCAAACAGCAAGGCAATCGGCAAAACAGCAGGTAACTGAAGGGAAGGCACAATGCTATAACTGTCAGCAAAACTAAGCACATTTAAAATAATGCAGGTCCATTATGGGACTCCTACATAGTCAAGTTTCCCCCCCCCCAGGAGAAGCATGTCACATATCAGATAGAGGAGACAGAAGTAGCGTCCTGGCTGCTTGACAACCAGACCAGTCATGTAAATCAGTCAGTCAGGAGGCATCAATGCTGCCACGCCACAGCGGGAACAGAATAATCACAACAAGCTGTTATGAGCATCTTGACGGCTCATGACAATTTGGCAGTGCTTCTGTCCACAAATTTACTGTACAGTACTCTACAGTAGGCTATACATTAGGCTTCATTTAATTAACATACCTGTTTTATTCATTATAGACATTTTACTTAAGGCCAATGCTGGCTATGGTGGCGAGGGTCCCCAAACTTTGACAGAAGGAAATAGAGTGGCAAAGAATAGGCTAGCAGGCAGAACGTTGCTATTAGACTCTGGGTCCCAACCTCAGAACAGCCAGATAACGGAAGAGATTGGTCTAATTTGTAGGTCACAGGAATTACAGCAGAGAAGTAAGCGTCACAGCAGGATCTTGAAACAGTGATGTTTTATTAGCTCCAACTGTCCTAATAAGGACAGTTGCAGCGATCTCCAGAAGTTACAGATGGAATAAAACCATAACATGGTCAAACAAGGTTTTGTTATACAGATTCTGACACACATATTCACAGGTGGTAACCCAGCCCCCATCCGAGTTGGCACCAGAATGTCTGAGATATTACATTCAATCAGGATGTAATATACCATCAGGATGTAATATATTCTCTAATCATGGATTTAAATGCAATTTAAACTTAACACAGTTTAAATGAATCTGCAATTTCCTACATTACTTGCTGGTAGCACTATTCATGCAGTTTGTCTGTCTTTTAACAAGACAGGATAAAAAGGGTGATGACCCCCTCTTGTGTATTCAGGCCCAAAGAGGTCTTGGTCACACACAATGGAAAGGCCTCATTAGCATGAGATTAACATGGGATTGTCTGCCTTCAGAAGTTACAGAACAGATTTCCTCCAACGTATGGCTACTGCATCAGGAATCAATACATTTCCAATACAGAAATACAACACGACACAACACAAAAATCAGTACATTTGCAATGACATACAAAGGTGCACTGCACTACTAATTAAAATGTATTTATACAATAAATTATATTTATATATTGTATTTTTACAATAAGTTGTATAAGTGATCCAGCCACACTTGCACTCTTTTCTGTATCGGTTGTGCTTTGTTTTATAATACCTTCTCCTTACACACAGCAGACACAAAGCCTCTCCTGTACCACTATACTATATATTCCTAAAGTGATTTCACCCAGATGGGAAACTGTTGTAACTTTAATATGTTTTGGTAATTATTTGTAAGAGCTCAAGATGGGTTAAAGCCTACCAGTGTGTCAAAGCAGATACAGATGGAGAAAGCATTTATATGACACCATGCACATCACATGGACCATTACTGAAATGCATCGTGGCTCAGCGTGGAAACACCTCACAGTGCATTGTCGAGTTTGAAATTCATTATTGAATGTTTTACATGTAGTGCTATGTTCTTATACCTAATGGAGCTCAATTTCTCATTGCTATGTAACTCTTGTCACAAAGTCATTAATTCATAAAAGCCACTTCCCTGTTGAATATAAATAAATACAATTAAACGAGGATAGATATATAGATAGATAGTGTGGCTGGATCCCTGATAAATAACTTATTTGTGGCTGGATCATGTGGAAATAATTTATTGTAGAAATGTATTTCAATCAGAGGTGCAGGCACCAATGTATAATTTGAAATGCACTTATCGTGTTACATTGGGATGTGTTTTGTATAGCAGTGTCATTGTTTGGGTTTGTAAGGTTGCTATAGGAAATCTCCGATTAGGCATATGTGGGGAGGGAGTCTGATAGCAGGAAATGCTAACTAAGTTTTTGATGAAGTGTCAAATGCCTGCACTGGCCAAAGGCCCAGCAGGGGGCCGTTACTGTGTGTCCTTTTGTCCAGAGTGTTCAAACCGTTCTGAACATTGTAAACAGCAGGTGATGCAGGAAATCACACCAAGTTATATGATATCACAGATAAGTGTAAATATTGTTAGCTTTGAATTGCATGTAGATCCATGTTTGGATAAACAAATTGCATCCTGATTCTAAACATAACTCAGGCCTCAAGGGGGCCTGGCATATCCAGTGAGGCTGCGTTTAAATGTGTATAAAAACAGCACTGTTTTGTATTAAAAATTGTTCTTCTGATTTCATCTGACCTTAGCACTGGTACCTCCAATCAGTGTGACTGCAAATAAACATCACTTGCTTCAAAGACCTGCTTAAAAATATATTCTACAGGTTAGACCCAAAATCGAATCCGATATCGGCTGTTTCTGAGATTTGGACCCAGCTTTTACAGTACCTCCGCTCTGCCTGCTACCCTGCAGCTCTGGTCAGTGTGATAGGCCAGGGGGGGATCCATCCACTGCAACCCTGATCCATAGTAAGAGGTCAAGAGTACCAGCCCAGGTACACCAGTAACGGGGTACACTCACAGTGTCAGTTACCCAGAAGAAACCCGGTACTGAATGCCGGTAAGGAGTCCAGTGGTGGCAGCATTTGTAAGCCACTCCTACTGCGGAAAGAGGGCACATTTGGGATAACTAAATGGAATGGTGGCAAAGTAAGCCCAGCTTGTTCCCAGCAGCAACAAACAGGGTGGCATAGGAGGTCCATCCTGTCACAGATGGATGGATAGATAGATAGATAGATAGATAGATATAATATATTGATTTATAGCATACAGCTATACAGAGTGGATGCAAGAAAAGTCCTGTAACAGGGAATGAAAGTAGGTAATGAGTGTGGATGAGAGACACATATATTCAGGGCCGGATTAAGGGAATGGAGGCCCCTGGGCTAAGGGCGCCTCCATTCCCCCGTGAGGCCCCCATTGTGAGCCACCCGCCGCCCCCGTCCCCCGTGAGGGCCCCCCCAAAGCGCTTACCTGTCACTGTAGTCCTCCGTCCCCGGCGCGCTGTAAGCTCCTTACTGAGGAGATCTCGCGAGAGTTCACTCGCGAGATCTCCTGAGTAAGCAGAGTACTGAGCGCCGGGGACGGAGGACTGGACTGACTGTGCTCAGCAGCATTGATCGGGCTGGGGCGACCCTGCCCCTGGACTGATCAATAATGCTGTTGCGGACTTTGAAGGGCCCCCTGGATGCCCGAGGCCCCTGGGCTATAGCCCAGTTAGACCTCGGGTTAATCCGGCCCTGCATATATTGCACAGAAAGGAGAGAGTAGGGACCAAGTTTGAAAATATTCTGAGATGAGGAAAGAAATGTATATTAGTGCATTTTTATTTATAGTCTTGCATGTTAATAGAAGTATTTTATATTGCTTTTGGCTATGGCTTTTTTGCTACAGGCAATCAATAAAGAGCAGCATTAAAAAAACATTAAGGTAGCAAGCTTGAGGGGTGGGGATTATTTTCATGTTGTCAACAGATAAAGAGATGTTAGGTAAGTAGTCCCTATTGAGAGGTGGGAATATTATAAGCTCAGTTATTGAACGTTTGAGGTGGTGACAGGGCAACAGAGATGAAATATCAGGAAAAAATTCAATAACATTGGCTGACACAAATGGCGAGAGATCCATAAAGTATAAATACATTTGGGTATCATCCACATAAAGATGATTTCCATGGTGCTTGTCGCTCCCCAGAGAAAACCACTTGGCTGAGGGAGCTATCAGAGACACACCACGACTGGCCAAGGCACTTAGTCCTGATAGGACAGATCATGTGGAGCAGTCCATGCATTGGAGAAGGTAAAAGAGTATAGGATTTAACCCAAGTCTATAAGTTGGAGAATGTAGAGTCATTAGGATGAAGCCAAAGTCCGTAAACAGTAAACAAAGCAAGACTCTTTCATACACCAGTGTTTGACCTATACCAAGAGCTGATTGACCATAACTGATTGAAGTAAGTAAAAAATAATGTGCAGTTGTCAGTTTTGACAGTGCACTGCCACATGTTGCCTGTAGCTGGTATTGCTATGGATCCTCACAGTGCCCAGCCTTTTAGGAGAAGACTCCAAATGTGACCATCTATGCTTAGCAGGATGCAGCCTGAACATTTTGGCAAGCAAAGCTGGTGCATGATGGATGATGTGTTATTGGTGGGCTTCAACTACTACTGAGGGGGGAGGAACCATCTTTCATCTTAAAAGCAAGTTCTTCACCATTGGTTTCAGAAGGGAGATGTGAAACATTGGGTCGAAAAAGTAGTAAGGTGGAAGCCATAGTCAGTATGCTACGAGATATATATTCCCACTGAAGAAGGAGGCAGCATCCTACTTTAGAATCGACTACTAGTGTTCCCAGTGGAGCAAAACTATTTTTTTCTGATCCTGGGATGCCCTGCCAATCGTAAGTTATGCCCCCATTATAGGAACTCCAGGTGGCAGCTAAGGTGCACAGACTTCTTGTCATTGGGTGCCTGTCCAGAAACTTCTAAGAAATGGTTGCTCCCTGAATCAAGGCTAGTAAGTTATGATGAAGTCAAACCAGTTAGGAATAGCGGCCACCAAGTAACAGCTCCCCTGCTGTCCACCAACGCATTTCAACGTACAAAAGTCAAGATGCTATGTAGACATTAATAAAGCTAATCCAGTTTTAGTTAAGCAATTAGCATTTGAGTATTAAGCAGCGGAGCTGTATCTACCAAATGCAAAGCAAAAAACTGCTCGATGCAAGGTCAGAAGCATACAGGACACAGTTACAGGAACAAGAAAGCTAGTGTGCAAAGCTATCACTGGCAATTAGTACTGGATAGGTGAAATCTTATAAAGTACAGCCTTCCAATCAGCACTAAGAGGGAGTCACAACTGATCTGCTTAACAGGTCTGAGTAACCAGCAGAATGTAAAGCAGATAAAAACTGAACTCGATGAATAGGTAGATTTACTCCAGGTAATTGGGCTAAAAGGTCACCTACTGTTCATAACTGCTCTGAAGTTCTGTTGAACCTTCTGCCCCTGACATCAGCTAATATGTCTAATTGGTCCTTATAATCGGTGGTTGGATCCAGTGTTCTGTCCGCCATATGTGTGTGGTGGCCATCTTTTAATGTGCTCCAGCGCTGCGAGGGTTAATACTCGGTGCTAGAGGGGTTAAATTACCGGTGCTAGGATCTGCGTGTGTGTGAATTTGATTTTGAATATATAAAATATAATATATAATAAAAATAAATGTATTTTATATGTGTACTGCGGTGCAGGAAGAGTAATACTGGTGTCATAGCATTCAGAGGTTTAACCCCAAGCAGGGCCGTAACTAGGGCTGTGCGACAGGGGCGACCGCCCAGGGCTCAACACTGAAGGGGGGCGCAATTTAGGACTATTTTATGTTAGTTTAGTTAAAATTGAGGGCTAGGGGCGCGGCATTTCTCTTTCTCGCCCCAGGTGCTAGAATTCTTATGAGGTAATATGCCACTTTGGAGAAGTTTTTGTGTAACTTTTCTAAAGGAAGTCCCATGCTAATTAGACCTTTTCATCTGTGAGTGACCAACATGCTTGAATGCAGAGGAGCGGGTTATTAGACTTTCATCCTGTGTCTTACAGAAATAGGGAACAGCCAGTAATTTAGGAAAACACAAATTGATGTAAATCTTGTTCAGTTTAAATTACATTAAATCCAAGTTTAGCGAATCCTGATGTTACAAATTGGATGTAATATCTCAAACCTTGTGGTGCCAGCTAGGATCTGGGGCTGGGTTACCCACTGCCAACATATGTGCAGAAACAGCATATAAAGAGCTCTGTTTGATCATGCAATGTAGTATACATCTGTACTTCTGTATGAACACTAGTAACTCTAAATAGTGTGTACAGGTTCTTTTCAGGGCCTTTTCAGAAATAAACATTACTGTTTGAAAATGCTGCATGATTGCTATTGCCTGTTGTATCCTGTGACCAACAGATAAGAGATAACACTCTAATCCGTTCCCCAACTGTCCTATGTTGAACCGAGTATCTCTGTGTCAATGCTCTGCCCGCTAACCAGCAGCCCCTAGCCATAGTAAGCGTTCAGGAGGTACCAGCCAACCCACAGCAAAGAGGCATTACAGCAGCTATACCAGCTACCCAGAAGTAAGCGGATCTGCCATGAAGGAGCCTGGTGGTGGTAGAAAGATTCTCCTACAACTATTGTACAGTTGACATTCGCAGTCGGTGAGTGTCTGGTGGCAAGGTGACACCAGTAGCAGTGAGCAGTAACAGTCGGTTATGGGCAGTGCAAGAGAAACCCGGATAAACTATGTAAGAAGAACATCCCTTCATCCTTCTTCCCCCAACAGACTGGGTGACAAAGTAAGCCCATCCGGTCACATAGTCAT
The DNA here is from genome assembly GCF_038048845.1 of Mixophyes fleayi. NCBI lineage: Eukaryota > Metazoa > Chordata > Amphibia > Anura > Limnodynastidae > Mixophyes > Mixophyes fleayi. The sequence continues at coordinate 10,435,263 of NC_134403.1, forward strand.
TCACTAAATGTATTGAACATGGGCATAACACACAATCGCCAGAGCAAAATTTGGAAAGGGGGGGGGACTGCTCGGTAATCGCATGTCCACATCTTCAGAGTCTGTGGTAGTTACGCTACTGGTATGGAAATATTTTCCTGAGTAACAAGTCCTACAAATAAGATACATTGTACACATTTTTGTAACCTCAATGCCAGCACATTGGTGAAGAGTATCCCCCACTGATAAGCTCAGAAAAGAGACTGTTGATTGCCCATGGGGCTCACACCTTTGTGCAACCCAGCCATAAAATAAAATGTTATCAGTGCGCTGTTACAGACTGGTGAGTGCTCACTGGCTAAAAGTCAAACCCGTAATGATAAAAAATCATTAAACAAAAGTATAAAAATCAATGAAGTTAAACTTAGCTTCAAGATTCCAAACTAGGAAACACTTTGGCATCAGAGGTCACCGAGTCCTCTGGCTGCAGTGATGTAATATAAACTGACATTACAAGAAATAAGCTTCTCATGGAGGGAAAGAGAACAAGAACTTTAATTACCTCGCTAACTAGGCTACATTTCCACAAAGCCAGTCGTGGTTACTCTTGTGTAAATATCTGTGTTATTGTATGTTTGCATGACTTAAACAATGTATTCAAACTATTCATACGGTATTATTAATATTATTATTATTATTATTATTATTAACGTAATGTAATAATTAATATATATACCAGTTTAGACATTCAACTGCTGCAAATGTTCCACTAATACTCCAAAGTTTATGTTTTGTTTTGTAGCCATGAGGTCTTGAACCTCTGATGCCATTTGTGGGAAATAAGAAACAATAGAATATTTGCATTGTCTTAAGTGCTCATTATATAACATTGTTTTTTCCCCTGTTTTTTTTATGAATTATTTATTTAAGTTTACCATTAGCGCCACTTCTGTTCAAAATTTTGTTTTAAGTATTAACTATCATCATCATCATTAACAACCTTTATTTATATAGTGCCACCAGATTCCGTAGCGCTTTATAATTGGGAACAAACAGTAATAAAGCAATACTAGGTAATACATACATACATAGAGGTAAGAAGGCTCTGCACGCAAGCTTACAATCTATGGGATAATTGTAAAGCGCTACGGAATTTGCTGGCGCTATATAAATAAATGTTGATGATGATGTTGATGATGGGACAATGGTTTGATACACAAGGGTAAGTGCTACATCACATTGAATATTTGTCCAGTTAGAATGCAAAGGTTACAAAGTATTTAATGGGCTGTATCACACAACTATGTTGGTCAGAGGGTTGTTGTCTTGTGTTAGCTGTGTAGAGTGTGGCCATAGGGTAACCTAGGGAGATTACGAGGGTGGTAGAGGAATACTATAAGCTTGTCTGAAGAGGTGGGTTTTTAGAGAACCATATTGGACTCACACTTGGGTCGGAGTCTATGCACAGAGGACTGCTTATGACTGTTTGCGCTGATTCACTTTAAGGTTTTTTTGTGTTATGACTGATAAAGCAATAATTACATTTCTATATGAAAGCAATTAAAGAAAAAGTACAAGGGGTTATTAACTAAATAAAAGCCTGCGCTGTGATAATATTATCATCAAATTTCAAATATGAAATTTAGCCTTCTGGAAACAATGCAGTCCCTTTTTATAAACACTGAAGAGTAGGCTGTGTTATAATTCAAATGTCATGGTACAATTACTTGAAGTAGTAGTCCATTGGGCTACCAAGATTGTGATGGGAGAGTGAAGAAGTTTGGAATGTCTTTGTCCACTAATACTGATAAGGAACATCTATTCTTAGAATTTACTTCCACTGCTGCCCATATCCCTCATCTCAGCTCACACAAATAAATATAATTGTCATCAAAAATAACACAATTAATATGACAAAACTAAAATAACATAAAGTAATGTAACTATATTTCATGCTAATATATTGGCTTCATCCAAAAATGCCTTTGACATAACTATACTTTTGTCTCCAGCAAAGCCATAGAGAAAGAGAATCTACCACACTAGAAAATATAATTCAAGCTGTCCTTTCTCCAAATAATTTATTTAATACATATTAGTTAAATAGTTCTATATCTCTTATGGAGAGGTGCAACCTTAAATTATTAAGCATACCACAAAGAGTATAGAGAACAGAGTTTTTCAACAAAGGTGTACTGATGGTCTATAATTGATAGTATTAAAACAATTTTTAAGCACATTACACAAAGCACAATAAGTTGTTTTAGTACTTCACTGTCTCCTTATATTTATAAGGATTTTAACTAATAAACAATAAAGTATTGAGTTTTAAACTCAATTCCAGGAGAACTATTTTGAACAAATAACCTATTAATTACAAGTGGTCAGTGCACCTTTCTTGAAAAACTCTGTTCTCTATAATCCTTAAAATTAGTCCAGTCATAAAATTATTTACCATGCTGCTAAATGTAAGAAGCAGGTTCTCTCTAAATAACTCTTTCTGGGAGAGTATTATTACTAAGAATATTATCCAAGTTAATACATCTGGCTCCGAAATATATGATAAAATAATAATTCTGAACACAAGAAGGGGACACGCACCTTCTTTTACATAGAATATCAAAACACTGTTCCACTTTTATTCTAAGCACGTTTACTAAATTTCAAGGGATTGGTTCTACAATATTTCGCTATGATAATAAATGAAGATTTAGGAGATTGGCTTTGTGGTATACATTTTTTAATGCATAATAATAAAGTATCTGACTCAGAATCGGACTGTCTCCAAATAGTAATATTATTTTCCTTCTTCTTTTCTGTGAAGAACTAATGTCACTAAGAAATTGTCTATTATTGTATTGATGCCTGGTAGTTTGTCCCAGCTACGACAGGAAATTAAACAATGTGATGTATCCAATTGCATCTCATATTGATTCAGATACAGCAATATCACAAAATAGTTTCAAAGGATAAAATATTCCTCAGCATTGAAGTAAATAACGAATGTGACTCTTTGTCACCTATAGTCTCCCCCTTATTTATTTATTAATGATATTTCATTCCACAACTATATATTTATGTTCTGGGGCAAAATTATATTTCTATCAATATAGGTGATGCATTGTGGAAAATAAAGTCTAAGGATAATCCAATATATGACTGCAACTAAGAGATCATCGGAACTATAATACAGTGCTTTAATTATATCATCATCATCATTTATTTATATAGCGCCACTAATTCCGCAGCGCTGTACAGAGAACTCACTCACATCAGTCCCTGCCCTGTTAGGGCTTACAGTCTAAATTCCCTAACACACACACAGACAGACAGACACACAGGCTAGAGTAAATTTTTTAGCAGCCAATTAACCTACCAGTATGTTTTTGGAGTGTGGGAGGAAACCAGGGCACGGGGAGAACATACAAATTCTTTACAGATAAGGCCATTGGTCAGGAATTGAACTCATGACCCCAGTGCTGTAAGGTAGAAGTGCTAACCACTGTGCTGCTATATTTCTTCGTTCCTTCAATCTTCATTTATGTCATTTAAATGACGATCGTTGGCCGAGTACAGTAAAGGTGACTTGATGCAGTTCCACAGAAACGTGCATTTATGCCTGATATAGGGCAGGTGCAAATACTTGCTGGTGATGATGACTTGTCATAACTCAGACACATATACTGCTGATGTGAAGGAGGTTGCACCTCGAGCCTATATTTATGGGAGAACAAGATAATCCTGGAGGTCATTACCACTTAAAATGGCCATTGAAACATTTAAATGAAATACATTCAACTTTTATATCTGATGTGAAATGGTCACTTTCATTCTATAGTAGTGTACCAGGTTCTCAGTGTAACAGTCATTAAATATTATTGCAAAGGAACAATGACAACTGACACTAAGGGGGAGATTCAATTAGCCACGACGTGTCTACAGAACGTCCGTGCACCTCATCGCCGGCAATTGAATCTCTCCCTATAAGTGTAATAGAAGAAGTATTTGGATTAGCTTTGATCAATGAGGTTAGCATGCAGTTGATAATTCTTAGATGGAGCGGTAAACCTGATCCACTGTGCTCTAGGTTGGAATCACACATAACTTCTAAGATAATCTTCACATAGAGGAGACCAGGGCAAATCGTCTCTTCGTCCACTGTAGAGATTACAAACATTTCCGGCCTTATATATCCATTTTGAAATAGTTATTATAGTTATAAACTCCAAACTAACTTTAGACAGCAGATGGCAGTAGTAACATATCTAAATAGTGAAGATGTGATTATATATTAAGGTCTGCATACCCTGAAAATAAAGTATAGTACAATACAAACCAAATAGCAGAAACCAGCATTGAGACCGCTGTTAAAATTAGAGATGGGCGGGCTTGGTTCCCCGAGAACCGAACCCACCCGAACTTTGGGTATCCGAGTCCCGCCCGCTCGGAATCCAAATCGAGGCCGAACGTCATCGTGACGTCGTCGGATCTCGGGGCTCAGTTTCTCGCGATACTTGAAGATTATAAATACCCGCCTCCACAGCAATCCATCGCCATTTGACAGAGGGAGAGAGCAGGGTGTAGTCACAGGCTGATTAGAGCAGGGACAGAGAATACAATATTCTGATTCCAATTGTGCTAACAAAAATCGCTAGAGAAGAGAGGAGGATAGAGGGTTTTTTTTTTTTTTTCAATATTTGGCACTCAAAGTGCTTTTTGGGTGTCCCCCATTATTTTGCCTAAATATTTCTGGCTGTCAAAATTACTATCTGTCAGCAGTATCTACCAAATAATTTTTAGCACTCCCCAGTGCTTTTGGGGTGTCCCCCATAATTGTGCATAAATATTTCTGGCTGTCAAAATTTCTATCTGTCAGCAGTATCTACCAAATAATTTTTAGCACTCCTCAGTGCTTTTGGGGTGTCCCCCATAAATGTGCATAAATATTTCTGTCTGTCAAAATTATCTGTCAGCAGTATCTACCAAATAATTTTTAGCACTCCCCAGTGCTTTTGGGGTGTCCCCCATAATTGTGCATAAATATTTCTGGCTGTCAAAATTTCTATCTGTCAGCAGTATCTACCAAATAATTTTTAGCACTCCTCAGTGCTTTTGGGGTGTCCCCCATAAATGTGCATAAATATTTCTGGCTGTCAAAATTATCTGTCAGCAGTATCTACCAAATAATTTTTAGCACTCCCCAGTGCTTTTGGGGTGTCCCCCATAATTGTGCATAAATATTTCTGGCTGTCAAAATTACTATCTGTCAGCAGTATCTACCAAATTATTTTTAGCACTACAAGTGCTTTGGGCTCAGAATGGATTTAAAGCAGTCCACATATGAGCAAAATGAGCAACCAGGTTCTGTCACCAGTCCTGATGGTAGTATTCCCAGTACGTCATCTGGGAAAGGCGATGTCAAACTACACCGTCTTTTGAAATCATCCAAAAAAACACCCACCAAAAATTTTTTACGGTGTTGAAGCGAAAAAAAAGTCTAACTGAGGGAAAGTTAAGTGCCGATAAAAAAAAAATTGCCATTCTACACACGCAGTGGCAAAGAGAGAATGAGGCCTTTGCCTTTCTCTATTAGTGGCAGATCCAAAAATGTTTTTGCGCCTACAAGTGGTGCACAACTACTGTTACGCATCAAAGCCGAGCTGCAACATAACAGTAAGGCATTGGAGGATAATGTTTGCTCTGAATCAGAAATGACACCAATCCCTGTGGAGAGTCCATCCAACAGTGGTATGTCTAATCGTGAGCATTCTGTTAGTGTACCCATAAAGAAGGGCCCTTTCAGCAGTTCTGCTGATGTGTACCTGAACAGCCCGAGTGTAGCCGGTGATACACAAATTGAGGATGCCACTTTGGAAATAGAAGAGGATGAGGGGGAGATTTGTGTAGGTGACGAGGGCGCTAATGAGGATGTTGATGATTATGATGCAGACAGATACCAAATTGCCTTTCTTAATTTCTATTTATATTCTAGATTATATAACAGCTGAATAGTTTTCTATTTTACTCCTAGTGGAGAGGGGATCTGATGCAGACAGATACCAAACTGCCTTTGTCCATTTCTTTGTATATTAGATTTTCTAGTTTTACAGTCTATGCAGGCTGCTTTTTTTTCTATTTTACTATAAGTGGATGGGGGGGGGGTTCTGATGCAGACAGATACCAAACTGCCTTTGTCCATTTCTTTGTATATTCAAATTTCTTGTTCTACAGTCTATGCAGGCTGCTTTTTTTTATATTTAACTACAAGTGGAGGGTGTAATATACACCCAAAGACGATGGCTACATTGCCAATAATCAAAGATGGAGGAGGTAGACAACCAGGTTTGTCTGTATAATTTGCAGACAAGTGTTCGAATTAAGGACGGCCTACCAGGTATTGAACTGTTTTTTTTTATAATTTATTAGCTTTAGAATTACCTCACTTATCTAAGAAACTGGTGGAGCACTAAATTAGGTTATTTTAGAAAAAAAAAATTGTATTTTTTTCAAAAATACCAAAACAAAACCAAACAAAACCAAAACTAAAACACGCAAGGGCGGTTTTGCAAAACCAAAACCAAAACACAAAGGTAATCCAAATACAAAACCAAAACACGGGGGTCAGTGAGCATCTCTAGTTAAAATACCAACATAACAAATTGAAATAGAGAAAGCACTTATCAGACCTTATTGAGACCTTAATGTTAAGAAATAGGATCAGTTCTGTGTGCCAGGTTCCTTCTCTGTTTGGTGTCCATGCCTGGGACTCAGGGGCGCAAGCAGGATTGTCAGGAAGGGGGGGTTTCCCCCACCTGACCCAAGAAAAAAAAAACCACGAGAGAGAGCTGCTGCGCATGCGCCCCGCGCATGCGCAGCAGCTCCGTTTAGGCAGCACAGTCCTATACAGTAGCCGCGGCGCTGACAAAGAAGCGTCCGCGGCGGTGCTGTATTGTATACAGCACCGCCGCTGTATTTTGTACAGCACCGCTGCGGACGCTTCTTTGACAGCGCCGCGGCTGCTGTATAGGACAGTGCCACTATGGTGGCCACTTAATTAACACAGGGGGGGGGGGGTTTGGAGACTCAGAAACCCCTCTCCTGCGTGCACCACTGGGACTCTTGTGTGTGTCATTGTGTGGTGGTCACCGCCACATATCCAATCTCTTGCCGGCATTCACTCACTACTCAGTGTTTTCTATAGTGCCGTGAATCGGCAGGATGTCTGTCGCAACGCTGCGGATGGTTGCTTAACAAGCAGTAGCGTCCTCTCCACCTATTCAGCGAGCGTTTCACTGACTCATCTGGGTGCTATTTAAATAGCAACTAGCGTCTCTTCAACACTCGGTACAGCATCGGCTGTGCAATCTCTGCTGCAATTGTGCACCATACTTCTGATTGGCTTTGCTGGCTTTATAAAAAACTTCCTGTCACTATTCCAATGCTGTTGATAGTTCCTGCTTGATCTGATGTGCCCTGTTCCCTGGCCTGTTCTACTATTAGTTAGTGACCCGGAATGTTACAAGAAATGTCTGTTTTCTCCTGTGTTTTCACTTTGGCTTTTTCAATGGATCTGCACTTACATCTCTACCTGTCCTGATCTCTTTAAAGGAACTGCTGATTCTCCTGCTCCAGACATTGGCCTGTCCATTTCACTGCATTTAACCCATGCCAGTCTGCCTCTGTGTTAGCCATTTACATCCTAGTTACTCACTGCCTCCTACTGTGTTCTTTACTGTGTGTGTTCATCCTGCGGGTTCCACTAGGCAAGGAATTCACCCTGTATGCAGCCTTCTCCAGCAGACTGTCAGCTGAACACCTAACTCCTCTCTTAGAGGATTGTGGCAAACCACTTCTTTTGTCACAATATATATATATGCAATATTACTTTTGATTATACATAGATTATTACATTATATATAAGGTGGTACAATTTATCTTTTTTTCCCTGGTAATTACCGACAAGGGGTACCAGGAGGGGGCAATTGTTACTTTGGGCATTGGGCTGAGAAACTCTAAATGGAAGGGGCTGAATGTTTGTTTGTCTCCCTAGAAGACCGAGAATAATGTTATGTAGTACGGACAGGTAGTGAAAGGGAGGGAAGGGTTCTGTTTAAAACATTTTTATTAGTTGTGGACAAGCCAGATAGCTCAACCTGCTCTCAGAAACACCTCTATTTTATGTTGATTTTTCCAGAGAATGTTTTGGTGGTTTTTTAAAAGAGCTCATTGATACTGTGAGAACACCAGGGTTGGAACCATAGTTCTCTAGGTACCCAGTCCTTTAGGTTTATGGATCACACAGGTAAGGAAGCGAGAAACAGATAATGATCCATTTATTTATCAAAATGTGAATGCACACAATAAATACAACAGTGCTCCTCAAGGAGAAAAGTATCCCCCCACCTTCAAATAACCAATGTCGGTATTCGCCTAGTGTCAAGTCTAGAGTTCAGCACCTGTTCTGTCCTAGAGGTTTCTTGGTCCAGCGATCTCCTGTGGCTCTGATAGAATACAAGTACTCAACATCAGCCCAAGTACCAGTCCTCTCGGAATAACCCAAAAACAGCCCCTAACTTTCTTTGGTTCCCCTCTTTAACACCCTTTAAAATCTCACAGTCCTTCCCCCTCCCAGAGCCCTCCTGGGTCTGGTTCCCCTTATTGGTCAATGCAGGGGTCTGGAAGGTAACAGGGGTGGAGCTAGAATATGTTGAAAAATGGTCAGTAAATACCCAAATCCACCTCCTGATCTCGGGTAATGTCCCAAACATCCCATTATTAACCCCTTGCTTGAATTTGTGACATGTAAGGTCTCCTGTTCCCTACTTCCTGTGGACTCCTCCACCACCTCCCCAGGACTATAAAAATCATAGACCCGGCCACCGGGTAGCATTTAAGAACTCGTGGTTTGGCTGGGATCCGGATAAGCCCATTGATAATGAGACCAATCTGGCTGATGCGAGCTGCTGGTCTCGTTTTATTTTAAGAATTGCTAAAAGCTGAGACGATGATTTGTAATGTCGAGCTTTTCAAAATGACAACTTCCAAGTGGTTTTAAATCAATTCGCTCTTTCATACAGCTGTATTTTTTAAACTGCCCAAAAAAGTGATTTTACCAAACTGGTGTTTCCTACATTTCCCCCATAGTTTCATAGTTTTTTTCTAAGTGGTTTTATTTAGTCTATGCCTATTCTATCATTGTTTTGTGATTTGCAAATATCCACTTATTTTATATCTATAATGTCTGAGACTTAACAATACATCAATTCTTACATTTAGTTATGATGCATTAATTCACACATACAGAGTTTGAATCATCTTTGGATGAATGTCCCTTTGCGTCCTTTATCTTGCGTGAAATCTCTCTGCGACTGCTCAGACACGGACCTTACTCTAGTGAACACAATTGTATCCAATTCATGTCCAAACGCAAATCACACTTCCCACTGCCTATGACTTGATGGGTGGAACATGGGAGAGAAGTGGCGGACGAACGCAGGCAATGTACAGTAGGGGTGTGCCAAGGTCAAGCGCACACACATTTCTCTGATTCAAGCTCCGGGTATCTGAAGTACATGTTTTTAGCCATATCACTTGCACCAGCTATAGGACAGGTGTAAGTGATGCCTGATAGTGTATTCATGTGCTGACTGCTGACTGATTGTGTATTCATGTGCTGACTGATAGTGTATTCATGTGCTGACTGCTGACTGATTGTGTATTCATGTGCTGACTGCTGACTGAAAGTGTATTCATGTGCTGACTGCTAACTGATTGTGTAATCATGTGCTGACTGATAGTGTATTCATGTGCTAACTGCAGACTGATAGTGTATTCATGTGCTGACTGCTGACTGATAGTGTATTCATGTGCTGACTGATAGTGTATTCATGTGCTGACTGCTGACTGATAGTGTATTCATGTGCTGACTGCTGACTGATAGTGTATTCATGTGCTGACTGCTGACTGATAGTGTATTCATGTGCTAACTGCTGACTGATAGTGTATTCATGTGCTTATTGTTGACTAATAGTGTATTCATGTGTTGACTGCTGACTGATAGTGTATTCATGTGCTGACTGATAGTGTATTCATGTGCTTACTGCTGACTGATAGTGTATTCATGTGCTGACTGCTAACTGATTGTGCATTCATGTGCTGACTGATAGTGTATTCATGTGCTGATTGCTGACTGATAGTGTATTCATGTGCTTATTGCTGACTGATAGTGTATTCATGTGCTAACTGCTGACTGATAGTGTATTCATGTGCTTATTGCTGACTGATAGGGTATTCGTGTGCTGACTGCTGACTGATAGTGTATTCATGTGCTGACTGCTGCCAGAACATGTGTTTGCAAATAAAAGAAACTATAAAAATACATTTTATGTACCATGTGCATATAGAACATCCTGATTTTTGTATTTCATGCAAAAAAAAATACAAAGAAAACATTTTTTTAAATGTATGTTTATTAATAATTATAGTATAATCATCAGCTTCTTATATAGTGCCACTAATTCCGCACTGTACAGAGAACTCGCTTACATCAGTCCCTGCCCCATTGAAGCGTACAGTCTAAATTCCCTAACAAACACACAAAGACCAAGAGACAATTTAATAGCAGCCAATTAACCTACCAGTATGTTTTTGGAGTGTGGGAGGAAACCGGAGCATCCGTAGGAAACCCACTCAAACATGGGGAGAACATACAAACTCCACACACATAAAGCCATGGTCTTGGGGATTGAGCTCATGACCCCAGTGCTAACCACAAAGCCACCGTGTTAAGAATTGTTAATTAATTTATTTATTTTTACATGCCTTGTGGTAGGACCTGATAATGCATCAATGCAGTGTATTCTGTCTGTCTGCATATGGAAAGTTAATATGACCAAAACGTTCTCAAATGAAAATGTTTCTTGATATCCGCTTGTACTTGAATATGGGCATACGTGTGTGCAATTAACAGACAATTTTTTTACACACAAATTGTGTTCACATTGCGCACCAAGATGAATCAGGTCCACAATGTTTAATAAGAGCATTATATTTATATATATATATATATATATATATATATATATATATATATATATATATATGTTTATGCATAAAAATAGATGCTTACCCACGATTAATATAATTATACCTGCACTTATAGATAAAGCATGATAAGCACGTACAAGTCTTGTGTTACATAGTTAAACTTAATACCACTTCAATCATGTTACATAGATAAGCTTAACCTCAATTTATTTATTGTGGATTACTATTAATTAAACCACTCCTGTGTCAAGTAGGCAAACCTAATCAACAATATTCTTGTATCTCTTCTAATACTCTCCAAATTACCTGAAGCCTGAAGATAATCTTTCATCTAATACTGGAAATGTTCTGTTTTATTTTAATGCTATTTAAATAATCATCCTAATTAAATTATTTAATATTCCATAATGTTACAATTTAACATCTATACTGACTGATGATGGTGAGAGATTGCCTACAAAATTCTGCCATACACATGTCAATCGGTTATTTACGCTACATAATGATTATTACAGTTACTCTTTCCACTGACCTAGATGTGATCAAATCTTCTGTGAGTTGATTTGTTGAACTGTTTGGGCTTAAAAGGGAAAAAAATGGATTTCAAATATTTGGATAAACCTGCTTAAACCGGTTAGTTTGTAAAGAAATCAACTGGTTCAAAAACTGCTTCAATCGGTTTTGATCCTTTTACAATTTGTTATCAAAGGTTCCACTGTCTGAAAAAACATAATTCCTTATTTTGTTTCTCAAAAAACAGTGTAATATTATTTTCAATGTTTCTCATACTCATTACATAAGTTTCCTGATAGATGCTGATTCTCTTGAAATCATCTCAAGTTGTCATCAGCCAGTTAATTAAAACGCTGGTGAGAGGACGGAACAATGCTGAAATGGGTATAAAGGTTGTTATCATTTTTTTATATAGTTTGAAATTTTCAGGAACAAAGAGAAATCTAGCTTTGGGCGTCCCTTCTGATTTGCTGTCACAATAAGTTAGACCTATACTATGTATCATATGAATATTATAATTGGGTCAGTAATGGGTTAGGAAGAGATGCTGATCTGAGCACACAGTTATTTGTGGCTATCCACTTAGAGCGCAACCCACGTTTAGTATTAAAACGCACTTCTTTCCCTTGAAATACATTTATTAGGATGTTGTTAATGTTTCCTGAGCATAAAATATATTTTTACCGTTGCTTGTGATTGCAAACACATGTTATAGCATACATACAAAACTGTCATCACTAGTACTCAGGACTTAGGTTAGACCTGTAGAAGGAGCAAGAGATACAGCAAAAAAAAAGTAACTTTGAGACGCTCAGAGCTGGATTCGTACGTGGCTGCGTGCACTTCAGTTTAGCACACCCATACTGTACATTGACTATGGCAAAACTCCCCTTCCCTGCCCCTTTCACTCCCCAAAATGATAGGCTGTAGTAAGTGTAATTTGCGTTCAAAGATGCAGCAGACAGAGCTGTGTTGACGGACTTGTTCTGGGCATGTTCAGAGTGATTTAGCCTACGATACAAAATCAGTAGATTCGTGCCTTGATGGATCAGGCTCAAGGTGTAGCATTGCCAAATGAGAGACCAACCTTCACGTTGAATTCAGAGTATTGTGCCCCAGGGCGGATCAGGTTGTAAACAGATAAATGTTTGTCAGTGAAAAAAAATGAAACAATCAAAATGAACAACTGAGGTCTGATGCAGGCTATTCCAACCTTATTGTCAGGCGCCTTCCCCGCTTCGGTCTCGCCTACCGGGCTCGGCTCTAGGCTCGCATGCGCGTCCGTTACCTTGGCAACGAGACACTTCTTTTGTTTTCCTGTCAGCGGTCAGCTAATCTGACCACCGTACCACTGTCCACCAATCACACTCCACTGGCCTCTATATCAGGGAGACTCCGGCACCAATAGGGTGCCAGAGTATCTAGGTCTCCCTATGCTCCAGCACTTCTCTATGTATTACAGCCCTCAGCCTGATTCCCTGTGTACAAACCCGACTTCCCCTGACTCTGCCTTGGATAAACCTTTGGTGAATTTTCTGACTCCTGGTTTTGACGCCTGGCTTCTTCCTGACCTCGCCTTTGCCTACTCATCTGTACCTCGCCAGTCCGCACGGTTTGACCACGGCTTGTACGACTATGTTTATTCACCTCCCACCTCACCAGTAGCTATCTCGGAGGGCCGCGACCTGCATGTCTATTGCAGCGAACCCCAAACTCCCTTGCGGGGGTCCCTGGTGAAGACCAGAAGTGTGTTAGACTCCGCGCCTTCTTGCTTAGCAGCGCCAATATGTGTGATCTTTAGTCAGAAACACTCCGTGACACCTATTTAGAGACCTCATAAAAATACCGCTTATCCATTATTAATATGCAGGCTGATCACATCCAAGATAGATCAACAGGGATTGGATTACCCCATGGCAAACTGTCATGAATATGGCATAGTCAAGAGTTAATCAAATAAATATAAAAATATAAAAAAGTTAATATCCCACCAAGATGAGTACCTGTGAAGTGATTACGATTACGTAAAGAATGAATTAATCTAGCTATACTAGAATCTTCATTAGTATCAAGAGATCTATCCTCTAGCCAAGGTGTGAACACAGGTAGGATTGGTAAATCAGATAAGGTTTCAGACACCTCTAGAAGCTGACCTTAAATTAGTATAGGTAATCTCAGGCCTTAGGTTGGGTACACACTAAAATTTCTCCCAATGCAATGTCTTTATTAATTTTAAAAATTATTAAAAAAAAAAAAAAAGTCCAGATCAGCATATCAGCCATAATGGTAGGTTATTGACCATATAAAGGGACCCCAAGACAAATCAGTATGACCACTGGTAGCAGTGAGACAGGGTGGCAGAGTAACCTCATCGTGTCACAGAAAACCTTATCAAAATCTCTGTAAACAGGACTCTATACATTAATAATAAGGAATTGTTGTGGGAGAACTTATAACTACAGCAAAGTACTAGACAGTGAGCTGAAGCGCTTATAGTATCATAACCACAGAGGAAAATATCAAGGCTAACAAAACTCGAAAACTGTTTAGGGCACAGATGGAATAAGTGGGGAATTTTCGAATATCCCATCTGACCAAATATGTGACGCTCTCCTGGTATTTGTTAAGATTATCACAAGAGACTGATCATTTCATCTCCACCATATTTAAAATGTTGCCTATACTGGGCAGAGACCCAGATGCAATTTCCTTTTTAGATATGGGAGGTCTTTTTGTTTTGTACACCTGTAGGGCATTTATATTGTCATACAGCTGGTATTACGTATAACATGGGATTAACCGAGCGCTGGCTTATATCTGCTCTGATTTTAGATAAAAAGATTCCCTGTTGGATTGGGTACCTAGTTATTGGGGGCTGTTATCTTGTCTACCCCTGTATGGCACATTATAGAAGGCCCCCTGTGGTGTTCAGCTCAGGGTCTCTTGAAGATCAAAGGGTACCCACTTGATATGCCAAACGGGCATAATCACATTAGGAGTTGGACATGCTGGATTCTGCTTTATACTTTCTCAATAAAAATATAAAATACAAGCAAATAATAATTTTTATTTGATCAGAGTGAATAAAAGAGGGGGTAGATTCATAAGCAGATACTACAAATAATACATTATGTCCCAGTTAGGAATCTAGAACCAAAATTTGTCTGGATCAAGACAGAATATCTGGTACTACATACAACCCGGCTCATAGTCATAAAATGTTTAACAGTTGTCTGAAGTATAAAAGGTTTGCAGTGAAAGGATTTATTCATTAGACATGTTAAGAGACATTTTATAATTGTGTTCAGCAATTAACTCTAAGTGAAACATAGAGAACATTACGCTGACTTTTAAGGCTGAATAATTAAGTGCGGAATCCACCACAATCTCCCCTGTGGAACCATTACGCGTTTCTCCTGCCTTCTGCGTTTTACTTACACATGTTATATGGATCGCTGGAAGAGCTCAGTTGGTGTTTGTGCTTCTTTGTGAATCATGCTCAGTTCAGAGTAGCTTTGCAGAAGAAGCTTTATGTAGCCGTGTGATCTGTGATCGGTAGACGGCTGCATTGTCTGTGGCTGGAACTGAAGCAAAGGCATCTGTTTCCATTAATAATAAATGACCACTCATCCTCTTGACATGTTTTTAAACCTGGTAAAATACAGGGTGATGAGTAATCTTAATATGTCCTATAGTCTGCTGTGATGATACCTGGTTTAATGTAACACTCTGTGCTGCACAGCTGGCTGACCTGGTATCTGTTCAAAATCACATAGCAAAAAAAGGAGAAATATTAGTTGAAATTAGAAGCATTCCAGGTCTGAAAAATTTTGACACTAATAATTAAAATGAAAATAAACTTTATTCAAAATGGAAGATAATATGATAATACAATCATATAGTTATGTTTATTAGTACATTTTAATTATTATTGATACAATTACACAATTCCCATTTTCTACACCTTTTACTTACCTGGAATTATACTCACTTCAATATTTGCAGCCTGATATGATAATTGATATGATATTTTTGACATTTAATTGGCTAAATATTAAATATAAGAAAAAGAATACACAGAAAATTGAAAAAACAAAATAATATAATAAAAACAAAATAACTAAAAATATGAAAAAATATATAATAAAATAAAAAAAAATAAAAAAATACTCTAACACAATTTTTTTTTTAACACTTACAATGTGTCAATTCACACACATATAATGCAGTAACTTTTAGAATAATAACAATAAAAACAAAATATTAAAAAATGGAAAATAAAAAAAATAATAAATAGGGAATTAATATTGTCCCCTTTTGACATAACGACATAACAAATGGCAAAATGGCAACTCATCTATGTATATACCATAAGAACGTGTTCATTTGGATTACACATTATAAGAATATGCCTAAAATTCCAACTTAAAGTACATGACATCTGAGTTATGTATTTAAACAAAGACTTTATCAGCGATTGGCTATAATATGTGTTTAACAAATTTCAAGCAGACTGATTGGTTGCACATACTATAAAACGGACACTCTGACAGCAGCTCAGTAATTCCCATGATTAAGGTGACGTCAGACCTGGAAGTGGTAGGGACTGTCGCGGTGGTCGACCGCTAGCTAATTCGCTCCTACTGTTTGCTCCAAAATATTATATGTTACTGACCCTTCTCTAATTAATCGGAAGACTTTAGGGTGCAGACCGCTACCTAACTAAGCCATATACTATATACATCACCGCACTGTCTATACACTGACAGCTGAGAATGGATATCTAAGAAGTGTGAGATATATATCTCTCATGTGGCCATATCTTGCTAATTATTGGATTATATAGTAAATTAATATCAACCATACTTTTGCTCATGATTGGGGATAGATACATAAATGTAGGATATCAGAAACAATATATACCAATCAGTGCCACATTGTTGCTATTTATAATCTGTATGTAACATATTAGAAGGACCCACTAACCTCTGCCTCTGTTTAATACTAATACAACACAGCTTTGTCCATATACCATGAGAGGTTTATTATTAGGAGGTCCATGATATGGGGCATTATATATATTTATGAACAGTTCCACCACAGGACCTTTTATTATTCTATCTCTATTTCAACACTGTATTTTTTACATATTTCGCCTACTTCTTTCTGGTTCATCACCAACATTTTAACCATTTTGATTAAAGTTTAAAGTTTATTTTTATTTTTAAGTTTATTTTTAATTTATTTTTATTTTAATTATTCAGACCTGGAGTGCTTCTAATTTCAACTATTGTTTCTCCTTTTTTTGCTATGCGATATTTTATGCTGAAAGAAGCACCCCCTCACAAAAGTTGTAATAAATAATCCAGGGTTTCCCAAACCCAGTCCTCAGGGCTCCCCCACAGTGCAGGTTTTCCATATCTCCTTGCTGGAGCACAGGTGTATTCATTAATGACTGACACATTGTAACAGATTCACAGGTGGTCCTAATTATGTCAGATGTGATCCAGAAAATCCTCACTGTTGGGGAGCCCTGAGGACTGGGTTTGGGAAACCCTGAAATAAACATTAAATGTGAGGTGGTTTATGACCTGGTGCGGAGCCCATTTTTCCCATTCCCCTTTTTGTTATATTAAGGTTCAAAATCACCCAGGCAAATATCTGAAATAAAATAAGTAGGATTATTTAACAAAATTGTAGCACCAAACAGCAATAAACATAAATAAATAATAAATAATAACCTGCAATAAATAAAACTACAGTCTGGCATAGACAACATACAGGGTATAAAACACCTCACCAGTATCCTAGTCACTCTCAGGGACTGCTGTCTATCCATTCAAGTTTCTCCCCCTCTCTCCTTTGAGGCTACCAACTGAGTCACTGTCACTCCGCTTTTGGTGGACACACAGCTCCGCAAGACCTGGAGAGGTAGATCAGAGCAAAGTCAGTACTCCAGGACCGATTCTCCCTTTTTTTTCAGGGACAGAGATCTGGATCTCAACGCCAGCCTGACTTCAGCTATCACTGGGTAGTGAATGTCCATTTGCTGTCCTCTGGAGCGCTCTTTTAAGCAGGGTACACACTACAGAATTTTCCACCAACTTTTTATGTCGATCAATTTTACATGCGATCGATGTTCCGATCGCTCGGTCCATGGACTGCATACACACTAGCCTTGTTTAGGACTATAAAGGGAAGAGCGAACGTCCCTTTAGCAACTTTTTACAGCCATGCTGTCGTGAGCAATGACTGTAATTTCATACTCACTGTTGTGAATCGGTCGGAAGTTTATACACACTAAACAACGGAAACGAGATTGGAACGAAAATATTAAACGGTACGACCAATCAAGATGAGGCGACAATCGTCCATTTGGGCAGACTTTTGACCATCGTGTCACTACACACACTGACCCGACTTTTGAACGAGCGGCCGTATGTCGGCTGATTGAGCCGATTATTGGATGAAAACCGTGTAGTGTGTACCCAGCTTTAAATTCATCAATGACCTTCTCAGGGGTTTCAGGACCTGCCTGATTGGTCCTTTTCTGTATTTACATTTTCACAGGCAAATATGCAGACAAAGAGATAGCAGATGAGCCACTCTTGCTATAATTAGGGACAGGTATTGTTCTGTGGCTATACAGCATAAATTGCTTAAACAGGAGCGATCACAATCCAGACACATTACATTTCAATACACAATGTAGTCCTCTGTAATTAAACATAGAGTTTTGTCTGTGGACCTTTTCAAAATCTTAATAGACGGCGTGATGAACATTCATACAGGAATAGTGGAAAATAATCCTTTTGCTTAGGCTGAAACAATGGACTAGTCTGTACGTATGCACAAGATAAGAAAACCATGCTGTCAGACATATTAGCTACTTACAAATACAATATATACAAGTTTAAATATGATTAACAAATATGGCAGAGGGCTAGAAAAAGTGCATATTTTTATAATCCATACTTTGTGAGAAACTTAGTGCAGACAGGTTGAGGGGATATTAATAACTCATTTCACATTTACATCTGCTCAAGAGAATTAATTAAAACACAGTTAATGAGCTACAATGTATGATAACAAAGAAATCAAGTGTCTTACTTAATAGCCAATATATTGCCATCCTCCACACTACTCGCAAAGTTGGGGAAAAATGAAAAGTATTACTGCAGGTGAGGAAACCTCCTAAAATCTCCTTTTACTAAATCATTTGTGATATTCAGCCAATAATGTTCTATTTATACCATATTGAATCACAAATCTTTCATTTCTGCTCCAAATCCGAAAAAATTATACAAAAACAGTTTAACGGTAAATAGTTGTTAACTTTGTCATTGTTTTAGCATGATCCGTAGTTCAAAATTAAACTTATAAACTATACTTTTTTAGCATTTCATTTTCAAAATAATAATCAACAAGCAGGAGTCCTACAGTTTGGTTCAAAACTTGATTTACAGGACTGGACAAAAGCGTATAAGTTTCAAAGCATGATCACATCTTAAATGCTAAGGGCCTGATTAATTAAGGAAAGTAAGTCAACAAAAAGAGTAGCTTTTCTCCTGGACAAAACAATGTTACAATACAAGGGGTGCAAATTAGTTTATTATTTTACACATAAGTTAAATACTGGCTGTTTTTTCGTGTAGCACACAAATACTTGATAGCTTTATTTTTACAAATTTGATCTAGGACAGGTCCTACCCCAGCTATAAATCTGTCCCCACATTTTAAATTTACCTCCCCCTCCAATGCAACATGGTTTTGCCAAGGTCCAAAGTTACTCATTTTATTTGCTTTCCTTACCTTAATGAATCATGCCCTAAGTGATCATTACCTTTCACACTAAATGTAAATGTATTTGGCTATTAAGTAAGTGGCTCTTTTAAAATCACAAAACAGGTCTGCGTCTATAAAAACTTTTTGTGCTCATGTTCAATCCAACTTCCTGTTGTCATTCATATAATCATGTCACAGAACATATCCTGGGGTCAGGCCAGTTTGTTTATGTCTCTCTTTCAGCTCAGTCTCCTACCTGGACAAATGCAGCTCACTGTAACCCCGGTTCCATGAAATCTAAAAGCAAAATGATATTATCGAGCCAATTTCCTGTGAAGTGTTTAAATGAAAATTTTTGATGCCGCTGCTTATTACGACTGAGACTCAGCAGCTACATGGAGAAAATGATTGAATATTTTCCCAATTCAGTCATTTTTTCAAGGTAGATATTTCATATAACTCCTGCTTGGCTTGATGGCTCAGATAAGGCTGAAATTACAGAAACTTGTGAAGAAGAACTTTATGCTGAGATGAATTCATAAGTTCCGAGTAGAGACGTCTATTAGAATACATAATGTTGACGTACCAGAAGTACATTACATACAGTGAGCAGAAAAGATATATATACCATTATAAGCATTTGCAATTGCACTGAATGATAGTGAAGCAAATATATCTATATTAAATAATCTAGTAGAAAATAAATCTCTAATATCTATGAGGAAAAGAAACAGGGTCTCCCCAGGCTGAACAGCCTACCGAATTCCCCTTGTACATGGGTATATACTTACACCCAAGCAGATTTCCAGCTTAACCAATGTTAGCTTTTAGTAATGGACCAACCTCAACAGGCACACAACCAACATATAAATAGGAGTAATGATTACAGGTATATACAATGGACACGAGGTTAGTTCATACAATATGATACCAGTCTTATTATGGCCACCTTGGAAACTACAACCATAGGCTTACACTTTGTTACCAGATCCTTCTACACGCCGTAGCACAAATCCCATGATTGCTGAGCCTCAGTGACTTCCAGCAAGGCAGCGGTCCTGCTTCACTGTCACATCACTTTTGGCGAGCGCACAGATTCACAAAACCTGGGGTAACTTATCCAAAGGAAGAGGAATAAGGGTCCTCGCAGTCCTCCCGAACTCTGACCTCGATCAGCTGGCAGAAACCATTACTTCCTACACCAGCATAATCTTTGGTAATCCCATGAACAGTGAACTGTTCCTTTTTATACCCCCAGTATAGCCTCAGGCTGTAGGAGTTGTGTTTGGCTGTCTTCTGAGTCTTAGGGTCTTAAAGCATAGTAGTGCAATACACATTTCCTAATTAAGTGCCCACTGTGATGGGCACTCCCTTGACCTTGTCTTCTCCCGCTACTGCTCCATCTCTAGCTTTTGCAATTTAGCGAAACCTAAGTACCCTTAACCCAATCCACTACTCATTTTCACTAAAACAACTATTTTCTCCAGTGACTGCACTGTCCTGTCCTAATCAGGCTGCCTCTTTCTATAGCAAAACACCCACTTTAGCACAAGACAATTCAGTTCCAGCTACTACATTAGTCTCTGACAATCCAAACCCCGGCCATTGCACACCAAACAGACCCGCTATCTGCAAAAGTGCTCCCGCACTGCAGAGCGCTACTGGAGGAAATCTTGTTCCCATCCCTATTTCCTACACTATAAATTGATCCTGTCATCTTACAGCGCTGCCCTTTCAATAGCAAACAAGCATTCTTCAACTCTCTAATATCCACCCAGTATTCTAACCCACGTTGCTGTCACACGCCGGGCAGTTGCACTTACCTGGTCCCCGCTGACAGCTCACTCCGTCTTGGCCCCGGCCATCTACGTTTCTATTCATTCCTTCTGCTACCTTCCTATTGGCTGATACATTTTGGCTCCTCCTCCTGATGCTTGGTGCCTGTTCTTTTAGTTACCTCTTAGGTGCTAGATGTGGCTCCATTTCTCTTGCTGTGTTTTTCTCTCCTTGTGGATTGCATCCTGCAACAACCTGCTGACCGCAGGACTGACACTTCCCAGTGTTGATGCTTGTTGAAAACCCATCTCTTTTTCAGAGGTGACCTTATCCCTGATAACACTATTAACACTAATGCACCCTCACAACTGTCCCAATCTCCACTCTGAGCCACACTCGCTCCTCTTGTTTCAGCTGTGCCCTCTTCAACTTAGAATGTAAGCTCTCCAATGAGCAGGGTCCTTCATACCCTCTGTTTTCATGTCTGCATTTATTTTGTCTGCCTTGTATGTCCCTGTTTTATGTATGTACTGTTTTACCTACTGTACGGCGCTGCGGATTATTGGGGTGCCTTACAAATCTTTGATAATAATAATAATAATAATATCAATAATAATAAAATGATTAAATTAAGCACATGGTACCACCATGTCTGGCTTGTGAATACACCCCTAAACCTTATCTAATTTACCTATAGATGTAGCTAAATGCACAATCGTACAGTATTTCACTGTTAGCCTATAGCCTGATGTTAAATATTAATGTAAATAGCAAGGCAGAATAATTACAATCTATATATAATTGGCTACAGCATAATGTAATGTTGGCTATTCATTCCATTGTACTGTAAACATAACATTTGGCTGGCTAGAATTGGAACAAATGGGGGGGGGCACTACCCCTAGCTAAATCTCTTGTGGTTTTAGGCAAACAAATATAGTTTCTGGTCTACCTGATAATATAATTATTGATATATTGTTTCTACAGATTTAGAAAACATGTAAACTTTGGCATAAGAAAACAATAAGACGCTCTAGGGCTAACCTGAATACCTCACCTACAGTGTAATTGATAACGCAATCTCATATATTACCAATATTAAGGCTAATATTCAAACAGAGTACAGGAATAAAAAAAACACACATTCTGAATGCAGAAAGTCATAATGGGCCAGATTCATCAACGGACATAAATGCTGATTTTGTGCGTATAATCCGCAAATTTGATCTGCGAATACCAAGAACCGAACCATACGTAACTAAACACACAGGTCATTAAGGCAAAGAAGGAGTAAATGTTCTCTGGGACAAACCATGTTACAATTCAAGGGGTGCAAATTAGTTTATTATTTTGCACATAAGTTAAATACTGGCTGTTTTTTCATCTAGCACACAAATACTTGCTAGCTTTATTAATACACTGAAATTTAAAGTTAATCTAGGACATGTGCTACCCCAACTATAAATCTGTCCCCACATTTTAAATTTACCTCCCCCTCCAATGCACTATGGGTTTGCCCAGGTGCAAATGTTACTCCTTTTTATGCTTTGCTCTCCTTAATGACTCAGGCCCACAATGTTCAATTCATCTTCGTACACAAAGTACATTTTTCAGGGAGGAAGCGGGCAGGGAAATGGTGTTCGCCCATAGTCAATTTACAGTAAGGGTATGCCAAACTCAAGCACATGCAACCCCATCCGATTCAAGCATCAGGCATTTGGGCATCTCAAAGGTACTTTTTTTTCTGCCATATTTCTTGCTCCAGCTACAGGACTAGTCTAAGTCCTGATCAATAGTAATAACAGTCGCATATGCATGCTATAACCTGAGTTTTCAATCAGGGACAACTGTAAATATGTATTTTATGTTCAGTAGACATTAAGATCATCCTAATAAATGTACGATATACAATATAGGATATACCGAGCAACTGTCCATCAAGCCTATTTAAGGCATATTTGGGTGTGGCTCACAAGCCAGCCATTGCTAGATGTAAACCCCTATACCTGGGAAGCTGATTTTAACTGTATGTTAATGGTGTTTAAAGCATATTGGTCAGAGTAGGACCTGCATATAATGAGGTGCCCTTGACGTTGGGATGCAGGCTTAAATGTTTTGATCAAAATATGAACTGATACCTCATGATTTCATTTTGCTAGTTACACCTAGATATGCAGTGTAAAGGATAAGCACTGACAACTGTCTTTTAACTTTTTTTAAAAACTGTTTTCTCATTAATGCTTATATTATTAACAGGTGAGATTAATTCAATATAGATTTTTTTGTACGAATTTATATTCCACATAGGTATTGGATGTATCCTGCAGTGTCTTGTGTATTAGAACTGAGAAAAACTACACCCGAATCCATCAGCGCAGGTATCTTTAGATCCGCTCCTTGTTGAATTTGTGCGCTTTAAAACAAACACAAATTGTGCTCAATACATATTCAATGGGTGTCGTCACAATATCATTCAGCAATAAACTGAGAGACAATAAAATTTGCCTCTCTATACATCCCACTGAAATACCCTGGAACATACATTCACTTAAGCAAAACAAAGAGAACTTAGTACTATGATTGACTAGGCAGCGGAACAAGTAGGATAAGTTGGCTATTTACAATGAAAATGTCATACAAATCGTTATTAATTAAAAATATGAACGCAAACATTCATTAACATTGCACATTAATAACACCCAAAGACGCACGTCATTAAGCTCTGAATATGAACGTGAACATCAGTGGACGTCTATTCTTAGTTACACAACATATTGATTGCAAGGTTGTCAATTAACCTCCTCCTTGATAATGAATGGCGCTGGTTAACACCATGATGTTGTTTGACAATATGACACAACACTAATTCATTTACAGGAAATTACGTTAATGAGAATTATAATTCACTCTCATTACTGACAGGTTCAATGTGTTTGTCACACAATCAGTGATCGAAGCAGAAACTTAAAAGTGCTGGTAGGAAACTTTCACTTTGAAATGAACGGCCGGGGTTTTGATAGAGTGAAATTAATTTTAGATGCATTTTAACACTATCTAGTATAATATAAAACAGATTAAATGATGTAAGGCTATCCACCCTGTGTCCCCCTCCTCTCGTGTCCAGTTACATTTCCTCTGTGTCCCCCCCACCTCTCCCACATGTCTCCTTTGTGTACTTACATTTTCTCTCATATCTCCATAATATTATAATAAAATGTTCCAAAATATCTCCCTTCCATGTTACCCTTTATCTTTCCCTTATCTGCTTATTTTCTATGTTCCTGTGTGCCCCTCTTCATTGCAGGTATCCCCCTTTCTCCCTCCTTTACTGCTGTCCACCGTGCCTCACATCCTGCTTCTCTTGCTCCTCCCTTACTCCTTGATCCTCTCTATCTATCCCTGTACCTGCTCCTATTATTCTCTCAGTGAATTCACATGTTTGCTATTCCATCATCACATTGCACCCTCCTTCATCACACTGTGCCCCCTTCTTCATCACATTGCACCCTCCTTCATCACACTGTGCCCCCTCCTTCATCACACTGTGCCCTTCTTAAATACATTTTTGCCCCTTCATCACTGTGCATCCTCCTTCATCACACTCTGCCTTCTCCTTCATTGCGTTTACTCCTTCATTATACTGCTGCCCTTTTCATTACACTGCTGGCCCTTTTATCACTGTGCCCCCTTCATCACTGTGCAACCTTCGTCACACTGCTGCCTTCTCCATTCTTTACTTACCTTTACATGACCTTCTTTTCCTCTGTTTTATTCTCTTCTTCCTTTCTTTGGTCTTCTGGCTTCTCTCTGCACCGAGCCTCACTGACATTATCAGGATTTGGTGACATCACACCAGATAGTCAAAGAGAAGGGAGCAGGGAATAGTGAGAAGTGCACCGCCACCGGCACCAAGTAGGTATTTACCGTTCTGGAGAACAAGAGGGAAAGACCTAGCGCCCCCACCTTGCCTACCCCGGCTGCCTGTAAAGAGGAAGGATGGAAAAGTGACGGTATGCAATACCAGTACATGCCACCCCACTTTGAGCACTGCTCACAATAACATGAAGGTATAAGTGGTGTACACATTCATCTTCCGAATCCTGACAGTCAGCAAAACAATGTCACATAAGAGTATCTGGATGTATAATTTCCCATACTGAAACATTCTCAGGCTATTTACAAAACTGTACCAGAACATCTCAACTTCAGCTCATAGGTCAATAACTCTGTAGAACCAAAAGCATGAAAATAGGTTAATAATGCAACAAAGGCCAAGGAGCTCGGAACAGTCAAGTTGCCTCTAACATAAGGTTTCTATGATTTCTATAAACTCTTTCAATACATTTGTAATCTGTGGATGGCAAACACAGATAATTCTCCATACATGGAGAAGAGGGACATCAAATTTGACTTCATACTACATTATAGTGTCTATTTGACTCTATTCCTCAGTACACTGCAATAGTCAACATTATGTATCACAACATAACATTGCAAAAAATAATGCTGTATTGCAGGTATTTACTGTGTCGGGCTGCTCTGGAAGCCCCCTATTCACCTAAATATTTTTACTATTCACCGACAGCCTTGTGCAGCCAGTGAATGCTACAAATTGAAAGTGCATGCAAGGCTAAAGTCCGCACATGCACATATGGAAATGACCCAATGGCTTTTCCGGCTCCACTGGACCCCATATGAACAGGTAAGGTAACGACATTGACGTTAGTTTGCAGCAAAAAGCAATGCTTTTGCTGCTTTGTAAATTACCAACACAGCAATCTCCATAGAACTCTATGAGGACCGCAGGAACACACGAAAAGTAGGTTAATGCAGGAGAAATCTCAGAGAAGTCCTACAAAAGAGTCTTACAAATATTCTTCATGTCTGCCCACCTTTTCCCTATCTTACTAACAACAAAAATACTCCGTCAAAGTAAATCAGTAAAAATTTAAGAGATTTGTTATTTATCCCACTGGTCTCCATCTTATGTATCCAAGACGCTCTGCTGTAAGCGTTTCCACTCCTCACTGAGAAGCATTGTTTACGCTCTCTTCATTTCTCCCTCTATGTGGTCTCATTAGGATCCTCTTAGAATAAAAATAGACATTATTTTAGTTTCTGGAACTATAGGTCCCAGCTAGCCTGGGCTGCCATTAACAGTCTGGGATTTCCCATTAACAATCTGGGCATGCTGGTGCTTATAGAATTACAAGCACCAGCATGCCCATGGCAGCCAGGGTATGCTGGCAATTAGACGTGGAGATCAAGAAGAGATGGTAATACTTACCGTCATCCTCCAGCACATCTATGTCAGAGACTTTAAATTTCAATCTTGACAACCAACAGGAAAAAAGACTTTCTGTGGGAATTACTAAAGGAAATCCTAGAAGGATTTATAGTGAGGAATATGCCAACATTGCATTCTCAGAACCACACAATTTGCAGGAAACAAAGTTTAGTGATGACATTTTTAGATGAATATGAAACCTGGTCTGTAGTCAGTAAGCCAAGCCACTGCAAAACAATTTTTTAAAAAAAAGGGTTTTCCATATTTAAATACAGATGGATCGATTGCCCATTACAAAGCTCATCCTTTTGCAAATGGTTTTACTCAAAGGTCCAGGATTTATTACATGGAAATATTCTTGCCTGTGGTAAGGTACAGTACACTCTAGTTACTGCCATATTTACGTGGCATGATTTGCTGCTCTACCTAGTAGAGTTTGACTTTGCTTTCTTAAATTGGGAATTAATTGAGGAAATTTATATGAAGCCTCCAGAGCATTATAGTGAGAACATGTATCCAGAAAGAAAAGTGTTTAGTAAATAAATCTTTGTACAGCTTAAAACAAAGTGGATGGCGTTGATACATTAATCTAAACACTGAGTTGATTGACATGGAGTTTGTACAATCAGAGGCTGACCACTATCTATACCACAAAATAATAGATGAAAAGCTATTCATCTTTGTATATGTAGATGACTTGTTGCTTGCGGGTCAGAAAAATCACATAGACAATGTAAAATATCTGTTGGGAAAAAAGTTCAGATTGAAATACTTATGTCCTGCACATCACCTGTTGGGAATCAGAATGTCAGATAATCTGAATGTTGGGACTTTCACCATAGACCTAAAAAGATAAATTGAGTCTATACTTCTTAAGTATAGTATGACAGTTGTTAACGCAGTAAATACCCCCATTGATAAAAGTACAACACTAACTAAAGATATGTCACAGACAAGTGAATCTGAAATGGAATAGATGAAAGAAATCCCCTATCAGAATGCAATAGGAAGTTTAATGTATGCAAATGTTGGAACTTATCCCAACATCACACATGTAGTGAGCCCAGTAAATTAAATTGCAATAAGTCCAGGAAAACAGCATTTCACAGCTATTTATAGAATCCCCAGATACTTGAAAGAGATAAAATCCAAATCTTCAGAACGGGAGATTTTCTGCGATGCAGATTGGGGAGCAGACAAGGATGATCTCCGTTCGTACACTGGTTACCTGTTTGAATTAATAGGTGCAGCGGTCAGCTGTTCAAGTTGGAAGCTATCTACAGTTGCTCTTTCAAGTACTGAAACAGAGTACATAGCTTATGATAGAAGCAGCTAAAGAAGCTGTATGCATTATAGCGACTTTGCGTGAACTACATTTTTTAAGTAGAGTCAAAAACCATCGAAATAAACTGTGACAACAAAGGTGCTATTGATTTATCAGCAAGTACCAAGCATCATGGCAGATCTAAGCATATTGTCATTAGACATGATTTAACTTGAGAACTTGCTGAGACAAAGTCAATTAGTGTAAGCTACATTGCAAGTGAGCAAAATGCAGCTGATTTGATTTCAAAAGGACTTACACCACAAGTGTTGATTACACGTAGTATAAAATGTGGTTTGAAATGTTGATGTTTTTGCTGACATTAGTTATTGTAGTAACACCATGTTTCACTTACAGGTGAACCATGCAAAAGTTTAATGCTAAATTTAATACTGTTTTATAACCGGAGACATCTATAAGCTAGGGAGAGTGTTAAGACAGGTGAGCGCTAATGCGCTGCCTCTGGTCTCCAAGTGACAGAAGTGTGGTGATGTCCGGTTCAGTCAAATGCCTACTGTATTTGCACAGAGGCTGTTGGCGATTGTGTATGTGATATAGCGATACTGATGCGTAGCACTTAAACTTGTGACAGATATCCTGATTACATTAATACAGTTGTATCATGTGTTAAATAAAGCCAACATCCTTACTCACATTTGCTGACTATTACAGTTCAAAAAGAATCTGCCAATACCTTTCAGGTAAATGCAAATCATAAAGGCTACTTATGCATGTATATAAGAAATATTGTCTTCAAATAACATGAATTTATATTTTAGATTTGGGGAAATCAGTGGGCCACTCTGTACTTAGGGGTAAAATGTGCACAGAGGTTGAGAAGCAAATATAACAACTGCAAGGAAAACCACATTAGTCACATATCTTATGGAATTATATTAGATATTGTTTTAATTCCATCATATTTGATATGTAAATGTGCGGGAGGTTATGACTGGTTTACTGTAGGGGGAATTATGTTGTCAGCTCTTGGGGTCTGAATTTAATTGAAGGACTGTACATTCCATTCTGCCTTGCCCCAGATATACAGATCATACATACGTTTTTATTCTCTGTAATTTCATCCCATTTGTTTTTATAATTGCCTTGCATCTATTTTTTGTATGTCATTTATTACAGGTCCCTTTTTATATCCAATTGCCCTGTACCTTTGAATATTAAATCGTATGTAGCCCTATACAGTATACAACCAACCCTCCCAGTGTCCCAAAGTCAGGGACACTGGGAGGGCGTTCCAGATCATGAAAATTATATTTATATTTTCCTGCAACACCACGCAACTAATTTAATACCAGTATACACCATCGATTTAAGACATCAATACAATGCTTGGGGAATGTTCTAAAATGTCTCCAAGTTAGAGAACAATTTTTTCCTTGTGTGTAAATGTGAACATTAATCTGAACTCGGCTGCAACACGCATTCCTCAATGTGCTCTGTGTAAATTTACCTTCATCAATAATTCACTGTATTCCTGCTTAAAGGATACAATCAAGTGATTTAGACTAATACAAACTTAAATGTACTATTCAGGGGCCAAGGACATAATCAGCAATCAATAGAGGTTATAAATGATCTGAAATGCACAAATATAATGAATTATTAAATCACCCTGAATGTAGATAAAGGTTAAAAAGAATTCTTTAAATATGAAAAAACAGTATGGAAGGTCGGAGATATACCTTATGGTTCAGTTAAATTTGTTGTTTTTCCCACAGAGACTAAACAAGAATTTTAAGCAACTCAGGTCAATAGCTATCCTACATTCCATTAAGTTTATTTATTAATAGTTATTTAGTCTGTACAATTGGGGACAAAGACAGTATTAACAAAACTCGGTATTAACAGACAGACAAAGCGGTAAGAGAGTGCATCTTGCATGCTTACAATCTATAGGAAATAGATGTTTAATACATGAGGTTTAGTGCCACATATTGCTTATAGGGGATGCCAGGTATGAATGGTAAAAAGTGCTTAATGGGGCTTTGTGTCCCAGTCAGGGGTCAGAGAATAGAAAGATTCTTTAACATAAGCTTGTGTGAACTGTACAGAGAGGGGGCAGTGACTAGGAGACTTAAGAAGGTGGCTCAGTAATTTGCTAAACTGATTGGAGAGGCGAGTTTTCAGGTAGTAGTTGGAGGTTTGGAGGCTGGGGAAGTCTTATTCAACTAGGGAGGGAATATCATAGATTGGATGCAGCCTGAGTAAACTCCTTTGATCGGAAATTGGAGCAGGTAATGAGTATGGATGAGAGGCACAAATCTTCGACAGAGCGGAGTGGTTGAGATGGGAGATGTTTGTTGGTGCAGTATTATAAAAAAAAAGTATTTTATATTTGATTTATGTAAAATACAGGCACTGACAGAGCAGCAGCAGTAGAAGAATGTTTTACAAGGAAAATCAGCCTAGACACTGCAGTCAAATTAGATTGTAAGGGTGAAGATCTGGATAGGAGAAAACTGGTAAATAGAGAATGTCAATAGTCAATGCAAGAGATTATGAGTGCCTGTATCTCTCATGATCTTGCCCCCTCCCACTTCTCTGCCACCCTTGAGCCACTGGGTTGGAAGGAGCGTATCTGTAACTTGACCACAAGAAGCATACTTATGGTATGGCTGGAGAAAGTGTTACTACTGCTTGCCCAAGAGGCAATTTGTTTTATCTTTATTGGGACTCTACATCTACTCTTCAAGAGATAGGAACTACAGCTTGGCCGGACCCAGGGTACCCTCCACGATGTTATGGCTTCCTAGTAACTGTCATAAGCTTTCAGAGCTATCAGGAGAGGCCTTCACCTGTAGCAGTTGCCTTTCCCGTAGGGTTGGATGCACTCACAGGTATTCGGATGCCTCCAGGACTTAACTCAACGTGGCAAAAGGTGAGCAGGAACCAGTAACACGAAGATAGGAGAAATGGGGAAAAGATATTTACGAGTCATGTTTTAAAAATCTACTAATGCCGCTGTGTGAAGTTGTCCACTGTTGTCTTAATGAAGGATTTTGTAAATCTGCCACTAGTGCATTTGCTTTCACCAATTCAATTAAAAAAATAACTAACCATACTTTACGGTTCTCTAGCTTCATTAGATAGCATAAATTATCATCCATCATATCTTCATCTATACATGTATTCTTTGCCAGGTCCAAAATCTGTCCTGTTAATTTCTCAGAATGTGGACTTTCAATTGCATCGTCAAGACGTGTTGGGCAAGCAAATCTGCATCAATGTATACATACCTACATGTGTGGGAAGGGCAGCTATTGGCCTATCTGAACTGTCTCTTTTACATGTTTCTTACACGTCACTAATACATCATATATATATAAATTATATACATGGGTCTTGGAGACCACCTCCGCTGCAAGCCACGGCAGTCCCCTTTACCCCAGGGTTGGACATATCACAGGCAATACAAGTGGCACCTGGGACATTGATAAACATTGCACTCTACAGGAACTCTGTATAGGTCCTCTGTATAAGTTCTCTATATATGTACTCTGTATAGATACTCTCTATATGTACTCTGTATAAGTTTTCTATATAT
The DNA here is from genome assembly GCF_038048845.1 of Mixophyes fleayi. NCBI lineage: Eukaryota > Metazoa > Chordata > Amphibia > Anura > Limnodynastidae > Mixophyes > Mixophyes fleayi. The sequence continues at coordinate 10,466,535 of NC_134403.1, forward strand.
GTACTCTGATAGATACTCTCTACATGTAATCTGTATTATTATTATTATTTTATTATTATAAATTTTTATTTATAGGGCGCCACAAAGTATCCGTAGTGCCGTACAAGGACAAACAATGGCACAGTACAAGGTGAAACAGCACAGTACAAGTAACAGTAAGCACTATAACTCAGGGGGCTCAGTCACAGCAAGAAAGAGAGGGAGGAGAAAAGTGAGTACAGGCAGGTAACTATGGCCCAAGAGGATGGGTATGGATGACAGGTAAAGGGTCACTGAGGGGAGCGGAGAGAAGCGAGAGGAGACAGAGGGCAGAGGGTTAGAGAGGAGGTGAACTGAGTAGCTGGAGAGCGCAGTTAAAAGTAATGGAAACAGGAGGTAGGAGAGCCCTGCTCAAAGGAGCGTACAATCTGTATGAGTTCTCTCTATATGTACTCTGTATAAATACTCTCTATATGTACTCTGTATAAGTGCTCTATATATGTACTCTGTATAGATACTTTCTATATGTACTCTGCATAAGTGCTCTATATTAGGGATGAGCGGGCTCGGATTTTAGAAATCAGAACACCCCCGAACAGTGCCGATCCGAGCCTGATCCGAGCACTGTTCGGGTATTCCCGCCGATCGCAAAACTGAAAACGAGGCAAAACGTCATAATCTCACGAGATCCGGATTCATATTAATCCCCGCTTGCCGCCGCCATCTTCACTCGGGCATTGATCAGGAAAGAGGGAGGGTGTGTTAGTGGTGTCCACTGTCCTGCTCATTCCAGTGGTTCTGTCCTGGTTAGTCCAGAGGTGCTGTCCTGTGCTCTGTCCTGCTCAGTCCAGTGGTGGTGTCCTGTGCTCTGTCCTGCTCAGTCCAGTGCTGCTGTCCTGTACTCTGTCCTGCTCAGTCCAGTGGGGGTGTCCTGTGCTCTGTCCTGCTCAGTCCAGTGGTGCTGTCCTGTGCTCTGTCCTGCTCAGTCCAGTGGTGGTGCTGCCATAATTCCAGTGGTGCAGTCCTGTGTCCAGTCCAGTGGTACTGCTATATAAGTTCACTGATCCTGCAGTATAAGTCCAGTGGTACTGCTATATAACAAAATTCACTGATCCTGCAGTATAGTCCATTGGTACTGCTATATAACAAAGTTCACTAATCCTGCAGTATAAGTCCATTGGTACTGCTATATAACAAAGTTCACTGATCCTGCAGTATAAGTCCATTGGTACTGCTATATAACAAAGTTCACTGATCCTGCAGTATAAGTCCAGTGGTACTGCTATATAACAAAGTTCACTGATCCTGCAGTATAAGTCCATTGGTACTGCTATATAACAAAGTTCACTGATCCTGCAGTATAAGTCCAGTGGTACTGCTATATAACTCCAGTCCAGTGGTACTGTCCTGTGCCGCATATAATTTTTAAAGCCTTTGCCGGGTGTATGTGGTTTAGGGGTACGCTCTCTTGTGCTGCATATAATGGAGTACAAAAATTTGGAGGATAAAGTAGGGAAAGATCAAGAACCACTTCCTCCTAATGCTGAAGCTGCTGCCACTAGTCATGACATACACGATGAAATGCCATCAACGTCGTCTGCCAAGGCCGATGCCCAATGTCATAGTAGAGGGCATGTAAAATCCAAAAAGTAAAGGTCACTAAAATGATCTAAAAAAAGAAATGAAAATCATCTGAGGAGAAACGTAAACTTGCCAATATGCCATTTACGACACAGAGTGGCAAGGAATGGCTTGGGCCCTGGCCCGTGTTCATGACTAGTGGTTCAGCTTCACCCAACGATCTAAGCCCTCCTCCTCCCCCCCTCTAAAAAATTTAAGAGAGTTAAGCTGTCATCAAAACACAGCAAACAACTTTGCCTTTTAAAGACATGGCATCACAAATCCCTAAGGCGAGTCCAAGGGTGTTGGTGGTTGTGAAGCCTGACCTTCCCATCACTGTACAGGAAGAGGTGGCTCCTTCCACCAGTTGCAGCACGCCCTCTGCATATGCTGGAAGGATCACCCACAGTGCAGTTACAGATTTGGATAATGAAGGTGTCAATGTTGTACACCAGGAGGAGGATATTGATGTAGCTGGCGCTGAGGAGGAACTTGACGAGGAGGATTCTGATGTGGTTTTCCTAAATGAGGCACCAGGGGGGGAAACAGTTGTTGTCCATGGGATGAAAAAGCCCATCGTCATGCCTGGGCAGAAGACCAATAAATCCACCTCTTCGTTCTGGAATTATTTCTATCTCAATCCAAATGTATTGCTATATGTACCTTATGTAAAGCTGCAATAAGCAGAGGTAAGGATCTTGGCCACCTAGGGACATCCTCCGTTATACGTCACCTGAAGAACCTTCATAATTCACTGTTTAGTTAAGGAACTGTGGCTAGGACCGTCAGCAGTCCAGGGACACCTAAATCCCTTGGTGCCATTGTATCCACACCAGCAACACCCTCCTCGTCAATTTCCTTCTCGATCTGGATGGGAGATAGTCCTGCAGGCCATGTCACCGGCATGACTGAGTCCTCTTCAATCCGGGATTCTTCCGGAGGATCCTGCAGCGGTACGCCTACTACTGCCGCTGCTGCTGTTGCTGCTGGGAGTCGTCATCTTCCCAGAGGGGAAGTCGTAAGACCGCTACGTCTTTCACTAAGCAATTGACCGTACAACAGTCGTTTGCCATGACCACAAAGTACGACAGCAGTCCTCCTATAGCAAAGCGGATAACTGCAGCCTTGACAGCTATGTTGGTGTTAGACGTGCGTCCGATGTCCACCATCAGTGGAGTGGGATTTAGAAGGTTGATGGAGGTATTGTGTCCCTGGTACCAAATCCCGTCTAGATTCCACTTCACTAGGCAGGCGATACCAAAAATGTACAGAGAAGTACGATCAAGTGTCCTCAGTGCTCTTAAAAATGCGGTTGTACCCACTGTCCACTTAACCACGGACATGTGGGTACAACCGCATTTTTAAGAGCACTGAGGACACTTTTTTGTACTTCTCTGTACATCCCGGGTATCGCCTGCCTAGTGAAGTGGAATCTAGACGGGATTTGGTACCAGGGACACAATACCTCCATCAACCTTCTAAATCCCACTCCACAAGTGGTTCAGGGCAAACTAAGGACTATATGACTGTGACAGCCCACTGGGTAGATGCATCGCCTTCCGCAGCAACAGCAACAGCAGCATCAGTAGCAGCATCTCCGAAACGCCTGCTCGTTCCAAGGCAGGCAACGTTGTGTATCACCGGTTTCAGTAAGAGGCACAACGCCGACAACCTCTTAGAAAAACTGAGGGAAATCATCTTGCAGTGGCTTACCCCCACTTACACTCTCCTGGGGATTTGTGGTTTCGGACAACGCCAGTAACATTGTCCGGGTATTACATATGCGCAATTTCCAGCACGTGCCATGTTTTGCCCACACAATAAATTTGGTGGTGCAGCATTATCTTAAAAGTGACAGGGGTGTGCAGGATATGCTTGTGGTGGCCCGCAAAATTTCTGGACACTTTCGCCATTCTGCCACTGCCTACCGAAGACTGGAGCACCATCAAAAAAGCCTGAACCTGCCCTGTTATCACCTCAAACAAGAGGTTGTGACGCGCTGGAACTCCACACTCTATATGCTTCAGCGGATGGAGGAGCAGCAAAAGGCCATTCAAGCCTACACAGCCACCTACGACATAGGCAAAAGAGTGGGGATGCGCCTGAGTCAAGCGCAGTGGAGACTGATTTCCGTGTTGTGCAAGGTTCTCCAGCCGTTTGAACTTGCCACACGAGAAAGTCAGTTCCGACACTGCCAGCTTGAGTCAGGTGATTCCCCTGATCAGGCTGTTGCAGAAGCAGCTGGAGAAAGTGAGGGAGGAGCTGGTAAAGCATTGCGATTCCACAAAGCATGTAGCTCTTGTGGATGAAGCCCTTCGTATGCTTTGCCAGGATCCGAGGGTGGTCAGTATTTTAAAGTCAGAGGAATACATTCTGGCCACAGTGCTCGATCCTCGGTTTAAAGCGTATGTTGTGTCTCTGTTTCCGGCGGACACAAGTCTACAGCGGTGCAAAGACCTGCTGATCAGAAGATTGTCATCTGAAGAGGACTGTGAAATGGCAACAGCTCCTCCTTCAATTTCTTTCACACCTGTGGCTGCGAGGAAACAGCTGAGATTTCTTAAACGACCCGCTGGTGGGGATGCAGAGAACATCTGGTCCGGACTGAAGGACCTGCCAACGATTGCTGACATGTCTACTGTCGCTGCATTGGATGCTGTCACCATTGAAGAAATGGTGGAGGATTACTTTGCTGACAGCATCCAAGTAGACATGTCAGACAGTCCTTACTTGTACTGGCAGGAAAAAAAGGCAGTTTGGAAGCCCCTGTACAAACTGGCTCTATTTTACTTGAGTTGTCCCCCCTCCAGTGTGTACTCCGAAAGAGTTTTTAGTGCAGCGGGGAACCTGGTCAGTGAGCGGCGAAGGAGGTTGCTTACGCAAAATGTAAAGAAGATGATGTTCATCAAAATGAATTATCAATTCTTCAATGAAGACCAGCAATGGCCTCCAGACACTACAGAGGGACCTGTGATTGTGGAGTCCAGCGGGGACGAATTGATAAAGTGTGAGGATGAGGAAGTACACACTGAAGGGGGCGAGGAATCAGAGGATGAGGATGAGGACGACATCTTGCCTCGGTAGAGCCAGTTTAGTTTGTACAGGGAGAGATGAATAGCTTTTTTTGAGTGGGGGCCCAAACAAACCAATCATTTCAGCCACAGTAGTTTGGTAGGCCCTGTTGCTGAAATGATTGGTTTGTTAAAGTGTGCATGTCCTTTTTCCGCAACATAAGGGTGGGTGGGAGGGCCCAAGGACAATTCCATCTTGCACCTCTTTTTTTGGCATTATGTGCTCTTTGGTAAAGTTCCATCTTAGGAACGAAACGCGTTGAGGGGGTAGTTGTGAACATCTACACATGTACTGAATTGTAAGTACCGATGCTCGTTTTGTATAGTAAAATAAAGTTGTTTTATTTATCCATTACTCTGGTCTTCTCTTGCTACTGACACGTGGATTGGATCCCACTGCTGCAAAACAGAGTAAAAGAACATCTCCTGACGAGACGGATGCTTGCAACATCGAGGGTGACACGATTTACAAACACCCAAACATTGTATGAACATCAGCTGTTAGTCTCGTTGAGTGCCATCATCGGGAGCGTCATTAAGATCACGGAAGGGAAGGTCTGTATATGGAAATATTATTTCAACCAACTAAGCCCGTTTAATATTGGAGGAAATAGACATTTTTGGGACATATCACGCTACCCATAGAACTGAATCAGTGACGGTATCTATATTATCCCGGAATACGGAGGTAGTGTGAATCCGTTTATGATATTGGTAGTGGCATTGGCAAAGCTGCCTACAAAATCAAAGGAAATTCATTTTCAATGTGTGGTTTATGTCATGTTATGTCAATATTTGACATTTGAGCGCTATAGCAATTGACAATCAGATGTAATTTTTGAAGACTTAGGGAAGTCTCTCTATATGCTGCTCATGTCAAGTAATTTGTGATCTCTATTTGAGCGCTTATCCATATACTTTTTGTATGTGCTTTTTGGGGCCTAGTTTTTCAAATTGCCATCCTGTCTGCCACTGCAGTGCCACTCCTAGATGGGTCACGTGTTTGTGCCGCCCACTTGTGTCACTTAGCTTAGTCATCCAGCTTCCTCGGTGCAACCTTTTGGCCTAAAAACAATATTGCGAGGTGTGAGGTGTTCAGAATAGACTGGAAATGAGTGAAAATTAATGTTATTGAGGTTAGTAATAGCGTAGGAGTGAAAACAAACCAAAAAACAGGATTTTTGCAGTTTTTATGCTTTTTAAAAAAAAAAATCATAACCCAAAACCTTGAGGGGGTGTTTTGGCAAAACCCATTAGAACCCAAAACCTTAAGGTAATCAGAACCCAAAACCCAAAACCCGAAAAGTGGCCGGTGCAAATCCCTACTCTCTATATGTACTCTGTATAGATACTCTCTATATGAACTCTAAAGAAAATCTGTATAGGACCGCTGTATAAAATCGCTGTATAAGAGCTCTGTATAGATTCTCTATATATGTAATATATTTATATTCTCTCTTTAGGTCCTCTATATTTATGTAACAGTCACTCTATTGGAATGCTGTATAGGAACTCTGTAAAGGTTCTGTCTATATGTACGCTGTATAGTCACTCTGTTGGAATGCTGTGTAGGTTCTCTCTATAAGTACTCTGTATAGTCACTCTATAGGATACTCTGTAGAAGCAGTCACAGACAGACAGATTGATTAGTTGAGTGCAATTGGTGATGGTTTATGCCATGGACAATGTTCATCTCTAAAGAGAACAACGTCCTCTTCCCATCACAATAGAAATCCCTCCAGTAACAGCTCTAAAATGTCCTTTTCTCTGACTGAAGATTGAAGTCTGTAAAGTAGACCTGATGATTAACAGCACTAAAAAGAGCAACTATTTCTTGTCTGTTTAATTGTGGGAAGTGAATGCATCTGACAGTTACCCGGAGCGCTGGTACAAAGCTTTTACACTCAGGGTCCTGCTAATTGCTCTGTTACTGTCCTGAACAGGTACAGATCAGACAGCAGCTGTTCCTCGCTCACCCTGAGCAATCGCACCATTAGTTTCATCCCTTAATAGATACGCAGCAAACTCTGGAATATCGCTCCTCTCTTTATTTGTTCTCTAAATCTCTCCTTATATGTATCACAATGACAGACATTAAAAATAGAATTAGGAGCATTAGACGCTGCATCTTGTTCTACAGAGAAATATAACAGAGGGATTGCATGAGACCCAGGTGATATAAACGCTGAGGGGCTGGCAGTAGAAAAAGTACAGGCATACCAGGAGTTAACTTATCTGGGTGGTGGTAAGAATCTGAGTTACCAATTAGTGGAGTCGGAAGGGGAGGAGTTAGTTTCACAGAGGAGGCTTATAACATATAGGAAAAGGATATGACATCCTCTTGCCTCTGGAGTTGTTAGTGAGTGAGTATCTGCTCTCTGCTGTCCTGGTGAGTATTGCTTTATACTGTTTCATGCTGTTTTTCGGTGTTATACTGTTAAATCCTGTGTATACTGTGTAATTCTGTGTGATTCCATTTTATTGTGGTGCTTTTTCTTTTGTACTTTATTTCTGTAGTCTGTGTTTTTTGCCTTTTTCTTTATATTTTCTCTTGGCCCTGCTTTCTTTGCTTTTCTCCCCTCTTCTTTGTCTCATTTACCATTTTTTCCGGTTTTTCCACCCCCCCTCTTTCTTTCCTTTTCATTATCTCCCCCCCTTTTTTCTCCATCCTCAGTCATGCTCCGTGCTAAACGGGTCCGGGTCCCCCCCATCGCCTAATAGAGGCTTCTCTCTCCTCTGCTCCCCTCCCCAAGCGGCGAGCCCAGCTCCGGGACTCGCCGCAGGCTGTAACCCCCGCCCCTACCTCCACAATGGCATCAGGCAGGCGGCAAAGAAAGTTTCTGCGCATGCGTGGAAGCGAGCGCGCGGCCAGGGGCGTGCGCGTTCGGCCGCGCATGCGCTGTCGGGGGCTGGGGTCCCGGCGCCCATTTTAGTTTCGGGCACTCACGGAGCGCCCGCCATTCCCACCGCTGCCACCAATGTTTCCGTTTCTGTTGATCCCCTTCCCCGCCGGGGACCAGGTAGTCCTTGCTGCGGAGGGGGGGAGGCTGCAGGCTCTGCCGTTTTTATCCAGGGGGCTGAAAATGTGGTAGTACCCCCCACCACCATAACTTCTGGCTGTCAGCAGTTCCCTGCTGCAGCGTTCCCCCAGGCCACTGTAAATGTCCCCCCTGGTAGTTCCTCCCATGTAACGCCGCTTGTTTCTGCCCCCCTTCCTCCCCCCCTCATTTCATTTAAGCCCATCCAGACCCCTTCCGCTTCCTTTTCCCAACTCCAGCAATTTCTGCTCCCTTCTTCCCCCCCCTCCCTCCCCCCTCCTCTGGGTCTCCCTTTCCCCTTGGGGTTCCTTTCACTTCTCCCCCTCCTCCTCTGCCCCTATTCTCCAGTCCCGTGTCCATTCCATTTCCCATTCCCCCTCCTGTTGCTGCAGTATGTGCCACACATAGTCTAGATACCGTTAGTTGAACGGGGACGGGCGCTTTATATCCAGGGGGGCACATGCCTTTTCCTCCCAGGCGCGACCCCAGAGCACCTATGGGGCAACCATGTATGTCTGGCCCCCCCGGGCCTAGTTATTATCCTCCATGGGTAATGGGGTATGGGCCGGGTCAGGTGCCAATTAAAGGTTTCCATCAGTTTCCCTTACAGTGCCAAGGGTCTGGTTCGGTCAGAGGGCCGCAGGGTCAGGGGTTTCCGAATTTTCCTTTTCCGTACTCATACCCACCTTGGCGGTTTGCCCCACCTTATCTTCCTCCTCCCTCGGCTTATGGGCCGTATTTCTCAGGCCCCGGCTGTCCGGGTAATGTTGTGCTAACATCAAGTGCTTCTTCCACAGGGGCTGCCACCCTAGGGGCGGCAGGTTCGGAGGGGCTTCAAATTCCCGCTTCCTCGCCGGCAGTGATGTTAGAGCCTAGCGACGTGCAGCTGACGTCTGGAGGGCCTGTTTCGGGGCAGGGTGCAGCGTCCTCCCCGGCCGGTCTTCGGGTCGTTCCCTGCACGATGGCAACAAGTTTACGTAGTCGACAGCCGAGTGCAGTGGTGGCGTCTAGCCAGAGTGTTAGTGATCGGAGTTTAGTATTGCCCGTGAGTGCGGGAACCGGGGGTCCTGGGCCGGAAAGCTCTTCTTCTGTTCCACCATCTGCAGGTCCGCAAGGTCGCGCGAGACCGGGTCGGAGATCTGGGCGTGCTTCTTCCACGGAAGCCGCATCATTGGCCACGGTGGGCCCATCATTTGGTGTGGAAGTAGGTGGCCGTGTATTCGGTGAGCAAGCCAGCGGGGGGTCTGGTTTTAGCTCCGATATAAGTTCTTCAGCCTCAGAGAGTGAGGTTCCGGCCGGGTCTGGGAGAGCAGGCGCAAAGTTGGTGAGGCTCCATAGGAGGAAGTTACAGAGTTCCCACCGTAGGGCAGAGGTTGGAGGTGGGGGGCCTCGAGAGGACAGTGGTACCTTGGGAGGTGATGTTGTGCGCTGTGCTAATACAGCGGTCCTCCGTGATATCAGGAGCAGTGTGCGCAGTAAGATACGCGCTGGTCGTTTTGTGGACATGTTTGCCATCACGAAAAAGGCTAAGGATGGCTTAATAGCAGCACGATCATGCTCTGGCGTGGGAGAGGAAGCATATCGGAGTTTTCAGAGTTGGTTGGAGGGCTTCCTAGTTTTTGCTGCATGTTACCTGGAAACCAGGCCAGCTGAGCACATGAGCGTGATTAAGTACATATACTTAATATAGGGGATGTTTACCCGATCCAGGGGTACTATGTGGAGGCGGTACGATGAGGCCTTCCGGAGGAAGCAGGATGGAGTGTCATTGATGGATTTTGGGTGTAAGGATGTGGAGGTATGGTTGGATGTGACGCAGCCGAGGATGGCTGGTACTGATGTGAGCGTGGCAAGACAGAGGCAGCCCCCGGTGCGGTTTAGCCAGCCCTTTCGAGGGAAGTGTTTTGCTTTCAACGGGGGTCAATGTGAGAGAGGTGCGGCTTGCAGATTCAGACATGTGTGTTCAGCCTGGAGTGGGGGTCACCCAAAGAGAGAGTGCCCCAGGAGGAGCGGTCCTGCCACTACTGATAGAGCCGCCACCGGAGGCGCGACTCGGTAAGGCGGCATCGCCTATTATATTGGTTGAACTTGGGAAATGGCTGGGTTGGTACCCTGATAGGAGGGCTGCCGAGTTTTTATGGAATGGTTTCAATACTGGGTTCATATTGCCGGTGACAGGTGTGGTGCAAACTGGTACGCCTCGGAATTTGAAATCAGCCTCGGAATTACCGATGGTAGTGCATGAGAAAGTGTGTAAGGAGGTGTCGTTGGGCAGAATGTGTGGCCCCTTTTTGGTTTCCCCGATTACTGATTTAGTTCTTTCCCCGGTGGGAGTGGTGCCAAAGAAAGATGTGGGAAAGTTTTGTCTAATTCAGCATTTATCTCACCCGCAGGGCACATCTGTGAATGATGCGATTGCAGAGTCTGAATGTTCGGTTGGTTGCCAGTCTTTTGAGGCGGCCATGTCGTTGGTGCAGCAATGTGGCGCCGGTGCGCTGTTAGCTAAATTGGACATTGAATCGGCTTTTAGGTTGTTGCCCCTGCATCCGTCTTCATTTTGGTATATGGGTTTTCGGTTGTCTGATGGGTTTTACGTTGATAAATGTTTACCTATGGGGTGTTCGGTGTCATGTGCATTTTTTTAATGTTTTAGCACTTTTCTCCACTGGTGTGTTGTGGCCGGGTCTGGTCATCAGAGTGTCGCCCATTACCTTGATGATTTTCTGTTCATTGGGCCAGCAGGTACGGCAGTGTGTCAGGATTTGTTGTTTTCTGCTCAGGCGCTGTTTAGAGTAATGGGAGTTGCGGTGGCAGCGGACAAGTCGGAAGGCCCGACTGTGAGATTGTCATACCTAGGCATTGAAATTGACACGGTTGCGGGTTGTTGTAGGCTTCCAGCAGAGAAGGTGGCTAAGCTTAGGGGTGTAATTGAGACGGTCCAGGGTGAGGGCAAAGTGCAGTTAAGGCAGGTACAGTCGCTGCTTGGTCTTTTCAATTTCGCTTGTAGAGTCATTCCCATAGGGAGGGTTTTTTGTCGGAAGCTAGAGAGGGCTACGGTTGGCATTACAAAGGCTAGGCATTTTGTGAGAATGTTCAAAGAAATTAGGGATGATTTGGCTATGTGGCTTTTGTTCTTGGAACGTTTTAACGGAGTTTGCTTGTGGCCCCTGCCTGGCGCCAATAACGTGGAGTTGCAATTGTTTACTGATGCTGCTGGGTCTTTCGGTTTTGGGGCTTACTTGGATGGGGAGTGGTGTGCAGCTGCTTGGCCAGGGACTTGGCATCAGGAGGGCCTCACGAGGAATCTCTTACTGTTGTAGCTATAGTGCTATGGGGTGTTGGTCTGGTTAATAGAAGTATATTGTTCTGGTGTGACAATTTGAGGGTAGTACATCCTATTAATAATCAGAGGGCCACCTCCCTTCCAGCTCTGAGGCTGTTGAGACATTTGGTTTATAGATGTCTGACTCTTAACATCACTTTTAGGGCTAGGCATGTACCGGGGGTAGATAATAGTATTGCTGATGCCTTGTCCAGGTTTGATTGGAATAAGTTTTGTTTGTTAGCCCCTCATGCGAATGTTAATGGTGTTTCATGCCCCGATTTTGTCTGGCAGATTATAAGGCCGGCATAGAAGAGCTCGCTAGGCGTTCAGTTGCACCTGGGACGTTGAAGAAATATCGGGAGGCTTTGTCGTCATGGGAGGGGTTTTGTGGATCTGATGAGGCTCGAGGTAAGACGAGGCGGCAGTGCATGCTCGCATATGTGTGGCACTGTTTTCAGGCGGGTAGATCTAAAACATATATATTGTCTGCTTTGGCTGGTATTTCGTTTTTTCTGCAGGTTAACGGTAGTCGGGATGTTACCAAACAGGCATTGGTGCGCAAGGTTTTAAGAGGTTGGGCTAGAATTTCCCCTCCGTTAGAGGATAAACGTAGACCGATTGATAAGAGAATGCTGGTGAACCTTTTGAATGTTATCACGTTTGTGGCGACGGATGAGTTTGAGGCGGTTTTGTTTCGGCTGGCGTTCGTTATGGCTTTCTTCGGGGCTTTTAGGATATGTGAGCTGGTAGCGTCGTCTAGGACGGCAGTTGATTCGGGCTTGCTGTTTAAGAATGTTGTGGTACAAGATGAGAGTATTGCTTGTAAAATTCATAGATCAAAGACAGATCCTTTGGGTAGGGGGAAATGGGTCACTTTGCAGCGGAACCGGGATACGGCAGTTTGTCCAGTAGAATTTACAAGATTGTACAAGGATAGGTCTCCTGCTCTCGGTGATAATTGGCTTAGACATAGTGATGGTCTCCCCCTTACGAAGTTCCAATTTTCAGCAGTATTCAAGAGTTGCGTGGTTAAGCTTGGTTTGAGTGCATCGGACTATGGGCCGCATTCCTTTAGAATTGGGGCAGCTACGGTAGCGGCGGAAGAAGATGTGTGGGATCAGAGCATTATGGCTTTGGGTAGATGGAGGTCTAAGTGTTTTAAGAGGTATGTGAGGCCAGCAGTGGCGTTATAGGCTTAGTCAGGGCGATGTAGTAAGGCTGACCCATGGCGTTGCGTTGCTTACCTTGTTCAAAGGGAGCGCGGAGGGTTTTGCCATTTCTTTTCTCCGGGGGCCTGATTGGCGGTGGCACCCCGGGGTTTCCGGTTTTACCTACGCATGGGTCACCCTGCGTCATGCGTGAATGTGGTGTATTCTTGTTTTTCCGTATTAATCATATTATGTTTTGTCATTTCATTTACATGCATTATTACTCCATATTGCAGGTGCTCGTCAGGATGGGAGGAATATTTGGTTGGTCGGCTATTCATTTATTTTCTGGGCCGGTAAGAGCGGTCATGCTCATGATTTGAGCAAATTTCCCCGGGCAGAGTCAATAAGATGGATAGGTGTTAGGGGAATGCGTTGGGCGTCTTTGTTGAATATCTTAAAAGACAATGAGAGTAGGTTTGGGCGCCCTTCAGTACTTATTATCCACCTTGGGGGGAATGACCTGGGTAAGTGGTCCAGTTTGGAGCTCATTGAGCAGATAAAATCTGATGTCGGGGCCATTAATTTACATTGGCCAACAGCCCGAATAGTTTGGTCCAACATTATCCCTAGGCGGAATTGGAGAGGGGCGGTTAAGCCAGCTCGTATTGAGAAAGCTCGTGGAAAGGTAAATCGGGCGGTGCGGAAATTCTTTCAGGAAGTAGGCGGTGGTTGCATTAGTTATCCTTCCATAAGGGCGGTTTTGACACAGTACTATAGGCCCGATGGTGTGCACTTGTCCGATCTGGGTATGGCATATTTTTTAGAGCAGATATTTGGTTTTCTTGTTTGGCTATGAGAGGTCAGTTGGTGGCGGGCTGCGGTTCCTGGTGGGGAACCCTAGCTGTTGCGGTAAGCAGCCCAATCAGCGGCCATTTTGTTACATTTAAGGCATAGTAGGCACTCTCCCCTTAAAGGGATTGGGCAATTAGTCAGAATAGCCCTTCGGGGTTTAAGGGGCTCCGCTTAGGCGGGCGGGCCTCAGCTAATATGCCAAACGGGGGAGTTTGGCTTTTTACACCTGGTTGGGTCCAAATTAGTTTGGACAGAATTTACATCTTGTAGGTGTGGCCTGGATGCTGATTGGTCTGTTTATATTGGCCACCAATTTTCCCCAGCAGGTTTCGCCTTCAATAAATTCCTGATCTTTCAAACGCCAATTCAAGTCTCTGTGTCTTTATTATTAGTTTGTAAGTTTACTCTGGTAAAGGTAAAAATGGTATTATATGTGGTCCACCATAAGCGGTTTAATATAACAGAGGGATTGCATGAGACTGAGGTGATATAAACGCTGAGGGGGCTAGCAGTAGAAAAAGTACAGGCATACCAGGAGTTAACTTATCTGGGTGGTGGTAAGAATCTGAGTTACCAATCAGTGGAGTCGGAAGGGGAGGAGTTAGTTTCACAGAGGAGGCTTATAACATATAGGAAAAGGATATGACATCCTCTTGCCTCTGGAGTTGTTACCCACCCACCCATCCCATAATTATAGTATTGGTATTGATACTTGTGTTTGCAAGTGGCGGTAGGCAGCCCAATCAGCGGCCATTTTGTTACATTTAAGGCGTAGTAGGCACTCTCCCCTTAAAGGGATTGGGCAATTAGTCAGAATAGCCCTTCGGGGTTTAAGGGCTCCGCTTAGGCGGGCGGGCCTCAGCTAATATGCCAAACGGGGGAGTTTGGCTTTTTACGCCTGGTTGGGTCCAAATTAGTTTGGACGGAATTTACATCTTGTAGGTGTGGCCTGGATGCTGATTGGTCTGTTTATATTGGCCACCAATTTTCCCCAGCAGGTTCGCCTCTAATAAATTCCTGACCTTTCAAACGCCAATTCAAGTCTCTGTGTCTTTATTATTAGTTTGTAAGTTTACTCTGGTAAAGGTAAAAATGGTATTATATGTGGTCCACCATAAGCGGTTTATTGGTTATGTGACTTGGAAGATGGAATTGTTATTCATCTGACACAGTGTAGACAACATAAACAATTTGAGTTGGTTAAATCCTAAACCTTGTTTCTTTATGTGATAATTCCTTTCATTCTCTGACAACACACACAGAGCTGACCCTGATAACTTCACCGTTATGCTCACTTCTCAATGTGCCATACTGTACAGTCCTGACCTATGTGGGTGAGTGAACAAATACATAGTAGTAAGTTGTACAAAGGATTTCAACAATCAGACCTAATCAAGATGACTCTGCCCCTGTAGAATCAGACCAATCACAGTAAGGAGGCAAATCACAGTGTGACAGTTACATGACATAAGTTAGGCGGGCACACACTAATGTGTTTTCAGCCAATTATCCTGCCAATCAGACGATAAACGACTGATTGGCTCAATATCACAGTAGTGTGTACCCCAGAACAATGAACGATTTCTGTTCCAAAGCACAAGAAATTCTTGAGTGAGATTTTCAAAATGAACTGAAAATCTTGTTCAATGGTGGAACAATTGGAATGACAATTTAGCTAGAAGTAGGAAGCAGCCCTCACCTCTCACTGGTGCTCGGGGGTCCGTTGTCATCTCCCTGTGGTTCAGAGGCAGATGCAGCAGATCATCAGCCACATCCACCAGATCCGCTGTGTAAAACACACAGAACATTCAAGGATGGATATAGGAGAATCTGATACTTTTCCTGAACCTGAATCCATCTGAGACAGTCAGGTATTAGTAAAGAGCAGTATGTGCCGAAGGATGTTTCCTCCTGGTCTGCAGTGCACATAGATTATTTTTCATGCACACACTGTTCACTAGACATTTAGGGATTGTAATATTTTAATGGAGCATCATATTTCTTCACAACACAAAACAAAACACAGATGAAGAGCACAGATCAAAGGTAAATCGTGTATAGTGTGTACACATGAATCATCGATCAAACATTTTGTAGTGTGTCCCTAGCCTTAGCCTTGTAGAAAGTAGCCAGTGTCATACTCATACTTCCTAGTTGCCTTAACGGAGAAACGCCCAGTATATTGCCTTCACTTAATGAACTATTTTAAGTTCTCCCTTACAGACTTTTTAGTGAATTAATGGGGTGGAAATGGAGAGGAACACTGAGTATAAGAATGTCTCTACAGAGGGATAAAGCAAAATTACACCTCAGTGTCAGCTTATTTCATGAAAATAACATTAAAGTTTTATTTTAAGGACTCTGATTTGAGAGTTATTTTATTTTTTGCAGAGTTTGGTAGGTAGTTGGTAGGTGGTATGTGTTCAAGTAAAAGACTATTTTAGGGACTACTAAACCCCAAAATTGAAATATTCAGATATTGTTACGAGCCGGTGATCGCGGCTCGCTGCTCCTTCGTCCTGGCTGTCATGGTAACAGCCGGTACGTCACTTCCATTTTCCTGTCCTGGCCGTCACCTAGGCAATGGCCGGAATTCTCACAGTGCAGGCACCGCGCTCAGGCAAACAGACAGATGGGCACATGCGGAGACATTTGAAGATTGTGCTGAGCCTCCTCGGGCAGTAGGAGAAGTGCTGAGCTAATTTATTAGGCAGCCCATGGTGGCTTATTGCTAGGCTCTCCCTGATTGGTCCTTCTCTGTATATAAGGCAGGGAGGGCGTAGCCTCTCTGCCGGTTATAGATTCTGGACCCTGGTTGCTGACCTGCTCCCTGTTCCGGTGCTTTCTGTTCTGTATTGGATTGATCCCTTGTTGTGACCCTTGGCTTGAATTCGGACTCTGCTGTTTGCCTGTTGCCCTGACCTTTTGGACCTGTTTCTGGACTTCCCTCTTTGCCGCCAGCCCTGACCTGTTGCCTGTCCCTGACCATCCCGCATGCTACAGACCCCCGATCCTGGCCTGTTTAGCTCCTCCTACCTATCCGCTGTAGTGTTGCTCATAAACTTGCACTACTTAGAGTTAAGTCGTGGAGGCATCCGAGTAGCTGTGAGCGCATCAAGCTCTACAGGAAAGGCGGTTGCTATAGGTGAAGACCTCTACCATTTGTTCTGTAGGTTTATGACGAGGCTGTCAGCTTAACAGATATAAACCATAAAGGCAAAATACAGGTTTAGTATTCCCCTGCAGCTGTTACACAATAAAACTTTACCTTCCCCTCCTCCATTATAGACAGTTAAAACCACCTTAAATGCTGGAGACAATGTTCAAATGGGATCGAATCCATGTGAAAAATCTAAAAATACATTGGAGCTAATGTGACATCACTGACCCCACCCCTAGGTATTAATCCACCAAACCACAAAGTGCATTTTTGTTCCTCTGATTGTGATCTGTTAGAGAAGCTCCCCCCACCTAACATGACCACCTGCTGCAGAGGAGGGGAAGAAAGCTTTGGAGATATCCTTATTTCATGTATATTTTTCTGCTCAGCAACACATGGCTGTATTTACAAAGCACCTACAGCCACCACACAGCACACAGTCCTCTTTGCTGACATGATTCAATTTGTGCTCACAAACCAAAGTTTGATTTCAGTGGTTGTGGCAAAGCCGAAAGGAGGAGTTGGGAGGAGGGAGAGTTTTCTTGCTACGTACCGTAAATAGGAAATTTTACTTTACTGAGCAAAATTTATATATAGACATTTGCTTGGGATCACTTACAGTTTTGCCTAAGAACACAGCCATGAATAAAGAATGGTACCAAAACATCCTCCAATAGCAACTTCTTCCAAGCATCCAAGAACAGTTTGGTGACAGACAATGCCATTTCCAGCATGATGGAGCACCTTCCCATAACGCAAAAGTGATAACTAAGTAGCTCGGGGATCAAAACATCAAAATTTTGGGTCCATGGCCAGGAAACTCCCCAGACCTTAATCCCATTGAGAACTTGTGGTCAATCCTCAAGAGGCGGAGGGACAAACAAAAACTCACAAATTCTGACAAACTCCAAGCATTGATTAGGCAAGAATGGGCGGCCATCAGTCAGTATGTGGCCCAAAAGATGATTGACAGCATGCCAGGGCGAATTGCAGAGGTCTTCCAAAAGAAAGGTCAACACTGTAAATATTGACTCTTTGCATAAACTTTATGTAATTGTCAATAAAATCCCTTGACACTTATGAAATGCTTGTAATTTTACTTCAGTATACCATAGCAACATCTGACAAAAAGGTCTAAAAACACTGAAGCAGCAAACTGTGTGATAACCAATACTTATAGCATTCTCAAAACTTTTGGCAATGACTATACATCAATTCAGTGGTTATACTCTGCAATCCGCAGATCATCGCTCTCATTTCCACCATTCCAGTGGTAAAACTCTGCAACCTGCAGATCATCGCTCTGATCCTCACCACTCCTGTGGTAATACTCTGCAACTCGCAGATCATCACTCTCATCTCCACCGTTCCAGTGGTTAAGCTCTGCAACCCGCAGACTGTCCGGGTTCTTACCCTCCAGCCGTTCGTAAATCCTGTTACCTGTTCCCTGCTGATCTCGCCAAGTACTTCATAGAGAGCCACGACCTGCGTAGTGGATGTAGCTAAACCCATACCTTCTTGCTTGGGTTCCTGGAGAAGACCAGCCGCTACGTTAAACTCCGCGCCTCTAGTAAGTGTAGCATCAAACTTGGCAGATCAAGGTCCGAGAATCCTAGGCTCTGTGACACTTTATGGCAGCATCCGGTGCTCAGCATGAAGGTACTGCAGAAACAATCTGACCCGTACTGACCTCTTTCCTCAGTTTTCTGATATCCAACATAAAAACTCAACACAGATAAGGTCATGGTGGGAATCAAACCTACGACTCTAGCGCTGTGAGACAACATGCTAACCTCTGTGCTGCCCACATGGCCACAGATTTAAAAGAGGAATCGATGGAGCATTGCTGCAACAGTTTAAACAGAATTCAGCTCAGCCCATCATCATCTTCATCATTTCTTTATATAGTGTTAACAGATTCCGTAGCGCTTTACAATTCGGAAAGTTGCGGAAATTTCTGAACAATGGGTGAATTAATTTGGTTGATTCTAAAATTGGACTAAAATTTAGCAAGTAGCAATCCGGATTTGTCCAAAATTTAATGTATACCCGTTGGAGAATTATTTTATTTTCTGAAATGTATAGCAGCTGACAGCAAACATCACCAGTTGTCACATCTGACTTCTCTAATCTTCATCTTCACTTGATAGATAGTAGAATTGTCTGATTCCCTTACTTTTTGTTTAACACCATACTTAGTTAGCCTTATAGTGACGCCTAAACTATTGGATTCCGGGGTAGGTTTTTATTTATCTGGTGACACTATTCTGGAGTTCCGCTTTTCCTGCTCACATTATAATTTGTATGTATTTTGTGAGATTAACTGTCTGTGAATAGAACTGGGAGTGGTGTGGTTTCAAATTAATGCCAAATCCCATTGGCGAGACGGACACCATTTTGCTTCCAAACGAAGAGAGAGGTGGATAGTTTGCAGAACAGTTTTGAGTTTTAGTGCATTTGGAAAGTTGTTGCATAACCTGAATGAACTGGAACAATAATGAGAAATAGGAAACACCAGCTAAACCAGTTTGGTTTCAGTCTTGGCTGCTGAGATGGCATGAAAAAGTCCCACACTTCTACCAGGAGAGAGTAAATGCTGTTAGAATATGCCCAATCAATACGCTTTTATATTATTTGTTGGTCTATGTTCTCTTTTTCCTTTATTATGACTTAGATGAACATTCAGTAATTAAAAAGGTGTCCCATAATTTATCCGTCCACTGTAAACCCTTCTCATATTCTGTAATTTACACAGTGAGTTCTTGCAATATATTTATTTGTCATTTGGAAAAATCAATAAAATAAACAATAACTAAATAACTGAATCATACAACTGAATAATAATAATAATAATAATATAACTGAATAAATACAGATGCAAGATTCCAACGTGACTTTATTTCACAAGTTGCTCATTTCCATGCTCTAGCTTAGCGAGATTTACTCAGTACATCAAGGACTGAATTCGGTCAGGGTTCAGTCCACAACTAAATATAACAATTATGCAAAACTAGAGAACAAAATGAGAAAAAAACTTTAAAAGTATAATAAACAGCAGCAAAGCTGGAGCGAAAACAAAACCTCAATTACAGAGGGAGAAGGAGGCATGAGGAGATGTGGGTCATTCTGATCATGGCAAATTAATGAAACTATTATACAGTGGTTATGAAAATAGAGCTTTCAATAAAAAAAATCTCTAGAGAGTTTAGAATTTAACAAATAAGAGGTACAAAGTAATTTTCCCAATTAGCCAGAAATAGAGTCTGAGAATAGTAACTGGAGAGATCTTGGTCTTTGTATTGACCCTGATATTATTACTGGGATTATTTGAAAACAGAGAAAGAAGAGGGTGGTAGGAGGAACCCACTAAACCAAAAAAAGGCTCTAAATGAAAATGTTACATAGAGATATTTGTGTAAGCTGTTGTCCTTGATTTCTTGTGTAACCCATTCATGGCAGGCTGTTCATAGTTACTGTACTGCAGGTATATCTGAAAGGATTGAAGGCAGCAGCATGGACGTACTAACTGTGTCCAGTATCACCTGCTGCTACCAAGCACTGAATTATTGCTGTGCTCTGTTCCTGCATTAGCTGTGTCCAGTATCACCTGCTGCTATAATGCTCTGAACTATTATTGTGCTCTATTCCTGCATTTACTCTATACAGTACCACCTGCTGCTATAATGAACTGAACTATAGCTGTGCTCTGTTCCTGCATTAACTGTGTCCAGCGTCATCTGCTGCTATAAAGCACTAAACTATTATTGTGCTCTGTTCCTGCATTAACTGTGTCCAGTGTTGAAGTTGAATAATTGTATGAAGTTATTTTAAATTAATAAATATCGGTTATAACAGAATCCTGTGCGATTGTGATTAGTAGGCATTGGTGTACGAATGTTAAATACGCAATCACATAGGAAAGCACAGCAAACACACTTACATTCACACGTACATTTGTAAATAGATCACTTTTAATAAAGTTCCAACTCACATCATTTTATTAGTAAGACTTAAAGGTCTTATATTAATTCACCATTTACCAGTAGAAATCCAGCACCATCAGAGAAGCGATCGCACATAATGATTGCTGGTTATTAGTATAAGATTCATACTCAAAAATAATTTGTAAACAGGTTTAGTTCAAACCAGTTTCAGTTGTTTCCCTCATGCAAGACACCTGAGCAGCTGTTGGAGTGAGTTGGCTCCCCCTTTGAAAGAGCTTCATTTGAAGCAACCTATGACCTGCATTGTATTTGACTATCTTGACCTCTGAACCAATGAAGAAAGACCTTAGTTTATCTTTGTGCACATTGTAACATCATCAATGTTTTTTTGTTAACTAAAACTGTATAAAACAAGGCCAATGAAGCAGCCCCAGACTTCAGGACTGATGACTGTCCCTGGATCCAGGAGTGCGCTGCGTAATGTATTTGGTTATACTTTCTTGTATTTTATTATACTTTCTTATACTTTATCATAGTCTGCTGTAATTCTGCTATGTTTTGCTATTAAATCTCTTTGTGCTTTGGAACCACATTAATTGCACTGGGAAATCTTTATTGGCTAGATAGTAATGGACATAACAATTTGGGGGCTCTTGAGTGACAACACACTACTCAAGGATTTGCAAAACCTACGGATCTTGGTTTACAAACAAAGGGTGGGAGACGCGTCATATAGCGCAAACTAGTTCTATGCATTCAGTGTTACTAAACTAAATATCTGCTTTGTATGATATAAGGGGTGCTTGTGAGAACCTAGAGACAAGAAACAAAAATTGTTTCTTTTTCATGTCATTTTGCGATTAATACGTGGTTTGTTTGCACAGCATACGCATATATTTGAGACGGTATATTGGGGTCCTATTGCCCGCATTCAATAGGTGGTGGCAAACCTGAAGTGTCTGGGGGTGTGAGAGTGCTGTGTTTGGGGGTGATTCCGTAGGTCTAGAACCTGTGTGATAGATGAGAGAGACTGTGGGCTGAAATCGTGTGTGACCTCATGAAGCAAACACCCCAAAGTCACGGCAGCTGGGAGCCTGTTCGTGACAAATTGGTGGTATAACGGTGGGATTATTTAATTTCTTAGAGTATTAAGTGCATGATTTGAGCATTTAACCCTTGCACTTATAAACTGATTGTAACCTTGCGAGGAATACAATAGTTTTACAAGGACATAACTCAGGGCTTATTATTATTTTTAAGACATACGTGCAAAGCAGCACCCTTCCCTTCTCTCTGTTTTTCTTTTCCATATTTTAACTTGCAACGTAACTGAGGCGATGGCTGCGGCATATAAACGCATGACAAAGGAGGCGCTGATTTCACATTGTGAGGATGGAGGAATTCCCACTAGTGGCAAAAGCTAGGAGCAATTGATTGAAGCTCTTGTGCAAAAAGATCAGCATCAAGTCACAGTTGTGTCCCAGGAAGTGCATAGCCGGGATTCAGAAGCGGACCTGACTGTAGATATTGCTCAAAACCAGGGACTGTTAATTTCAGATGATTCTAATAGTTCATGTGTGGACACTGCTATGGACGTTTATTTGCAAAGTGCCCTAAAACATTTGGGCCCAGCGGACATTACAACCAAAATGCAGCTTATACAGAAGTTCCAGGAGAAGGAAGCTGCTGACCACCAGGAAAGGCGCGCTGCTATGGAGGCAGCAGAGAGAGCACGCTGCTATGGAGAGAAAGAATAACCAATACCAAAAAAAATAAGATAAATAAAAATAACAAATGTAACTTATAACTCATATTGAGTGATATAAAATGGTAACGTTTTAGAAGAATATGATTAACCCACTATTGTTTCAGACATAGTCTTGCTGTTAATATACAGGAAAAGTCACATCGGAAAGATAAAGGGGGGGGAGCGTTCCCATCCATAGGGGTAGTGACTGGAACCAGTGAAACAGGTTTAGGAATTAATAGACTGGAGAAAGTTTAGTATTCCATTCAATATTAGGCTAGACCTTAAACATCTGAACAAAAACTTTCAACATACCGACCTTATGTAGATAAAAATCAAAGTGCAGCCAGGGAAAATAGTGAGCCTTATAAATGTATTAATGTTAGTTAAAGGGATTATAATACATTTGTTGTAATCCCTGAAATGGCTTATTTTCAGAGATCATGGAGGGAATACCGTCCCACACATACTTGAGATAAGAGATAAGAGAGATATCCATTGTACAGAGACAATGGTTTCAGCTAATTGACTCTAAATGCACTGATATTATAGAATTAAACCCAGTTAGAACAATATAACAGGGGACGGAGTCAATTGACAAGTAAGTGGTAAAAAACTAGAGATAAAATAACATCTAGATATAACATTTGCTGGCATTGAAAGGATACACATGCAAACAGATTAAGGTCTGAAATCTGGTTGACTAATGATAAGAACCAAAAGTAAAGAAAAAAAGTGTTTTATCTGGTATTAATTAAAAAAAATTCCCTTCCTTAGAAAAGGACGGCCAGAGATATATATATTATTTGTGGGGGTTACAGGAGAAGAACACAATTTTCAAGTCAATGGCAGAAGTTAATATTGGGCCATTCTAACATTCTTTCTTCTAGTTGCGGTGGCTCATACTAACTTATTTGGTCGAGAATTATTATTTTAAATAGGATGGGTAATATACTGTACTTCTGATTGAGTTTTTAGATATTCCAGGAAGACATGCATGGGAGGTACAGGATATGCGTCACAAGAGTTAATTTTGCACTCCACTGTTATAGATATAAGTCCATCACAGGTAGTAGAAATATTATGATCAAAGACGCCGGGTCCCTTATGAACTAAAAGATGGACATGATTGTGCGATGGAACCACATTAATCGCATTGCACAATCTTTATAGGTGAGATAGTAACAGATATAACAACAGTATTACTGGATGCTATCAAGTTTTGAGCTATTGCATTGTTTTATTCCTACATCACCTGTATTCGGTTCCACTAGCTGTGTAATAGCACTGCACCATCTGTATTCGGTTCCACTAGCGGCGATATAGCACTGAACTATTGTTGCTCTCCATTCCTGAATCTGCAGTGTCCAATTATCTACATTGATTGAATTTTGTGAATGTTAAGAAGACACGAGTGCCTGTCCTGTCTTCATTTCGAGTTTGTCACTTTGCATTCTAATATTTATTATTATTATTATTATTATTATTATTATTATTAATTTTTATTTATAGGGCGCCACTAGGTATCCGTAGCGCCGTACAGGGACAAACAAAGTACAATACAAGGTGAGACAGCACGATACAGTAAACAAAATGCACAGTAACTCCGAGATCTCAAAGCACAGCTAGAGGGGCGGGTGGAGGGGACAGGGGAAGGTCCCGCATACGGCGGAGCCCAAGAGGGCACGGAGGGCAGGGAAACCCCCAGAGAGGAGAGGAGGGAGCAAGAGGGAACGGGGAGGAGGAGGGCAAGGTAGCTGGAGAGCAGAGTTAAAAGTGGTGAAGACAGGAGGAGAGATGACCCTGCTCGAAGGAGCGTACAATCTAAGGGGTGGGGTAGACAGACAGAGAGACACGAGGGAGGGAGAGAAGGAGGATAAGGGAAGGGGAGTGAAGGTGAAGAGGCAGAAGATCTGGTAGGGAGTTAAGTGGGAGACTGGAAGGCTTTAAGAAAAAGGTGGGTTTTTAGAGCCCGTTTGAAACTGGACAGATTAGGGCAGGTTCTGATAGAGGGAGGGAGCTTGTTCCAGTGGAGGGGGGCAGCGCGGGCGAAGTCTTGGATACGCGCATGGGAGGAGGTGATCAGGGGAGAAGAGAGGCGACGGTCATTGGCTGATCGGAGAGGGCGGGAAGGAGCATGAATAGAGAGGAGGGTGGAGATGTAGGGTGCAGTGGAGTTGGCGAGGGCCTTGTAAGTAAGAGTGAGAAGCTTGAAGAGGATTCTGAAGGGGAAGGGGAGCCAGTGAAGGGATAGGTAGAGGGGGAGACAGACGCGGAGCGGCGAGAAAGGAAGATAAGCCTAGCGGCTGCCTTAAGAACAGATCGAAGGGGAGCGAGATGAGATTGGGGCAGGCCAGTAAGGAGGAGGTTGCAGTAGTCCAAGCGGGAGATGATCAGAGAGTGAATAAGACATTTGGTGGCACCCTGGGAGAGGAAGGGCCGGATGCGAGCGATGTTACGCAGCTGGAAGCGGCAGGATTTCGCGAGAGAGAGAATGTGGGGGCCGAAGGAGAGAGAGGAGTTGAGGATGACACCGAGGCAGTGAAGTTGGGGGACAGGGGAGATAGAGGTGTTGTCGACAGTGATAGCGAGGTCAGCAGGGGGCGAGGTATGAGAGGGAGGAAAGACTATGAGTTCTGTTTTGGCGAGGTTGAGTTTGAGAAATCGAGAGGACATCCAGGAGGAGATGGCAGAGAGGCAGGCGGACACCCTAGAGAGGAGGCAGGGAGAGAGATCAGGTGAGGAGAAGTATAGTTGAGTGTCGTCGGCGTAGAGGTGGTAGTTGAGGCCATAGGAGCTGATGAGTTCACCCAGGGAAGAGGTGTATAGAGAGAAGAGTAGGGGTCCCAGGACGGAGCCCTGAGGGACCCCGACTGGAAGGGAGGACGGGGGGGAGAGAAACCCAGATGTGGTGACGGAGAAGGATCGGTCAGCAAGGTACAAGGTGAACCAGGACAGGACAGGGCCGGAGAGGCCAAAGGACTGGAGGGTGTGGAGGAGGAGGGGGTGTCGGTGTCGGCTAATACAGTGTCGGTGTTGTTCTTTGGCTTCTCCCTTTGTGGTTGCCATTACAGTTCCTTGATTCCAGCTCATTATGGGTGTCAACACAGAACTACTTCCAGTTTATCTACTTTATTGTCAATGATTGCTGATCCGTTGGTGAGCATATCTTCCAGCAAGCAATAGCGCTTGCTGCAGCTTATCTATTTTAATACCAGTGATTTTTTTTGATTTGGGTGATGGATATATTCTTTTGCAAGTAATAGCGCTGTAGTTTTCGTCTGCTTTTCAGGTTCCGTCTGCATTGGGACTTACGATTACCATTCAGGGTAAGTGAGTGCATTCTGTTTGATTCAGCAATAACTATAAATGAGCAGTTCGGATTGGGGGAAATCCGGCATATCCGCGTTTTGGGGCTCTAAGTGAAACCAAGTCATGATTTACACGCCAATTTCGGATCTCAAAACAAGGTGTAACTTCATTTCTGGCAAAATTTTGAAGCTAAACTCGCAAGAGTTTTGTATCGATATCTGCTATATATAGTCCTCCCTCGTTTTCTCCTGTGCCAAATTAGAACAGACAGCGTGTAGGTAGGAGGTTAGCTGCAGTGCTCTGCTTAGAAAATAGCGTTCAGCGTGAAAGAGGAATATAGAATTGTGTGATTATTTTAATTCTGTTCTGTAGAGATTAGTCAGCTAGAATAGTTTGCTGATCAATTGCTTTTAATTTCATTCTTACAAATAGATTAGAGTAGACAGATTAGTGGCTATTGGTTGTTGTTAATGAAAATATAATAGGATTAGTTTATAGACTGAGTTAGATAACATTCTGAAATAAGTTGTATATTTAGTGGAGGAAAACAGTGTGCTTGTGCTGTGTGACTATTAGCAGCATAATGCAAAACACAAATAGAGTTATTTTAACATTTTAAGTTTTTCTAGTGAAACACATCTTGTGTGGGGCAGTGCCATCTGTATTTAGTGGGAACAATCTGGGTGTGAGGGCCAACGCAGCTAGCTGCACACCCCAAAAAAATGCGTTATTATTAATGTTATTATTATTATTAATATTATTACTATTATTATTGTTATTATTCTTTATTTATATGGTGCCATAAGGTATCCGCAGCGCCATACAAAATACAAAAATACAATACAGACAGTATACCAGGGTACAACAGTACAGAGTAAATTGAGTATAACCAAGACTTCAAAATCTCCAGGCATAGCAAGTACAGTGGTGTAGGAGTAGAAGAAATGGTATTGAGAAGAAGGGCCCTGCTCATAAGAGCTTACATACTAAGAGGAGGGGAAACAGACAGCAGGCACGAGAGGAGTCAGTAGAGGGGATATAACATAGGAGGAGACAGGGAGGTGGGAGGTGAGGAGAACAAGGAAGGAGAAGGTTAAGTGGACGACTTGAAGGCATTGAGCAACAGATGGATTTTGAGAGCCCATTTAAAGTAACTAAGATTAGGGGACAGAGGGATGGAAAGGGGGAGGTCGTTCTAGAGGAGAGGGGCAGCATGGGAGAAGTCTTGAATTCTGGCTTGGGATGAGGTGATCAGTGCAGAGGAAAGGCGACAATCATTGGCCAAATGCAGGGAATGTGAAGGAGTGTGGATGGAGAAGAAGTTACAGATATATGGGGCAGTGGAGTTGGAGAGGGTCTTGTACGTGACAGTGAGGAATTTAAAGAGGATTCTGTAGGGGAAAGGGAAACAGTGTAAGGCAAGGCAGAAAGGGGAGGCAGAGGAAGAGCAGCATGAAAGAAATGTTCTAATCTTTTCTATTTTTCAATACTTGCTCATTTTGAAAGGGTCATTCAGTGTCATCTGTATTAAAAAAAAAAAGTTTTTTTGTGTGGCATTTTCGACATTCAGTGACCGCCTGAAGAAAATTGGAGCAACTGAAAAAAAATGTCATCTGTCATACCACCAACTAAAGCAATCCCATTAGATAAATTAAACAGCCAAAAAATATAGTGTAAGATGTAAGACTTAAAAATGTTGAAATGCTACATACATACTACTTTTGGAATGTTAGACAGCATGCATCATGGAGAGTGAAGAGGCAGTAAAAGTCAGATTTCATGAGCTGGACAGAGGCATCAGTAGATATTTAGACAAGTAGATAGCCAATTTTAAATCACTAAGTAATTTGCTGTGTATAAATAAAGGATAATAATGAAAGTCAAAAGTGGCCTGCACCCTTACTAAAACTTCTAGTGCTATTGTCATGCTGTAGGCCTATGAGGCTGAAGATGATATGACACTAACCAGTATTGGTGCCACTGGTCAAACAGGCGCGGAGTCTAACGTACCCCTGGTGTTCACCAGGGACCCCCGCAAGGAGGTTTGGACTTCGCAGCAGAGAGCACGCAGGTCGCGGTCCTATTAGCCAGTTACCAGTGTAGCGTAGAGGGGTCAGACGGTTCCGGGTCACAGCAATCAGGAATATCAGGTACAAAAGGGTAATCCAGAGGAATAGTCGCCAAGCCGAAGTCACAGTACAGAATGGGTCACACAGAAGAGTAGAATGGTCGCCAAGCCGGGGTCACAACAGGTAATCAGGAATCAGAATACTCAGGAGTATAGAGAAATAAGGAAGCCAGGAACACTGGTGGTGAACCTGTTACTCTGGCACCCTAATGGCGCCAGAGGCAGGTTTAAATAGAATCCAAACTGAGGTGATTGGTGGAGAGCGGAGGCGGAAACTGAAGCAGCGTCCCGTTGCCTAGCAACGGGACTGAGGCCAGGGCGCATGCGCCCGCAATCCGGAAGTCCACGGCAGCCGACGGGGGGATCAGACGTCCGTTCCCCGTCTGACAGGGAATCAGCGGGGACGGCGTCTGACAGCTATGCACTTCTAGATAGGCAGAGCATTCATTGGCAGCCAAGACCAGAGCTTTCATAACCTTGTCGCCCTATAAATAAATGTGGATGATGATAGACGAAGGTGGCCTGAGCTCATACTTCAAAGTCTACACACACAATACTTTTTGTTACAGGGCATCCATCATAGACAGTGAAGCTACAGTAACAGGCAGAGGACATTGGATGAACAGAGATATGAATGAATAGATAACTTTCATATCGTGTTTTACTTATATACTCTGTGCCATAATGCTGCCCTTCTGAATCAAAGCAGGTGACTTGTGTATATTTATGAGGAGGGCTGAAGAATCGTTTTCCCTGGGGTAAAGGAGACTGCCCGAGACTTGCAACGGAGATGGTCCCCAAGGCCAATGTATATAAGTATGGAATGTATAGAAATTATATCTATATGTTCTATTAGTGATGTGGAAGAAATATGTAAAAGAGACAGTTCAGATGGGCCAATAGTTGCCCTTCTCACACAAGTAAGTATGTATCATACTTACATCGATGCAGATTTGGTTGCCCAAAACATGTCTTAACAATGCAGTTGAAAGTCCACATTCTGAGAAATTAAGAGGACAGATTTTGGCCCTGGCAGAGATATATGTAGAAATGGAGATATGATGGATGACGATTTACACTAAGTGATGGAGTTAGAGAACCGCATAGACTGATTAATTATTTTTGGAATTGAATGTGCGAAAGCAAATGCAACAATGGGAGAATTACAAAATCTTTCATTAAGACAGCTCGCTGCAGACTTTAGCCAAAATTTGTGAGTATTTACTAAAAAATAGATATAAGATAGCGCAAAACTCAAATCGGCATAAAAGTTTAATACATAAAAAAGTATAAAATATAAATGAGCAAATTGCTACAATGTACACTGGAGTAAAGTGGAGACCATATTAAAAAATAGCTAAATAGTACATATAATTGTATCACTTAGATCATTAGCATAACATTACTTAGTATCCTTAAAATGCATCACATAATGAATATAACCAAGTTCGGAGAGGCTTTAAATAGCCTATGTATATTGCCAGTATCGTATAGACTGACTTCCAAACTTGGTTATATTTATTATGTGATGCATTTTAAGGATACTAAGTAATGTTATGCTAATGATCTAAGTGATACAATTATATGTACTATTTAGCTATTTTTAAATATTGTCTCCACTTTACTCCAGTGTACATTGTAGCAATTTGCTCATTTATATTGTATACTTTTTTATGTATTAAACTTTTATGCCGATTTGAGTTTTGCGCTATCTTATATCTATTTTTTAGTATCTATTTTCCAAACGGGTCCAGATCCCGTTTAGACAGCAGCATCTCAATCGTGTGTTTTAGGGTAACTTGCGCCCCATATATATGTGTGTTTGTTGTGTTATATCTTTGTGAATATTTGGCCTAGAAAACAGACTGGAAATAACTGGAAAAGAATGTTAGTGCTATAAATAGTAATAAAGGAGCAAAAACAACTCAGAATGACATTATTTTACCTATTTTTCACAATGTTAAATGAAATCCAGATCCAAAACCAAAACCTTTTGCGATTTTTTTTTTTTTTTTCAAAAACCAAAACTCTCATTTTAAAACTAAAATTACATCAAAAAACAAAACCCAGGGCTCAGCACACATCTCTAGTAGTAACATGAACTTATGGGTGTCCAGCAAAATCTTGTCTTTCCTATATGCTGCTAGTTACAGGAAATCCAAGTACTCATGTTCTTTAAATTATCTACTGCTTATCAAGAATATGAACTGTGATACATATCCCGACATATACATATACATCTTGGGAAGTGTCAAGCTATTATCTATGCATTGTAATTGAAGCACACTTCAGTCCTCACAGACCTGTTCTATATCATGAAAGGACTTTTGAACTGCAACTCAAATTGAAGACTGAACTTTTATCTCTTTTAAACCTGTGTTATCTTGGTATTGTGCAATTGTGCCACTTAGTACCGGAGGTAGAGATTGACAGCAACTGGAGTCTAATCCTGCTACAGTTCAAAATAGTTCCTGACACTTTTACAGTGATGAGAAACAGGGTAAATCGCTAATAATTGAAAGTATAGTCTGTCTGGCGAGTCCAATTTACACGCTATTGATCTCTATTTGTAGGATCAGTTAGAACCGTCCAAAACTTTGCAATGAATTAATTTTTATGGTTGTAACTCTAAAGCATGTGAACCATATTTAGTTATGTTTATTTTTATTTTCGTCAAGAAATCAGCCAAGGTCCCTCACATTTGGGGCTGTGTCTTATTGATGGAGAGAAGAACAATGCAAACAGCATTGTTTCCCAGTGATCTCTCAGTACCCTACTGGCAGTATACATGGGACTTGCAGTAAGACATGATATACAGATGAGCAGCCTAGAGGCAACGGTGCTGGAAAATTATTTACCTTATACTAAAGGCAACGACTTCATGTTGTCAGGTAGTGGCCACATCAATGGCTCAAAATCCAACGTATGAAAGATGCCACCTCTGGAGTTATACAAGGAAGAATGGTTCCTATGACCCCTGTCCACAGCACATTGTGAACTGCTCATTCAATCAAATACACAGGTTTTTGAAAAGGCATTTCGGACACAATACATGTATTGTCCACCAAGTTTTGTTAGAGCTTTTTTTTTCTAAAGAATTGTCCTATAAAAAATGGTTTCTTGATTGGACATTTAACTCCAGTCAGCGACACTCCCATTGCTCTGAGACATGTCTGGTTCTCTGTAAATCTCACAGGTTCCATTGTGCAAAGTATGTAATGATTATGGCCCCGGCCACCTTCCTTCCTAATAGCAGCTGTGGAAGTCGAATAATTGAATGAAGTTGTTCTAAATCAGAGATGTTCACTGACCCCCGTGGTTTGGTTTTGATTTTAATTTGGGGTCTGGAGTAACTTTTGGTTTTGGTTTTGGCAAAACTGCCCTTTCGTGTTTTGGTTTTGATTTTGTTTTTGGATCACTATCACTATTGTTTTTTTCCTAAAATCTTTTTTTTGCTAACATCACCTAATTTGGCTCTTTTTTTTTGTTCCTACATTATTATTGACCTCAATAACATTCATTTCCATTCATTTCCAGTCAATTTTGGTCAAGTGACAAGAACACTGCTACCCCTCCTGTTTCTGTATGAGTAATGGCACTGGAGACTGGAGAGTGACAAGAACACTGCTACCCCTCCTGTTTCTGTATGAGTAATGGCACTGGAGACTGGAGAGTGACAAGAACATTGCTACCCCTGTTTCTGTGTGAGCAATGGCACTGGATCTCCTGGGGAGGGAGGTACTTATGGAATCCAAAACCTGTGAGATCCGACAATGCAACAATGATGTTTTGCCTCAATTCAGATCCGAGGACGCGAGAATGCACCGAGCCGGCTAAAGAGTCTTCTCGAATCCCCTAAGTTCGGGTGGGTTAGGTTTTCAGAAAACCGAGCCTGAGCATCTCTATGCTAAATTAATAAATATTAATTGTAATAGTTTTCAGAGCAATTGCGATTAGTACACTATAGCATACAAGGGTTAATTACGCAATCGCAGAGATAAAAAAGCAAAAACACTTATATTCACACCCACATTTCTAAATTGTTAAATTTTAATAAAGTTCCAACTCACTTTCTTTTGTATATTAATATAAAAGACAGAGGTTTGTTATACAATGCTAAATCTACATTAAAGGTAATTAAAGTTCATGACATAATAAATGTATTGTGTGTGTTCTCATATTAATCCACATTTTACCAGCAGTAATCTGGTATCATAGGATAAGCAATTACATGTCGTGATCGCTAGTTATGATTAGTATAAGATTAGTACTCAAAAATACTTTGTTAATGGGTAGGTTCAAACCAGATTTTCAGTGGTTCTCTGAGGAAAGACACGTACACAGCTGTTGTAGTGAGCTTCCCCCACCTTTGGATTAGAATTGTTTGAACTGACCTATGACCTGCACTGTACTGGACTATACTGAAGAAAAATTTTAGTTTTATCTGTGTGTACATAGTGACATAATCAGTTTATTTCAACTCAAACTATATAAAAGGCTACTGAACTCAGTATCTCTCTCTTTCTCACCAAGCAGACTTCAGGATTGAAGAGCTGTACTGGATCCAGTGAGCAGCGAAATGTATTGGTTATACTTTCTTATATTTTGGTATACTTTGATATATTCTGCTATTAAGTCACTTTGTTTGTTGGTACCACATTGATCGCACAGGACGACCTTTATTGATAACGATAGAAACGGACATAACAGCTCTACGATTTACCCACCAATAAAACTAACTAAACATATTTGCTTGTTTTATCTGAGGCAATCATATTATCAATGTACCAACCTAAAACACAAAGACTTGCGGTTCAGATGGAGGAACATGAGCAAATGAGAAGTTGCGTTGTTTTGAGATGGACGGCCATAAATCCAATGCTGGACATCTTAGATGTTGATATACAGCTGAGGGTGGAAATTTCCTATTTCCCAAATGTCTCAAACTTAAGGGATTGTCCGCTCAGCCCAGGCATTCAGGATCTTTGCCAGGACTGTTGTGCAGTGTGTTCCTCTCATGTCATTGGTGCATGTGGCAATGCAGTGGTGTTTTTAGGAGTAAGAGTAGGGTTAGGGGTGGCCTAGTGGTCCACTAACACTGTTCATGTTTCCGGGGAACATGACACAGTCCAAAGTGATATGACCATGGCCTCCGAGTGGGGAAATAAAAAAATTATTAAAAATATTTTTTTTTTGCTTAAATTCACTACAAGGAACACATATTGTAAGTTTGCAGAGCTGCAGGTATTGTCACTCCCACACAAATAGCTACTCTCCACTGACAAACGTATGTCTATTTTCCTGGTAGCACACTGTTGTCTTCTACTCTTGTTTAATGACATGAGTGATGTCCCATGATTATTCACTGGAAAGAATGTGCCTGGATGTTTGTATGAACAAATAAGCATTTATCTGTTCAAAAGTAATTCACGGGTTTACAAAGAAATTACTTGGTTTACAATCAAGGCCTCATTTATTTATAACACAGCAAGTGAGGATCAGCGAGAGCAAAAAAGAGAATGAGAAAGGGGGAGAGAGGGTGTCTGAGAGAGACTGAGGCAGAGTGAGAGACGGAGGGGGAGAAAGACACAGAGACAGGGAGAGAGAAAGAGTGACTGAGAGCGAGGGAGATAGAGAGACTGTCTGAGGCAGAGCGAGACACAGGGAGGGGGAGAGAGAAAGAGTGCCTGAGACAGAGCAAGAGAGATGGAGGTGAAGACAAAGGCAGACAAAGAAAAAGAGAGAGGGAGAGAGAGAGAGAGACTCTCTGCGACAGAGCGAGAGAGTAAGAGGGAAGAGAGTGAATGAGAGAGAGCAGGGCCGTCGTTCCCATTGGGCACAATGGGCAGGTGCCCGGGGGCCCTGCAGCCCAGGGGAGCCCGTCGGAGGCAGCACAAAAAAAAAAAAACGCGGCGCTCGCAGTGCATGTCGGGTGTGACATCATCACGCCCGCCCGACATCCATTGCAGAGCGCCACGGAGGAGGAGACCATGGAGGGAACCGGATCGCCAGCTGACCGCAAGGTAATTGTCTTCTTTTTTCTTCAGGTTTGTTTTTTTTGTGCTGCCTCCGACGGGCCCCTCTGTAGGGCCCATATATATAATCATTTATTTTTATATATATATATATATATATATATATATATATATATATATATATATATATAGGGGCCCCGGTGCACTGCTTTGCAGTGCGGGGGGGCCCAAAATGTTGTTAAGATGGCCCTGAGAGAGAGGGAGGGGAGAAAGACAGATGAATATATTTATCAAATGGAGAAAAGCCCTATCTTCGAAAATATCAAAGGGTTAACGCAGGAGGTAACCCCCTGCTGACGATAAGATTCATCATGTCTCTCCAGTGATAGATTTGCCATGAAAATGAACGTATTTAATAAGGATCGCACCAGTACATTTACCTACACAATCCTTCTTCTGCTATCATCATATCAGGAAGAGGAGAAAAAGAATCAATGAAAATATGTTATATTATTTAAATCTATTTTAAAACATTTTATTCCCTTTTTTGTCACTTAGTAGAACTGACATCTCAATGCAGAGCTTTCACTTCCACTGCACATGTGTGAACTGGCTACCTGGGTGAAACCTTCACACATCCCCGAGGAAGGTGGTCTGCAATAAGCGGTGATAGGAAACCAGTAGTACTGCCATGTCTTAGTAAATAGAACTGAGAGAGAGAGAGAGAGAGAGAGAAAGCGGCTTGTTTAAGACACAGCGCATAATATAAATGATATTTCTCAATCCTGATCGCTTTGATAAGGATCGCAATATCTTTCATATTTATCAAAAAAGTTTATCACTTAGTTTTTCTCAGTCTCTTTGGTGCGAAGAGAACTGTCTCTCCGGCATATCTCTGAAAATCCTAGTGTGCATGCGCTGACCAAAAGTATCGGGCATGCGCACAGAGAAACCTGTCCCAGTGCAATAAGAGGAACTATTATCGTGTGACATGGAAGGATCACATCATCCCGCCACACATGCGCTGTCCAGCTCTGCACTTCAGAGCAGAGCTGACAGCAATGAAAGTTTTCAATTATGCTAATGTAGGCCGGCTTCAGCTGGAGTACATTAACATGATTGAAAACTTAATTTTGGCTATTGATAAATAGCGTTACTGAGCAGTCCCCATTCACTTTTATGTGGGCTGCTCAGTAAAATGAAGACAGATGTAGTGATCATAAATCACAATTTTTAGGTTTCATAAATAGGCCCCTACAGAAAGAGAGAGAGAAAGAGAGAGAGAGTGTGAGAGAGAATGAAAGATATAGAGGAGGAGAGTGAGAAAGAAAGAGAGAAAGACAGAGATAGGGGGAAAGACATAGAGAGAAAATGAAAGAGATATAGAAATATACAGAGAGACAGAAAAAGAGAGAGGGCGAGGGAGAGAAGGGGAGAGACAGAGAAATGGAAAGAAAAAGAGTGTGCGAGAGCGTGAGAGCCCTTACTAAAGGAAACAAGCACCCTGGCAACATAATTGAGTGATCAGTATGCTAAACATGCCGGCTAACATGCAAATCATAACCACTGCGACAGTCCCACTGTTATAGTTATGTCCTATCTGTATTTGTGCAATTTTTCAGCGCCCTATAAGTAAAAAAAAAAAATAATAATAAAGGCAATAGTCCTGGGGCTGGTTTTCATTATAGCAGGAGGACTCTGTGCTTAAGAACTTATCATTTTTATTATTATTATGGAAACCTACCCAGGCTGTCCAATACTTGGACTAGTTGTGAATTGAGGGTGGGGAGGGGGCCTGCTGACTATATTTGGCATTTAATTAATCATATATTTTATTTATCATATAGCACTGTACATGAGAACTGTTTTGTCTCATTAAACTTATAAGACAATGGTAGATACCTCCCATCTCTGTGCCGATGCAGAATACAGGATATTTAATGAGGCGGAATGGACATGCAGAGAACTTCCCCTCTCTCATTATTTTTACATTTCACCACAAAACAAGGTGCCTTAGTGAGTCTACTCTTTACTTTGCTAAGACTGACATCACTCTGGTTATAATCCGGGGAAAATCCACCCCTCTGCTCCTCTCTAGATGCTGCCATTTTGCGTTATACACCTATGTGCCCAGGCAAAACTCTAGGGGCATGGTGGGTACTAAACCGTGATTCTTAAAGAATCTCCACAGATTTATTTTTCTAAGGACATTTGTGGAACAGCCTATAATGCCTACTTTACATTACATATTGAAATTAATTTACATATTGAAATTAATTGTTACCTGACTGCCATATGTCTGGCTCGGTGCCACCAACTACATGAAAACTCCATCAGTAACAATGCAATTCTGCACACACCAGACGCAGGTCTAGAAGAGTTCGGTGACCATGGAAACTGTCTCCTTGTCTATTTACCTGAAATAGGTACAAGAATCATAGATATAAAGGTGCGCTGTTATATCTCTTCTGCTCTTCTATTAAATATTGAATATCATTCTGTCATCTTATAACAACTTTCAATTGATTTTCCTGAGACTGACTCAATTGAACATATCACCCAGATGAATACGGTGCAATCACGAAATGATCTTATCTTGCAATTTTGCAGCCTGAATATAAGGATACAATTATGGGCAGAAAAATTGCAGTTTAAAGTGTGTTTTTTAAGATGCACATATCTTAAGACATGGCTAACTCAAAATACTAAGTAAGTAATGTATCGTGAAAGATGACTGCTGAAATAGATGAAATATACACAGTATGAATCTTTACTGTGTATACATAAATGGATAAATAAAATAAAATAATTAACCAGCACTAACAAATGCAAGGGGGCATCGAGTGTGAGGTCCCTCTGCAAAAACGATGCAAACTAATGAACTTAAGTGACTTTCAGGGGTCAATACCTAAACAGCCAATTAGAATGGATTTCCCTTGCTTCAGTGAAAAAAAGAAAAAATGCTCTGATTGGCTATTTATGTCCCGGCCTCTTTCAATCATTCCTGTCACAGCTTTGTTATATGAAGGTTCAAGTAGGTCTTTTTGATTATCGGGTATAATAGTCAAGGAAGATTAGGAAGGTAGATAGGGAATTTGACCAGCTGCCTAAAGAGATTGGTTTTCAGTGAAGACTGGAAATTTTAGAGGCTGAGAAAAGTCTACTTTTACCAGGGAGGGAATTTCATAGAGTGGGCAAAGCCCAAAGAAAGTCCTGCAACCGGGAAACGAAGCAGGTAATGAGCTTGGATGAGAGACGCAGATCTTGGGCAGAGTGGAGGGCTCAAGCTGGGAGATATTATGAGTCAAAGAAAGAGATAAGATGTTGGTACCGTTTTGTTTGTGACCTTTTATGTTAGTAGAAGTATTTTATATTGGATTTGGTAAAAGATAGACAACCAAGGTAGGGACTGACAGAGCGGATCAGCTATAGAAAAAGATTTTACATGTAAAATTAGTCTAATCGCTGCATTCAAAATTAAATATTGAAGGTTAAAGTCTGGTTGTGGGAAGATAAGTAAGGAGGGAATTGCAATAATTAAGTAATGTTTTTGCAATATCTTGTGATAGATTTGTGCGTATTTAGGAAAAGTTTCTTATATGCATGTAACATGATTTGGATAGAGATTGAATGTGATAAACAAGCCACAGTTCTGAGTAAAGGATGACACCCACACAGCGAGATTGAGGGGTAGGGTATATTGTCATGTTTTCAACGGAAATAGAGATTTCAGGTAGGTAATGTCTGTTGGTGTGTGGAACATTATTAGCCCAGTTCTTGAAAGATTGAAATGAAATGGCCAAAAGACATTCAGTAACGTGGGCCAACAAAGATGGAAAGACATCTGAAGAGGATACTTTTGATTGTTACCTGCATAGAGATGATACTGAAATTGCATACAGTTTATTAGTTGTGCAAGAGAATGGTATACATATAGAAGAGCAATGGACTTTGGATTGAGCATTGTGGTACATATGAAAGAAAGAGGCCCTGAAAGAGAATTTGAGAAGTAGGATGACAACCAGGAAAAAACTGTGGTCATCATTGTCAAATGCAGCTGAGAGATCCAGGAAGATTTGAAGCGAGTAGTGTCCTTTAGATTTGGCAGAGATCAATTCATTGACCACCTTAGTCAGTAAAGTCTCTGTGGGGTGTTGGGAACAAAAGCCTGACTGAAGAGGGTCCAATAAGTTGTGTTTGGAAAGAAAGCACATAAAGTGAGCTTATATGGATGTCTCAGGAAGCTTGGAGGACAATGGATAGTACTCAGCACACATGGAATGTTCTAATAGAGACACACAAGAGTCAATAATCTAATCTGAGCAATGTCACAACTATTCTCTATGGATAAAGTCTTGTGTAGACCAACCTGAGCACTGAGACCAACCTTCAACGACGAACATCAGTATATGTCACGGTTTGGTATTCTGGACTCTTAAATCCGACCAACAGATGTTACCCCTAGCAGGGCGCAGAGTCTAACGGGTGAATGGTTTTCATCAGTGGTCACCGCAAGGTGACTTGGACTCAGCAGCGTTCACCCGCAGGTCGCGGCCCCTACCAGAGGTGTTGGGCAGGATCCCAGGGGAGTGATGGTGACTGGTGTAACGTAGGCACACTGGTAATGTTGTAGTTTTACACCAAGACAGTGGATAGACAACAGATGCAGGATAAAAGTACAATCAGTGATTTAATGATGACTGGATGATCAACAGGACAGTCTCAATATATTGATACAAAGAACGTAGTAACAGGGTGAGCAGTGCCACCGGCAATATAGTATGAATGAATACAATGATGTAATCAATATATTCAAATATAGCAATAGCATGAACAGTCCAGCAACAGAGTAAAGATGGTAATGCAGCAGGTATATGGGACCACAATAAGGCAGCACAACATTGGAGGTACAAGTAACAGTCCAGGCAGCAAGAGTGAGATACTCTGTATGCACTATATGCTTAGATGAAATAGGAACAGTTCAGCCAGCAGGAGTAGGGTTAGGGTTAGAACAAGCAGCTAGATGATACGACCTGTAATGCCACTGAGCCACAGAGGCAACTGCAGAGTAGATGAAGCTTGAGTGATGCAGTCCGGAGCAGTAACACAATAGGGTCAGGTGTAACTTGAGCAGCACGGCCCGTGTAGTAGAAGCAGAATAAAGACAAGTGTAGGTTAAGTGATCCAGCCCGTGGAACAGCAATACAACAGAGGCAGGTGCAGCTTGAGTAATGGAGTCTGTGGAACGGCAACACAGCGGAGACAGGTGCAGCTTGAGCAGTACAGCCAGTGGAGCAGCAACACAGCAGAGGCACTGACAATCCAGGTGGGAGCACACAGAATAGGTAGGAACCTAATCAGACAGGTAACTTGATCAACAGGCCCAGAGGAAAGGGAGGAAGTGCCTTTTCAAGTTTAGAGCCAGAACCAGGAACCAATAGGAATCTTGCCAAAAGCAAACAGGTACTCAGTCTGCACATGTGCAGATCAGGACTAAAGGTTTGAGGTCTGCTTTATGAGGCACAGGTGAATGTCTTAGTCTCTGTTTATGGAAGCCGAATAAACGCTGTGTGACAGTATATCTTATGTAAAATTGCTCTGCACATGACCAGAAAGTGGGGGCTTGCCTGATTCTGGCACTTATGACTGTGTGCACCTGAAGAGGTGGGACGGGGGAGTGAAGGGGCGTGCAAACACAGGCCAAGAATACTAAAGGTGTGTTTACGCATATATGGCTCATACAGACCTGCAGACACACACATACACATCTATTAGAAGGAATATGTTGTGTACCTGCTATAGTACACGATGTTCATGACCTAACCTAAACCAGGCGCATATGCTGCTGAGAACTCTCGAGATGCCTACGGCTCTGTATATAGGTGGAAATATGCTATTTTTCAGAGTAAGCTGCTCTTGTTTTGTATTTTCTTCCTTAATACAAATAGAATGCAGATCCCATCGGACACAGCGGTGTAAAGAATGACAGATTATAAGACACATGCTGGCAGCATGACACAGAAAAGCGTGGTGAGCTTGATCAGTATAACAAGGTGTTTGAGCTTTGGAGAACTCGGTCTCACATTGTACAATTATGTTTGTCTTCATCTGTGATTGTGTTATGTAAAACTAGATTTTGAATATTGTTTTTAACGTTGTAATATCTCTGCAGATTTTATGGTTGTGGAATAAAGAGGGAATCATCAGTCGTACACTGTAGTGTAATTAGATAGCGTTTAACTGATTAATTTCTGATGAAATACGCCCAGAAGTCATAAATGATCAATAAATGACAACCACCACCACATTCAATGACAATCTGAGGTCAGACCGCGGAAAAGCCGCATCGTAAATAATAGATGTGGTAGGTAATTTAATTGTCCATCTCGTAGCGATGTTTGTGTTAGTGTTTGTTACTCAGTATGTTTTTATTAACCAATGGATAGCCAAGCTGCAGAAAGAAGAGGTTCCCCCTGCAGATTATAGGTGAGCAATACAAAGTTAATAAGGGTTTGTGGGGGAAGTAATCATTATAATAAAGGATTTTTAATTGATTGTGTGTGTTTACCGTATTGTATTATTTTTTACAGTTGATTTACTGGTTCCAACAGTCTCTTATAGTTCTACAAATGCCAGCATACTCTGGCAACCATGGATATGCTGGGACTTGTAGTTCAACAACACTTTAGGCATGTCAGGGTTTGCTGGAAACAGTAGTGCACAAGCAAAAAATACGTTTTTCCAGCATTATTTACCCCACACCCACCACACCAGTGGTGTTGGGATGGGGGGTTCAAAGGATTTTACCGGCCTGATTCCCCATGCTGAATTGACTAGGTCTGCTTATCATTATGCTTCTTACAGACTTAGCTGAATTTTGTTTTGCTCCGCAGTAAGAAAAGGCGCATTTCGTGCTTACAAATTGTACATATAGTCAGCTCTACCTGAGTCCTTGAATGCGAGATTACAATCTGCCGGGAGTGGGAGAAAAGTGATGCTGGAGAGGAGAGCGCTGGGAGTGTGTCTGTGAAATAAAGAAGGTAATTTAGGCAGCAGGAGAGTGTGTGGTTTGTGCATATAGGCAAAAAGAGATCCGCAGTTCAGATAGCTGTTAACTTTGTAGTGCATCGAACGGGTAACATCCAGGTTATAATGTTGATGAATATTATGGATAGCTCGGGAAAAACAATCTAATGCAAGTATGTGTCAGAGGTGATATTATGAATTAAATGCACTCAGTCGGTTATCGTTTGTGTCTGGCCATTCGCAGTGCGAATGATGCGCTAAGCAAACTGATGCCCATCGGGACTTGAATCAGGCCCTTAATGTAGAAAAACCCCAATACTTTCACTCCCCAACACATCTCCTATTTTTTTAAGTATCACAGTGGTATAAATATCCGTCTTGTTATCGCCATTTCAGAATAACAGATCAAGACATTTGCATATTTTAGTGCATTAATGCTTAAAATATCATCACTATTTATTCATATAGCGCCACTAATTCCGCAGCGCTGTACAGAGAACTCACATCAGTCCCTGCCCCATTGGAGCTTACAGTCTAAATCCCCTAACTTACACAGACCGAGAGAGAATAAGGGCAATTTGAATGCAACCAATTAACCTACCAGTATGTTTTTTTGAAGTGTAGGAGGAAACCGGAGCACCCGGAGGAAACCCATGCAAACACGGGGAGAACATACAAACTCCACACAGATAAGGCCATGATCTGGAATCAAACTCATGACCCCAGTGCTGTGAGGTAGAAATGCTAACCACTGAGCCACCGTGCTGCCCACATGTATTTAAAATGTTTCAAATGTGTTCAATATGTTTTAACCTTTATTTTAATATTACTATTATTACTATTATTATTATTACTATTATTATTGTGTTTTTTTACTAAGTGAAACCAAAGCCCAAATCATCTTTGCCACTTTACACAGGCACATAACTGGAGAGACTGGCCTGGCAAAGTGACGTGTTAATTCCTATCATTCTGTGCCACTGCCGTCAACGTTTTTCTTTTGATAAATGGAGGCAATAAGTGCTTTTTTATTTTAATAAAATCCCCTGATTTGCCTCAGTGGGGCTGGCCATAATAAATATGCCCCCGTACGGGTGAACCCCCTCATATCGCCTCTCATTCCTGAGAGTTTTTTGAAAAACATCTGAGTGTGGAGAAGTTTGTTTCCTGCATTAAGCGAAGGTCTCAGTGTGACAGTCGCGGCTTAGACAATTAGACTGAGGGGAGCAGACAAACAATCATGTTAATTGTGTTACAACCGCATCTGAAAGTGAATTACTGCAGCATTTAGAATGATTATTGCTCCACGATCCCTGTCAGAGGTCACTGTCTAGTATTACACAATCAGGGACTGAAGACGACCTGTGCAGCCGGCAGTAGTCGGAGAGATACAAGACTACCCGGAGACTTTGTGCGTTATAGAACTTTTGTTTTGTATCTGATTGTGATTGCAGCTATTGTGCATCCTCCTTCCTCCATTTCCATGGCAATACATCTAGGATGAGAAAATACTGAT
This sequence comes from Mixophyes fleayi, assembly GCF_038048845.1. Classification (NCBI taxonomy): domain Eukaryota; kingdom Metazoa; phylum Chordata; class Amphibia; order Anura; family Limnodynastidae; genus Mixophyes; species Mixophyes fleayi. The sequence continues at coordinate 10,508,379 of NC_134403.1, forward strand.
AAACTGCATTGTCTGCAGCATATGCCATGTCTACCTCTCAGTATCCTCCTTCTATTCAAGCAAATTAACTCAACAAAACATTGTAATATTAAATAAAGAACATGGGGTAACGTGGACTTGTGAGACCAAAAGTTTAATTCTAACGTCAGTCTTAATCCTTTCTTCTATAATCTTATCTAACAAACCCCACCTATTACAATTACAATCAGTAATTATCGGTGATCAATGCCACAGTTTAACTTATTTTTATATTTGTTTGTGTTTCCTTCTTTTTTATTTCTTTTACATTGTGAACATTTTGACTATTCAGTAGACTCCATTCTATAATAACTTATTATTAACTGTAGCCTAATACTGCCATCATCATCATCAGCCACAGCTATTTATATAAATTAACCCCTTATCAAAATATCCAAACATTTCATCGGGCTCATGTACAATGAATAAGAGGCCAGGCTAGTGTGCTCTTTGTGTATAACTGGCCCTTCCCTTAGAGATCCATGTGCTTATCTGTCCGCAGAATTTGTGTATCAGTCAGATTTATTTATGTAAAGGGTAATCAGGAACCAGCAACGTATCAGAAGAGACTGGTAATATTACACCAACCATACATTACATAGGATGGGCGGCTAATGAACGATTTAATTATGAAGATCAGAGTCAGCCAGGCTCAGCAACAGCAGAAAATTTGAGTTACAAAACCACATCTCAGTAAGAGGACAATGACAAAGGACCAACATCATGGTAGGCAGCAAAGGTCAATATCCAGAGTAGGAGGTAAATGTGTCAAGCTGAGAGCTTTCCGGCGGGTTTGAAAAGTGGAGATGTTGCCTATAGCAACCAATCAGATTCTAGATATCATTTTGTAGAATGTACTAAATAAATGATAGCTACAATCTGATTGGTTTTTCAAACCCGCCGGTAAAAACTCTCAGCTTGATACATTTACCCCCACAGGTCAGAACAGAACAGCTCTCACTCAGATATCCAAGAAGTAAAAAATAATAGGCAATAAAGAGACATCAGGCACTATGATAGGCAAAACGCACCAATCACGGTGTATCACGCTCAGCCTCGCTTGCGGTTGTGAATGGACCAGCACGTCTTTAAAGGAGCGATAGTTACGGAACTCGCCACCCTTGATGACATCATCATGGTGCATCGTGAATTCACTTGTCTTTAAAGTAGAAATGCTCACTGACCCCTGTGTTTTGGTTTTGGTTTTGGATCTGGATTACTTTCGTGTTTTGGTTTTGGTTTTGGCAAAACCGCCCTTGCGTGTTTTGGTTTTGCTCCACCTGTTTCTTGGATAAGTGAGGTAATTCTACAGCTAATAAATGTCAACGAGCGCTGACCCCACCCGGGATGTGTGCTTTTATCAGACACACATCAATCCAGGGTGCCAGACAACGCATTAAAAAGAGCTATTGAAATCCATAGCAAAAAAGGCAGCTTGGTGTCTATCTTTATATTACACCCTACACTTATAGTTAAATAGAAAAAAAATCAGCCTGCAAAGACTGTACAATCAATCAAAATGCCCAAAGCAGCTTTTGTGTTTGGGTGTATATTACACCCAAACCTTATTAGTGCAAATTATGAAAAAATAATCCCTGCTAGGCCCTCCTTAATTCTACAGCTAATAAATGTCAGAGAGCGCTGAGCCCCCCGGGATGTGTGCTTTTATCAGACACACATCAATCCAGGGTGCCAGACAACGCACTAAAAAGAGCTATTGAAATTCATAGCAAAAAAGGCAGTTGGCTGTCTATCTGTAGTTTACACCCTACACTTATAGTTAAATTGGGGCTAGATTATTCCCTTACATTAAAATTGAAATCAAAAAAGAAGCAGCCTGCAAAGACTGTGCAATAAAATAGAAATGCCCAAAGCAGGTTTTCTGTTTGGATCTAGATTATTCCCAGACATTAAAATTGAAATAGAAAAAGACGCAGCCTGCAAAGACTGTACAATAAAATAGAAATGCCCAAAGCAGATGTTCTGTTTGGGTGTATATTATTGGCAAACCTTATTAGTGCAAATTATGAAAAATACTGTTTAATCTCTGCTAGACCCTCCTAAATTCTACAGCTACACACACCAATCCAGGGTGGCAGGCAACGTTCTAAAAAGAGCTATTGACATTCACAGCAAACAAGGCAGTTGGGTGTCTGTCTGTACTTTACACCCTACATTTATAGTTAAGTAGAGAAAGAAGCAGTCTGCAAAGACTGTACCATAAATAGAAATGCCCCAGTCGGAAAGGGACTGTCTGACATTTCCATATCAATTAACTCTTGAAAATAATCCTCCATTATCCTTTGCATGTTAATAGTAGGATTGGTTGGAGTTATGGGCAAGGTCACATATTTTTTGGTAAAATCTTTCAAACCAGCCCAGAGCTGTTGTGGTCTGCCACCTGCGTCATCCCTGCTTCTCTTTGGAAAGTGCAATTTGGTGCCAGAACCTCACGTGCCAGAATTGCTGCCACTGGGGCCACACTGCTGCCACTGGTGCAGGACTTACACAAACAACCTCATCCTCATCAACATCCTCATTAGCGACCTCGTTGGCTACACAAATCTCCCCCTCATCCTCTTCTAATTCCAAAGTGTCATCCTCAATTGGTGTATCACCAGCTACACTCAGGCTGTTCAGGCACACATCAGCAGAAATTCTGAAAGGGCCCTTCTTTATGGGTACATTATCAGAATGGTCATGATTACACATACCACTGGTGGATGGACTCTCCTCAGGGATTGGTGTCATTTCTGATTCTGAGCATACATTATCCTCTAATGCCTTACTGTTTTCTTGCAGCTCGGCTTTCACACGTAACAGTAGTTGTGCACCACTTTTGGACTCCAAATTACTTGTTCTTGACTGGTCACGAGTGATCTTACAAGAAGAAGGCTCAGTAACATTTTTAGATCTCGCACTAATAGAGAAAGCGAAAGCCTCATTCTTTCTTTGCCACTGCATGTGTAGAATGGCATGTAGCAATTTTTTTTTATCGGCAGATAACTTTTCATCAGTTACAGCTCTTTTTCGTTTCAACACGGTAAAAGGTTTTTTTTGTGTGTTTTTTTCCCTGACTTAAGAAGACTATGTACTTTTACATAGGCTTTACCAGATGACGTACAGGGAAGAATACCATCAGGACTGGTGCCAGCAGCTGCTTGCTTATCCTGCTCATATGTGGACTGCTGTGAATCCATTTTAATGAGACCCAAAGCACTTGTAGTGCAAATTCCGAAATATATACTGCTGGTATATAATAATTTCAGCACCAGATAATTAGTTTTTTTCAAAGAGGGGAATATGTGACACCCCAAACACTTGTAGTGCAAATTCAGAAAGATATACTGCTGGTATATAATAATTTCAGCACCACAAAATAGCTTTTCTACAAGAGGGGAATATCTGACAGCCCAAACACTTGTAGTGTAAATTAGGAAAACGATGACGTTTTGCCTCGTTTTGGAATCCGTACAGGCGGGAGAGTACCGAGCTGACTCGGCTCGGGATTCAGATTCCGGGAGTTCGGGCAGGTTCGGATCTCGGGGAACCGAGCCCGCCCATCTCTACTTTAAATGCAGTCTGCACATACAATTGGCACGTGTGCAGTAGCTAATTACATGAAGTGTTTTCAGTCACAAGTGTACTCTGCTCGTGTGCACACTGTCTTGCTAGTAAAACACACACACACACACACACATTTACACATAGATAAAACAGCTGGAGTAGGCAGTGCATTGTATTTCATGTAAAATATATTATGCTTTCTACATTTGTTACCAGCATTTTCTTTGAGCTTGCACCATTCACTACAACACTCTCCTGTCCTTCAGCCCAATCTTTATATACTCCACTATATTTTAGTGAAATCCAAAGATTTATTGTGGGATACTGTATAAAAGTCCAAGGGGTAAATGTATCAAGCTGAGAGTTTTCCTGCGGGTTTGAAAAACCAATCAGATTCTAGCTATCATTTATTAAGTACATTCTACAAAATGATAGCTAGAACATGATTGGTTGCTATAGGCAACATCTCCACTTTTCAAACCCGCCAGAAAACTCTCAGCTTGATACATTTACCCCCAAGCCTGAGAACAGACAGAGGACGGCATTACAAGAACAAATTCCATAACTGCTCAAAAGAATAAAATAATAGATGCAACACTGAATGGATAAATATATATTAAAGCCAGAGACAAATGCTGCAGTTATTGTTATTCACATTTACTTCGTACTGGTTATAAAATGCCAGGAATCTATAACAGACAGCAGTGTGAGCTCTCTAAAGTATCAACGTCATTGGCAGATCCAGGGGAGTAACGTAGTCCATCTCCTGGGAGAACAAGTCATTGTCAATCTGTCATCTACCGCAGGTGTCTATGAAGCACTTGTGTTAAGCAGGTATTTCCCCAGCTGCTTTATAAGTACTGTTCCAGAGACAGGGAGTTTGTGGGGTACACAATAAGGGCTCAGCATTCAAGTAGAGCACTTCTGTTGTTTCTTGCATAAAAAATACGTCTCAGTACTGCACATAAGCGCCAAATATGTACAAACAATTCGTCCGTTTGCAGATTCATTGCATATTGCGCTTAAAACTTCTTACGCTGGACAAGTGTAGACAAGCACAGGCTTGTACAGTATGTATAGTAGGATATCTTTACATAATTGCCACTCAGGTAGACCCATATACACCTTGCACGTGATACAGAGCTGGTGCAACGACACGCAACAATGATGAAGACGATTAGCTTCATATTGGCTGATTAAAGATTGACCGCTCTAGCTAAATCATTATTATAGCGGCTATATTATATGAAGTCGTGGCCGTCTCTTCACATCACTTAACAATTTAATTTACATTACTGCAGGATAGACGATTCCAATTTCAAATCGGTAAACAATAGATGATTCATTTTTATTTGCTTGTGTATTTTGTATTTCAGTTCCTGTATTACATTGTGTACAAATAGAGTAGTGTGAAGCCACTTCTCTGCACACTTGTTACTCTGGATGCAAATCTGGTGCAAATGTTAGTATCGCAGAACTGAATGTGTCCGTTACGTTACGTTCAGGACGCAAATGCGATAACACAAGCCCCTGAATATTTTAGAGTCGGCCTTTACCCACACTTTTATTATAAGTAGATGAACTTTCACCTGTCAGTTAATGTTAGACCTGAATACTTTATCTATTGTTGACCATCATATTCCTCCCAATATCTCTGAGCATTAAAACACTTCACCAGAGAACCGAAGGCTCTTCTAATACAACCACTTCTAACAAATAATTTGATCATTTTAATACTCTGATGCATTAATTCCTCTATCTAGAGACTGGTAATAAAATGTGTTACTGTAAATGTTCTGAACAGAACTGTTTTGCTTGTGGCTGTTGCTTCATTAGTCAAAAAGAAGAAGCCTTCAAAGATAAAATTATAACAGATCCGGCACCAGCGGCCTCGAGAGTCTCTTCTTCAGATGCCATGAAAGGAACATTTTGAAAATATTTCCAAGTTCCCCTCCAGCAAGGAATGTTTTGTGCTGGATGGATCGGTCAGCTTTGGGTGATAGGATCATTATATTATTAATTATTATTAATCTTTATTTGTAACTCACAAAAATTTTCTGCATGTGCCTATGGTACCTTAACAGGAACTCAATAGAAAAAAAGGTTCTTAGAGGGGTAGAAACCTTATTAATTTTTTCCTTTTGTGTTTGTCTATTGTTAGGAAACATTGTGCACGTGTAATAAAATTGTTGTTATGCTGTGTCTATACCTTATTAATAATTCATCTAGTGAGGTCTCACTTTCTTTGTCTCTATCCCATAGTCTCCTGATTCATAATCACAGAACAGTAACATACTTATATATAGAATATTCTGCCCACTTAAAGGGACACGGTTAAGCAAAAAAAGTTATAAGGACTTAGCTAGCGCCGGGGGGCATATTCAATTACGATTCAGGGCCGCAATTACGCGCGGTGGCATGGGTCCCAGTAACATCGTGGATTTCTGTGCGCACTACATAGGGGTGCGCACAGAAATCCGAGATATTGCGCTACCGTAATGACGCTTTATATGCGCAGCCGCGCGTAATCGCAGCAGCAAATTGTAATTGAATATACCCCCTAAATTTTACATTTTCTTATTCCTTAGAACTTATAGGGGCATATTTAATTACGATTCGCGGCCAAGATTACGCGCGGCTGTGCATATAAAGCATCATTACAGTAACGAAATATCTCGGATTTCTGTGCGCACCCCTACGGAGTGCGCACAGAAATAAATAAAGCGTCATAACGGTAGCGCAATATCACAGATTTCTGGTGCACACAGAAATCTACAATGTTGCGGCCACAAATCGTAATTGAATATGCCCCATAAAGCGCTAGGAAATATGCTGGTGCCACATAAATAAATTATAATAATTATAATAATAACTCATTCACAGTTGACCCTGTGTCTGGCACAGGAGAGTACCACTGGACTTATACTGCTGAATCAGTGAACTTTGCAATATAGCAGTACCAATGGACTTATACTGCAGAATCAGTGAACTTTGTAATATAGCAGTACCACTGGACTTATACTGCTGAATCAGTGAACTTTGTAATATAGCAGTACCACTGAACTTATACTGCTGAATCAGTGAACTTTGTAATATAGCAGTACCACTGGTATTATACTGCTGAATCAGTGAACTTTGTAATATAGCAGTACCACTGGACTTATACTGCTAAATCAGTGAACTTTGTAATATAGCAGTACCAATGGACTTATACTGCTGAATCAGTTAACTTTGTAATATTGCAGTACCAATGGACTTATACTGCAGAATCAGTGAACTTTGTAATATTGCAGCACCACTGGACTTATACTGCTGAATCAGTGAACTTTGTAATATAGCAGTACCAATGGACTTATACTGCAGAATCAGTGAACTTTGTAATATTGCAGTACCACTGGACTTATACTGCTGAATCAGTAAACTTTGTAATATAGCAGTACCACTGGACTTATACTGCTGAATCAGTGAACTTTGTAATATAGCAGTACCACTGGACTTATACTGCTAAATCAGTGAACTTTGTAATATAGCAGTACCACTGAACTTATACTGCTGAATCAGTGAACTTTGTAATATAGCAGTACCAATGGACTTATACTACAGAATCAGTGAACTTTGTAATATATCAGTACCACTGGACTTATACTGCTGAATCAGTGAACTTTGTAATATTGCAGTACCACTGGAATTATACTGCTGAATCAGTGAACTTTCTAATATAGCAGTACCAATGGACTTATACTGCTGAATCAGTTAACTTTGTAATATTGCAGTACCAATGGACTTATACTGCAGAATCAGTGAACTTTGTAATATTGCAGCACCACTGGACTTATACTGCTGAATCAGTGAACTTTGTAATATAGCAGTACCAATGGACTTATACTGCAGAATCAGTGAACTTTGTAATATTGCAGTACCACTGGACTTATACTGCTGAATCAGTGAACTTTGTAATAAAGCAGTACCACTGGACTTATACTGCTGAATCAGTGAACTTTGTAATATAGCAGTACCACTGGACTTATACTGCTGAATCAGTGAACTTTGTAATATAGCAGTACCACTGAACTTATACTGCTGAATCAGTGAACTTTGTAATATAGCAGTACCAATGGACTTATACTGCAGAATCAGTGAACTTTGTAATATATCAGTACCACTGGACTTATACTGCTGAATCAGTGAACTTTGTAATATTGCAGTACCACTGGATTTATACTGCTGAATCAGTGAACTTTGTAATATAGCAGTACCAATGGACTTATACTGCAGAATCAGTGAACTTTGTAATATTGCAGTACCACTGGACTTATACTGCTGAATCAGTGAACTTTGTAATATAGCAGTACCACTGAACTTATACTGCTGAATCAGTGAACTTTGTAATATAGCAGTACCACTGGTATTATACTGCTGAATCAGTGAACTTTGTAATATAGCAGTACCACTGGACTTATACTGCTAAATCAGTGAACTTTGTAATATAGCAGTACCAATGGACTTATACTGCTGAATCAGTTAACTTTGTAATATTGCAGTACCAATGGACTTATACTGCAGAATCAGTGAACTTTGTAATATTGCAGCACCACTGGACTTATACTGCTGAATCAGTGAACTTTGTAATATAGCAGTACCAATGGACTTATACTGCAGAATGAGTGAACTTTGTAATATTGCAGTACCACTGGACTTATACTGCTGAATCAGTAAACTTTGTAATATAGCAGTACCACTGGACTTATACTGCTGAATCAGTGAACTTTGTAATATAGCAGTACCACTGGACTTATACTGCTGAATCAGTGAACTTTGTAATATAGCAGTACCACTGAACTTATACTGCTGAATCAGTGAACTTTGTAATATAGCATTACCAATGGACTTATACTACAGAATCAGTGAACTTTGTAATATATCAGTACCACTGGACTTATACTGCTGAATCAGTGAACTTTGTAATATTGCAGTACCACTGGAATTATACTGCTGAATCAGTGAACTTTCTAATATAGCAGTACCAATGGACTTATACTGCTGAATCAGTTAACTTTGTAATATTGCAGTACCAATGGACTTATACTGCAGAATCAGTGAACTTTGTAATATTGCAGCACCACTGGACTTATACTGCTGAATCAGTGAACTTTGTAATATAGCAGTACCAATGGACTTATACTGCAGAATCAGTGAACTTTGTAATATTGCAGTACCACTGGACTTATACTGCTGAATCAGTGAACTTTGTAATATAGCAGTACCACTGGACTTATACTGCTGAATCAGTAAACTTTGTAATATAGCAGTACCACTGGACTTATACTGCTGAATCAGTGAACTTTGTAATATAGCAGTACCACTGGACTTATACTGCTGAATCAGTGAACTTTGTAATATAGCAGTACCACTGAACTTATACTGCTGAATCAGTTAACTTTGTAATATAGCAGTACCAATGGACTTATACTGCAGAATCAGTGAACTTTGTAATATATCAGTACCACTGGACTTATGCTGCTGAATCAGTGAACTTTGTAATATTGCAGTACCACTGGAGTTATACTGCAGAATCAGTGAACTTTGTAATATAGCAGTACCACTGGACTTATACTGCTGAATCAGTGAACTTTGTAATATAGCAGTACCACTGGACTTATACTGCTGAATCAGTGAACTTTGTAATATAGCACTACCACTGAACTTATACTGCTGAATCAGTGAACTTTTTAATATAGCAGTACCAATGGACTTATACTGCAGAATCAGTGAACTTTGTAATATATCAGTACCACTGGACTTATACTGCTGAATCAGTGAACTTTGTAATATTGCAGTACCACTGGAGTTATACTGCAGAATCAGTGAACTTTGTAATATAGCAGTACCACTGGACTTATACTGCTGAATCAGTGAACTTTGTAATATTGCAGTACCACTGGACTTATACTGCTGAATCAGTGAACTTTGTAATATAGCAGTACCAATGGACTTATACTGCAGAATCAGTGAACTTTGTAATATAGCAGTACCAATGGACTTATACTGCAGAATCAGTGAACTTTGTAATATTGCAGTACCATTGGACTTATACTGCAGAATCAGTGAACTTTGTAATAAAGCAGTACCAATGGACTTATACTGCAGAATCAGTGAACTTTATAATATTGCAGTACCAATGGACTTATACTGCAGGATTGTTTTTGGCTATTTTTTTTTATTTCTTTTTTTATAATTATTTTTTTAAAAAAAATTTTATAACTTTTTTTTACATTTTTTATAACTTGGGAATAATGGGGAAATAACAATGCCCTTAGAAGGACAGAGCACAGGACACGGCACCACTGGACTGAACAGGACACAGCACAGGACCCAGCAGCACCACTGAACTCAGAAGGACAGAGCACAGGACACAGCACCACTGGACTGAACAGGACACAGCACAGGACCCAGCAGCACCACTGAACTCAGAAGGACAGAGCACAGGACACAGCACCACTGGACTGAACAGGACACAGCACAGGACCCAGCAGCACCACTGAACTCAGAAGGACAGAGCACAGGACACAGCACCACTGGACTGAGCAGAACACAGCACAGCACAGCACAGCACAGCACAGCACAGCACGAGATATAGCAGGACAGAGGACCACCTAACACAACCTCCCTCTACCCTGAACAATGCCCGAGTAAAGATGGCGGCGGCTAGCGGGGAATTTATAGAATACGAGTATCGCGAGATCCGACAGCGGGATTATGACTCAGAGCCTCGTTTTCAGTTTTGTAATTGGCGGGAATACCCGGATCTGTCTCGGATCCGGCTCGGATCGGCAACGTTCGGGTGGGCTCGGATTTCAGATATACGAGCCTGCTCATCTCTAGTCTTCAGAGCCTTTACGGGCCTGTGGATAGATATCAGGGGGCCCATGAACTTGGATGAAACAAAACCACATCTTTATTTTCACTAGAGAGGGTCACTGACCCCCGTGTTTTGGTTTTGGATTCGGATTTGGATCTGGATTACCGTCGTGTTTTGGTTTTGGTTTTGGTTTTGCAAAACCGCCATTGCGTGTTTTGGTTTTGGTTTTGTTTGGTTTTGTTTTGCTATTTTGTTGGAAAATCCATGTTTTTGGGCCTAAATTAACCCAATTTAGTGCTCCAACTGTTTTAGAGATAAGTAATCTAATTGTTGAGGTAATAAATCATCCAAAAAAAACAGTTTAATTCTTCGTTGGTAGGCCTTCATTTATTCTACACACAAAACAGATTGTCTTCCTCTCCATCTATGCATATTGGCAATGCAGCCATCGTGTTTTGAATATATATTACACCCTACACTTATAGTTAAATATGTAAAGAAATGGAAAAAGACAGTTTGCTTTCTGTCTCTATAGGCCCCCCTCCACTTGTTTAAAAAAACAAAAAATTCAGCCGTTAAAGACTGTACAATATTAATTGAAATGGAGAAAGCCAGTTTGGTTTCTGCATCTATAGGCCCCCCTCCACTAGTATAAAATACCAAAAAATTCAGCCGTTATAGACTGTACAATATTAATTGACATGGAGAAAGCCACTTTGGTTTCTGTCTCTCTAGACGCCCCTCCACTTGTATAAAATACCAAACAATTCAGCCATTATAGACTGTACAATATTAATTGACATGGAGAAAGCCAGTTTGGTTTCTGTCTCTCTAGGCCCCCCTCCACTTGCATAAAATACCAAAAAATTCAGCCGTTATAGACTGTACAATATTATGAAAAATGGACAAAGCCAGTTTGGGGTCACTCTGTCTATGACACACTACCCTTAAGGATAAATTGCCCTAACAGCAGCCTTTCAAGATGGTATGTGATATGGAAATGCCACAAGTCCCTTTCCTCTTTGGGGGTAGATTGCACCCTACACTTACATAGAAAGTTTTAAAAAGATGTTATCGTCATCATCTTCAGCTTCATCCTCACCCTCATCAGTGTGTACGTCATCATCACAGACTATCAATTCATCGCCGCTTGAATCCGCCATTAGAGAACAGTCAGTGCTTGGATGTCTTGGATGGTGAAGGCCTTCCTCGTGGAAGATGTAGTTCATTTTTATAAACATAATTTTCTCCACATTTTTGGGAAGTAACCTTCTACGGCGATCAGTAAGTTCCCTGCTGTGCTGAACACTCGTTCAGAGTACACACTGGAGGGTGGGCAGCTTAGGTATTGCAAAGCAAGTTTGTACATGGGTTTTCAAATGGCCTGCTTTTCTTCCCAGTAAGGAAAGGGACTGTCTGACATTTCCATATCAACTACCTCTTGAAAGTAATCCTCCACCATCCTTTGCATGTTTATACTCGTATTGGATGGAGTTATGGGAAAAGTGACAAATGTTTTTGAAAAATCCTTCAAACCAGCCCAGATGTTAAATTATTCTGGTCTGCCCCTGCGTTTTCCCTGCTTCTTTTTTGGAAATTTAATTTTTTACGAGCAGCAGCAGCTTGAGAAAGTGAAGGAGGACACGTTGTCAAGCCGAGGCCCAGTTCAGCGGCCAACTTGCTGAGCAATAGCCCATTGCAAACGTTTACATCTCGCTCATTTACAAGTAAAGACTCAATGTAGGTTTTAAACCTTGGATCAAGCACAGTGACCAAAACGTACTGATCCGAGTTCAAGATCTTAATAACTCTAGGATCATTGTGAAGCGAATTAAGTACTTGATCGACAAGGCCAACATACTTTGCTGAATTGCTTGCTTTCAGCTCCTCCTTCATTTTCTCATGCTGCTTTTCCAATAGTCTAATTAAAGGAATGACTTGGCTCAAACTAGCAGAGTCTGCACTCACCTCACACGTCACAACTTCAAATGGTTTCAGCACCTTGCACAGCACTGAAAGGATTCCCCACTGTGCAAGAGTGAAATACATCACCCCTCCTTTCCCAATGTCATGGCTTGTGCAATATGCTTGGATGGCTTTGCGCTGTTCCTCCATCCTCTGAAGCATGTACAGGGTGGAATTTCACCTAGTTACCACCTCTTGCTTAAGTTGGTGGCAGGGCAAGTTAAACTGCTCTTGGAGCTGCTGTAATCTCCTACATGCTGTGGCTGAATGCCTGAAATAGCCTGAAAATTTACGGGCCACGGAAAGCATCTCCTGCACCTCACGGTTATTTCGTAGGAAGCTCTGCACCACCAAGTTGATGGTGTGAGCAAAACAGGGAATGTGTTGGAAATCACCCAGCTGTAATGCTCGCACTATATTGTTGGCGTTATCAGAAATGACATACCCTGGGGAGAGTCCGAGTGGTATAAGCCATACATCAATCACATCTCTCAGTTTGCGTAACAAATTGTCAGCCGTATGCCTGTTAGTGAAGCCGGTGATACAAAGAGTGGCCTGCCTGTGACAAATGTTACGTAGTGGTGTACATGCTGCTGCTGTTCCTGCTGGTGAAGGTGAATGACCAACCCAGTGGGCTGTCACAGTCATATAGTCTTTGGTTTGGCCACTTCCACTTGTTCACATATCTGTGGTTAAGTGAACAGTGGGCAGTATGGCATTTTTCAGCGCAATCTCTACATTTTTACACACTTTTTGGTATAGTTGTGGAATTGCTTTACGGGAGAAATGGTGTCGCGATGGAATTCTGTAACGCGGACACAAAACCTCAATTAACTGTGAAAAACCAGCTGCGTTTATTGTGGAGATTGGACGCAGATCTAACACTAACATTGCAGCCATGGCGTCTGTGATTCGCTTGGCGACTGGGTGACTGCTGTCATATTTGCTTCCCCTCGCAAATGATTGTTTCACAGTTAATTGCTGAAATGTAGGACTGCTCATTTTATTGACCTGCCTCTGGGATGACGATTCACCCCCAGCAGCAGCAACAGCAGCAGCAGGACTAACGCTTTCTTCAGAGGAATCAATAATAGTGCAGGAGTCATCCAGCCTTAAGTGGGATGCCGGGCTAACTCCGAGCGCTACTGAGGATATTAATGAGGATGGTGTGGTGGGTGTATTTTGTAGCCATCGGGATGTTGGTGAGCGGAGGGTCTTAGCTGATGATGGAGTGCTTGTATTTTTTTGGAAGAACTTTCAGCTTTTCCCAACACTTTGCCATGAACTCTCATTAAATGGCGTAACATAGACGAGGTTCCAAGATGGTTAAGGTCCCTCCCTCGACTGACTGTGGCTTGACATTCACTACAAAAGGCTATACAATTGTTGTCTGTATTTGGGTAGAAATAATTCTACACATAAGAAGTGGATTTTTTTGTTTTATGCCCAGGCATGACAATGGTCTTATTCTTGTCACGTGCCAGAACTGCTGCCACTGGTGCAGGACTTACACAAACAACCTCATCCTCATCAACATCCTCATTAGCGCCCTTGTCACCTACACAAATCTCCCCCTCATCCTCTTCTAATTCCAAAGTGGCATCCTCAATTTGTGTATCACCGGCTACACTCGGGCTATTAAGGCACACATCAGCAGAATGCTCACAATTAGACATCCCACTGTTGGATGGACTCTCCACAGGGATTGTTGTCATTTGTGAATCAGAGCAAACATTCTCCTCTAATGCCTCACTGTTATCTTGCAGCTCGGTTTTGACGCGTAACAGTAGTTGTGCACCAATTGTAGGCTGGTTAACTTTTTGGGATCTGCCACTAATAGCCAAAGGTGAAGGCCTCATTCTCTCTTTGCCACTGCGTGTGTAGAATGGCATGCTTGCAATTTTTTTTTTATCGTTACTTAACTTTTTCTCAGTTACACTTCTTTTTCGCTTCAATACAGTAAAAAAATTTTGGGTTTTTGTTTTTTGCACTAATTTGGAAACACTCTGTTGTTTGACATCGCCTTGGCCAGATGACGTACTGGGAACACTAACATCAGGACTGGTGACAGAACCTGGTTGCTCATTCTGATCATATGTGGTCTGCTTTGAATCCATTCTCAGCGCAAACCACTGGGGAGTGCTAAAAATTAGTTGGTAGATACTGCTGACAGATATGACTTGACAGCCAGAAATATTTATGCACAATTATGGGGGACACCCCAAAAGCACTGAGGAGTGCTAAAAATTATTTGGTAGATACTGCTGACAGATATGACTTTTGACAGCCAGAAATATTTATGCACAATTATGGGGGACACCCCAAAAGCACTGAGGAGTGCTAAAAATTATTTGGTAGATACTGCTGACAGATATGACTTTTGACAGCCAGAAATATTTATGCACAATTATGGGGGGCACCCCAAAAGCACAGAGGAGTGCTAAAAATTAGTTGGTAGATACTGCTGGCAGATATGACTTTTGACAGCCAGAAATATTTATGCACAATTATGGGGGACACCCCAAAAGCACTGAGGAGTGCTAAAAATTATTTGGTAGATACTGCTGACAGATATGACTTTTGACAGCCAGAAATATTTATGCACAATTATGGAAGACACCCCAAAAGCACTGAGGAGTGCTAAAAATTATTTGGTAGATACTACAGACAGATATGACTTTTGACAGCCAGAAATATTTATGCACAATTATGGGGGACACCCCAAAAGCACTGAGGAGTGTTAAAAATTATTTGGTAGATACTGCTGACAGATATGACTTTTGACAGCCAGAAATATTTATGCACAATTACGGGGGACACCCCAAAAGCACTGAGGAGTGCTAACAATTAGTTGGTAGATACTGCTGACAGATATGACTTTTGACAGCCAGAAATATTTATGCACAATTATGGGAGACACCCCAAAAGCACTGGGGAGTGCTAAAAATTATTTGGTAGATACTGCTGACAGATATGACTTTTGACAGCCAGAAATATTTATGCACAATTATGGAGGACACCCCAAAAGCACTGAGGAGTGCTAAAAATTATTTGGTAGATACTGCTGACAGATATGACTTTTGACAGCCAGAAATATTTATGCACAATTATGGGGGACACCCCAAAAGCACTGAGGAGTGCTAACAATTAGTTGGTAGATACTGCTGACAGATATGACTTTTGACAGCCAGAAATATTTATGCACAATTATGGGAGACACCCCAAAAGCACTGGGGAGTGCCAAATATTAACAAAAAATAATAAACCTCTATCCTCCTCTCTTCTCTAGCGATTTTTGTTAGAGCAATTGCAAGAAGAATATTGGATTCTCTGTCCCTGCTCTAATCAGCCTGTGACTACACCCTGCTCTCTCCCTCTGTCAAATGGCGATGGATTGCTGTGGAGGCGTGTATTTATAAAGTTGAAGTATCGCGAGAACCGAGCCCGGAGATCCGACGACGTCACGATGACGTTCGGCCTTGATTTGGATTCGGAACGGGCGGGAGAGTACCAAGCTGCTCAGCTCGGTACTCGGATACCCAAAGTTCGGGTGGGTTCGGTTCTCGGGGAACCGGACCCGCCCATCTCTAATTTTCACTGACCTCTAACTTAAATTTAACATTGCCTTCATTTATGAGTGCAGGCAACAAGCCACAGTAGTATTAGCGATAACTGTGTCACCAATAGAACTCACGGATATTTTCACAGTTGTTTCAGATAGGCACACAGGCTTCGCGAAGGGGTCCATAGGCTTAACCAGCCTGCTTAAGGGATCCATGCAGGGCCGGATTAAGGGAATGGAGGCCCCTAGGCTAAGGGCGCCTCCATTCCCCCGTGAGGCCCCCAATGTGAGCCACCCGCCGCCCCCCCGTACCCTTTGAGGGCCCCCCCAAGCACTTACTTGTCACTGTAGTCCTCCGTCCCCGGCGCGCTGTAAGCTCCTTACTGAAGAGATCTCGCGAGAGTTCACTCGCGAGATCTCCTCAGTAAGCAGATTACTGAGCGCCGGGGACGGAGGACTACAGTGACAGTGCTCAGCATTATTGATCGGGCTGGGGGTGCCCCCACCCCCGGACCAATCAATAATGCTGCTGAGGACTTTGAAGGGCCCCCTGGATGCCCGAGGCCCCTGGGCTATAGCCCAGTTAGACCACGGGTTAATCCGGCCCTGGATCCATGGCACAAAAAATGTTAAGAACCCCTGCTCTAGGTGAATAACCGTTCCTGTAGATGAATACCATGCTAACCAGGTTCAAGTAGTCTTATGTCAGACCACGCCCCCATGGCCTTACACCGGTCCAGCCAGAAGAAGTCCGTGCGGCTCGGCCGCCAGAGGTTGAGATTGTGCTTAGTATGCAGATATCCATGATGGTTCCTGGGGTCCATAAAACTGTGGTAGTGACCATACTCCAGAGGCTCATGATGGTACCCATCCTCCATAGGGCCTCCATAGTATCCAGTTCTATGTCAAGCTTATTCAAAGTAAGAGATATTTTCTAGTTAGGTCTTAAACCTGGCAAAAAAACACTTTTTGCAGTGATCCTGGCTTATATCATCATCACCATTTATTTATATAGCGTCACTGATTCCACACAGAGAACTCATTCATATCAGTCCCTGCCCCATTGGAGCTTACAGTCTAAATTCTCTAACACACACACACAGACAAAATAGGGTCAATTTTAATACCAGCTAATTAACCTACCAGTATGTGTTTTGGAGTGTGGGAGGAAACCCACGCAAACACAGGGAGAACATACAAACTCCAAACACATAAGGCCATGGTCAGGAATTGAACTCATAACCCTAGCGCTGTGAGGCAGAAGTGCTAACCACTGAGCCACCGTGCTGCCCATATATGCTACATAAAATAAGCAAAACATATTTAGAATTATTTGGAGTTGATTCAAATATTACTAACATAATAAGATATCAAGTAATTTCTTGCTGGTCCTTGTACTGTCTACATCTGCTTAGTCTACTTGGACATATCCTGAGTATTTTTCAAGACTCCTGAGTACTGTCTCCTGAACCTTAGTGTCTTGGATCCTGCTAATTAGACTAATTTGGGTTCTCTCTTCTTATTTGCTCAGAAGATCTTGTTCCAACGCCTCAGCTTATTGTGTATTTGTGTCCTCTGCAGTCCTGGTGCCTGTCAGTATTGGTTGATTGTTCTGTGTTAAGCTCGTCCTTTATCATTTATTAGTACTTGTAGTCACTCGCGGTGTTTCTCTGATTTGTGTCATTCTTGTTCTTTACTTCATTCACTCTCAGAATAGAATGAGAGCACTGGGAGCAACTAGTCAATTATTTGAGAATAAATAGTGCAACATAACACATATCAGGAGTTACACAAACATTATAAAAAATAAAATGCATTATAAAAGATAGACAATAAAGGATAAGAGACATAATCAACATACAAACAAACTTTGAATATCACAAATTGTCAATGAAATCTAATAGTCAAAATCCATTCATTGACTAAGAGTAATGTAAAAAAACAGTTTATTTATCCGTAACCTCCGTCTCATGTGTGACAGATTTGGGCATTGCTGGATACCCCCCCCCACACACACACACACTGCTTTAGAACCAGCCCTTTAATTAAATAAAAATATCAGTTTTTCTCCTAATATCTTAGCCCCATTTATAGATTAAATGAATAATGAATGTGAATTTACAACTGGACTGTCTCTATTATATGTTGTGACACATGGTGACAGAGTATCTAATGTAAATATGGGTGAGAATAAAGGATCCAGCAATCAGTATGGTTTAGTATGAAGACAGAGGCCAACTCATACAAAGGTGTTAGATTTTAGGAAGAGTGACATTGTAGAGATGGGAAAATGTGTAAGTGACTATTGGCAGAGTGGAGGAACTTGAAAGCAGTGCAGGAGAGATGGGAGAAATTACAAAGTGCAATACTTGAAGCAACAGATCTTTGTGTCAAAAGGATTAGGAAAAGCACAAGGAAAAGGAAGCTAATGTGGTTTACAAAAAAAAGTAGCAAGTAGTGTGAAGGAAAAATAGATGGCCTTCAGGAAATATAAGCAGACTCAGAATAATGAAGACAGAGAGGTGTATCTTGTTATACAGAAGGAGGCAAAGAAGGTAATCAGATGTGCAAAGGCACAAGCTGAAAAGAATATGGCCCAGTCAGTAGTTAAAGGGGCAAAACTTTTGTTAGGTATATAAGTAAAAGTAGAAAAAAATAAAAGGAGGAATAATAAGTCTAAAGACAGAGAGTGAGAGTCTTGTTGAGGGAGACAAGGTAATAGTAGTTCATCTTAATAATTATTTTTGCTCAGTGTTCACTACAGAAACAGCGGGGAAGAGGCCACAGTTAAGCTGCAGTACTCTGATAAAAAGTAGGTAGAACTGAAAGTGGATAAATCAATGGGGCCAGATGGGATACATCCAAGGATACTAAAAGAGCTTAAAGGGGTGCTGGTAACACTATTAACAAATTTATTCAACCAGCCACTAGATACAGGAGTAATTCCAGGGGACTGGAAAAGAGTGAATGTAGCCCCACTGCACAAAAGTGGAAGCAAGGAAGAGGCAACTACAGACCAGTGAGCCTTACATCAGTAATGAAGAAATGGACGGAAACACTCTTAAAAGACAGCGTTATAGAATATCTCAAATCCAGTAACTTACAGGATCCCAAACACAAATTTTATCAACTTTTTTGACTGGGTGACTGAATAGATAGATATAATAACAGAATAATAGATCATAGAATAATAGATCAAGGGAGGGGGGGGGGGGGGTGTATGTAGCTTATAAAGACTTTAGTAATGCTTTTGACACTGTCCCACATCACAGCCTGTTAAGTAAACACAAAAGTTTGGGATTAGATTCTAAGGTGATTGAACGGATAAGATTAGGGTTACAGGATAGAAAACAGAGAGTTGTAGTAAATGGAGTACATTCACAGGAGGGAAAGGTCACCAGTGGAGTATCCCAAAGATCTGTACTTGGACCAGTGCTTTTTAATATATTTATTGGTGACATTGCAAATTTTATTGAAGGGACAGTGTGTCTTTTTGCATATGACACAAAGATATGCAACAGGGAAGACACACCAGGAGGGGTAAAACAAATAATTGATGATCTAGGTAGACTAGAGCAATAGTCAAAAGAGTTCCAAATACAGTTTAGTCCCAAAAAATACAAAATCATGCACTTGGGAGACAAAAACTAAATACAGTATTAACAGCACTATAATGGAAGGTACTGAAGAGGAAAGGGATCTAGGAGTCACTATTTCAGGTGACATAAAGGCAGGTAAGCAATATAGCAAAGCAATGAGGAAGACAAGTCAGATGCTTGGTTGCATAGGGAGAGGAATCAGTAGCAGAATGAATGAAAGAAAGAAGTAATAATACCACTGTATAGGTCATTGGTACGGCCTCATCTAGATACTGTGTTCAGTTCTGGAGGCCATATCTCCAGAAGGATATAAATACATTAGAGACTGTACAAATAAGTACAACTAAAATGGTGCATGGTCTACAGCACAAAATTGAAGATTTAAATATCTTAATATGTATAGTTGGGAGCAGAGAAGGGAAAGGGGGGACATGATAGAAACTTTCATACATATCAAGGGTTATAACAAGGTGCAGAAGGGAAACATTCTACAAAGGAAGAGAAGTATTAGAACACGAGGACATGTACTGACACTGGGGGGAAGAGAAGTATTAGAACACGAGGACATGCACTGACACTGGGGGGGAAGAGAAGTATTAGAACACGAGGACATGTACTGACACTGGGGGGAAGAGAAGTATTAGAACACGAGGACATGTACTGACACTGGGGGGAAGAGAAGTATTAGAACACGAGGACATGCACTGACACTGGGGGGGAAAAGAAGTATTAGAACACGAGGACATGTACTGACACTGGGGGAAGTAGGTTTAGAGGAAATGTGAGGAAAAATTACGTCACAGAAAGGGTAGTGGATAAGTGGAGTAGCCTCCCATCAGAGGTGGTAGAGGCTAATACAGTAGAGCAGTTTAAACATGCTTGGGATAGACATAACAATATCCATACAAAGAACTAACGATCAAATAGAGTTTGAGATACCCGTAGGTTAAAATAATATGGGCAGACTAGATGGGCCAAATGGTTCGAATTTGCCATTCAATTCTATGTTTCTATGTGACAATATTACATATTAAAAGCTTTTTTTTAAATTTGGAAGCCTGGCCCGCGGGGGATCCATATTTCATAAAAACAGTCTTTTTAACGGGAAGAGGGTGACCCGCCACCGAGACCCTCCGGTTCCCCCAAACAGACAGCATGCTTGACTACCTCAATTCTGTGCAGCCCAACACACTCTGATTGTCTTCTGCAAGTCATCTAGAATCCCATAGCACTGGATATCTAACCTGATTTTAGATAAATGCACCTCATCAGAAATAAACAGGAATGCATCACCCCTTTGTACATGCCTCACCATTACTTGTCACAACGTTCCCCATCACACAGGTAATTGTAATTCTGACCTGGTCAATGCTTAAAAATATCTATGCAATTATTACCTGACGGGCCTCCAACATCTTCCTGGCTTTCACCCTACTACTATGGTGCTTGGAAACCTTACCCACAGCACCATTAGATCAGCTTTTATTTTACTGATATATTCCCTCATGGTAACTACACCCAAGTTATTTCCCCCGCATACATTATCAGGTCGTTCGGAGCATGGTCATCTTCTCCACGCTTTCATAAACTGGCACTACGTCATCCCGCTTCATGACCTGTAGGTCCTGGCATCTAATTACCATTTCACCTCTGACAAAGTCCAACTACTTCCTTTGTAGTCTGACCATGGGTCTAAGTGCGTCGCAGAATGCTTAGGAATGTCCCACAATCCACGCCAGACATTGGATCTGAAATAGAATTAACATCCCTATAATTGATGAAATAACACCTCATAAGACATGCCATCATTATATCAGCACCTTTCGGGCCATTCCTCTTTTTATTGTCCCCTTCTTACCTTTTCTGTGCCTTACCTGGATGAATATCTCAACTTTTCTTTATATTTTCCACCTTGTGTATATCATCCACCTTAGAGATCCATGCACAAAAGTCACCTTTGGGCACAGTTAACTTTACCATGTCAGGCTACTTTGACAATTGCACCTTATACCACGACTATATAAGCACCATTCTGTTCTTTTTCATTGTTTTTTTTGAGCATTTCCTATTTTCCACCAATTTCCACTCTTTCCATACACTCTCCTCATTACCAACGTGCTTTGCAGCATTTTCATTGTAAGTATGCCCAAAAACCAACTGCCCTACCTGCATCTGTAAACAAGTGCAGTTCCCCATTAAGCACAACCTCTGTCTACCATATTGACTGCGGCTGGTACAAGGTAACATTACATGCTGTACATGAGCTGTGTACCAATACCATGAATGACGTATCAGTCAACACTCCATTTTAATTTAGTCAATCTAATTTTTAAGGAGTCAACCGACCGGAAGGTCCCAAGACTTCATAGTTAAACTTGAGCATTCCGTTTTATCCTGTGCTAATGAGACCCCAAACCACCCCACCGGCTTCTCCATGGAGCTCAGGAATACTGCACAAACTAGTGATATCTTTGAGCCCATAAACAAAAAACTATCCAGGTAATGAAGGCCCCAGTGAATCCTTGTTTCCTCACTTAGCACTCTAGAAATTATCTAAATGTCTCAAAGAAGTCACACAATATGCAACACCCCAAAGGTTGTCTACGTATATTTTCCCTTCCCACAGACAATCCAATAAATGAAAACACTCTAGATGCCTGGGAGCAGCAGAAATGCTGCTGCCAACCCTTTGTGGCAAACCCCAACCTCATCCAGAAACTGTTATCCAGACTATACCATCCCCATCTGGATGGGATCCCTTCCTGAGCAGCCCTGACCCTCTAATGCCCTATAGGCTAACCCTGTGGTATCTATATGTAGAAAAGGGCAGAGGATCTTTTCCCAATCATACTAGATATTATAGCAAAGGGCAAATTTCCAAATGTTCTAGGTATTAGCTTGTAATTCAACCTTGTTACCTTACATCTTCTTCTCATCTCTCATCCATTACCACTTAGTCTAAAATGAACTGTTCCATAAGGAGTACAGAAAATACCTAAATGTATACCCCACTCCAGACTTTTGTCTGTCCCTACCTGTGACCCCAGAGACTATCCTCAAAAAACCCCTATAAAGTTGTCCTGTGGCTCACTCTGATAGTTTTCTAGTCTCTGACACCCACTACCTGAACCATTGTCAGGCCACACATTCCTTCACCTACTCCCCCAGCTCATTCCTCTGTGCCACCTTGCCCCACTCTGCCCTGCCTTCTGCATCTTCTTGCAGCAATCCTCTCAGCCTCAAACCCTGCTGCACACTCCTTGAACACACTCAGCCAGCGTGCAAACATACCATCATCCACTCAAGCATTCCATGCCTCTCCACAATCCTCCTGTATGTCTAGTCTCCAAGCATCCTTTCAGTGCATGTATATTGATGCTGCATGTATCGGCCAACCGTGTTAGTCATACCAGCTTAGACCCCTGTCTCAGAATTTTGCTATTTTGCACAAATCCACCCATGCCTCCAATATATACCCCTGCAGCTAGGTCCACGCTCAAGCACTCCTAATACCCCTTAATAATCTTATTGATTGACATTTCCTGGTTAAATCTTTGTCTCTTTCAGGCTCCTCTTTGCGTACACAGAAAAGGGACAGATGACTCATCTCTTTGAGCATTTTAAGCTGAAAAATCCATTAGACTGTGTACCGACTGTTTATGAAAATTTAAAAACTAAGTAGACCTGGTTATTAGTGAGATACATCAAGATGACATTGCACACTGTACTGTAGATAATACACTACGTGCAAAATGCAATTGCTGAAGGCTTAAGCTGTTTTAAATGCAGTGAGTGTACACGCACATAACAATCTTTGTAAACTATGACTGAGAGGCGAAGCGGAACGTTATGATAATATACCATACTTACCTACTTTCTTCAGCTCTCTTCCGGGAGCCAGCCAGTGGAGGGGGGCGTGAGGGGGCGGGGCGGCCAAAATCGCGTCATTTCGGCCCCGCCCCCTGTGACGTCATGACGCAAATTGCGTCATTTGACAGCGGGGGGCGGGGCTAAACGCCGCGATTCATCGGGAATCGCGGCGTTTGGGATCTAATTCTGCCCACTTCACTAGGAAGTGGGCACTTCCTAGTGAAGTGGGCAGAATTCGGGAGATTGCCACACTCGCCCGGGAGTCCGGGAGACTCTCGCAAAATGCGGGAGTCTCCCGGACATTCCGGGAGAGTTGGCAAGTATGTTAAATATACTGGATGAGAGATAAGTCACAGAAAGCTGACCTTCTGGAGAATAATGTAAAAGATCGCATAGAATGGCCATTAGAGATCTTCTCTGGGCTTATAAATAATGTTACAGGATTAATTGCTGATAATTAGTGTCTATTGCTTATCACCATTATCCTCATTGTTTATAGGAGGTGCCACAGATTCCACAGCGCATCTTACAGATATGACAAACATGTGTACAATAGTTATAATGATAGATACAGATAATAACAGTGACATAAATACAATTAAACAGAATTCACCTATTTTGTTTTTCATTTGGGAAGCTTATAAATTAGCAGCAGGAGATGGGTAAATCAGGGCGTTAAACTCCCCTCCGTGCCCTGGAATTCCTCTACATGCCCATATAGTGAGAGACTGCATTCATGGATTTACTGAAACTTCTAAGAAGGAAATGTAGAGGTGTTACCCATAGCAACCAATCAGTTTCTACCTCTCATATTCTAGAAAATGACAGCTAGAATCTGATTGGTTGCTAATGGCAACACCTCCACTTTCCCTTATTAGAACCTTTAGTAAATCTACTTTTATGCCTTTATAATATGCTCTATTTCCACACTGTATGGGGCTGTGGGACTTTATAAATAAATGACAATAATAATCCTCCCCACTAGGTCCTGATTTTAACACATCCTCAGAGGTAGTGAGAATTTCAGGGGGACAGTCCCAAATTTAGCACTCTGTGCTTTACAGCGCTAGACAGCTCCCTGGGAGTGTGGTTACACCCTCATTGTGACATGACCGTGTCCCCATTGAGATGTGGCCACGTCCCCTGTCCTGCTGCCAGGGCTTGCATATTGCTTTTTACAGGAAATTTTGCTCAATTCTATCAATATAATGCAAAACCCTTTAAATTTTCACTGCAAAGTCGCCGATTTCCGGCGACTTACAGAAATTGGACATTCATACATTTACCCACTGATGTCCTCTTACGCTCATATTTTAGATGAATGACGTACAACTGAGCAGTATACTGAAAGGAAGGCGGGTTCTCTGGGGTAGTCAGCCGGCCTATCAGTGATGTTCTACACCATGAAGACTTCCAGGCAGAACAGCAGCCTGAATACAGATTGCTCAGGAAGATTTTACGGGGGTAGTTCCCAAACGCATAATGTGTCCGTATATGTACAAATAGGTGCGTAACTCTTACAGAGTAGAACTGACACCACCCAGAGCAGCAGTAGTGGCACAGCGGGAGGACAGACATGATGGTGGGTGATCTGTCTTGTTGTTCTATTTATGTTTAGGATGCGGATTTATAAAAAGATAGACCAGCAAGAAGAAACTGGAGAAAAAATTGCAGAATAAAGTAACCACCTGACTTGTTGGCCCCTGAAGAATTGCGAGGGCCCTCACAGGAACTCTCGCTTTGCATTTGCTGGTTATGGTGAAACACACCCAGACCTCACAGGTTGGGCCCATAGAAGACAGCAGGGGACGTCCTTAGAGATGTCCTCTGTAGATTTCACTACCTTAAATAACAGAAAAAATCTTGATACATATGCAGCATCACAGACTCCCCCTAGAGGTGCCCCAGGTCCATCCACCACCAACCCTGGCCAGGCAGGTGCCCCCAGATGTTAGACCACTTCAAGGAAAGGTGTCACGTGCTAAACCCAGAGTCCAGCTCTTACATACCAGACCCGATGTCTAGTGTGCTCTGTTCTCCTTGGTGCAGGTCTCAGTGCCCTGTGCCTGCCTCATCTCCGCACAGTGTCGGACTGGGGCGTGAAGGGCCCACCGGGGAAATGCAATGATAGGGGCCCATGAAATAGTGTGTGCACCGACACGAACCCAGAAGCGGTGTGGTCAGCCTCCAGAGGAGTGGAAGGAAAGTAAAATAACTGCCCCAGTCAACTTACCTAACTGTTTAATTTCTCTTTCTGGCACAATGTCAGGAGGCAAGGATCATCACTCAGGTGACTGGGACAGTGATTCTTATTTACTTACAAAGCATTGCGAGTTGGAGGCAGGTGGTGGCAAACGCAAGATTTCTACAGGGGGTTTCCATTCCATGCTACCAGAGCTGACATGACCTACCATCATTGGCTATCCAATCCCTTCCTATCCACTTCAAATACACCGGCAATGCTGCATGCACTACTGTTAGGTGCACGCAGCTCATTTTTCACAAGCAAAGTAGTGTGAAGCAGGACATATCTCCAAACTGTCCTTGCGGTGGGGACAAAGTCCTTACTGACCAGTAGAATCATTCAAAATTTGGACTGCCCCATCAGAATCAGGACATATGGCAGACTATCCTGCTCTCTCCTACCTGTTCTTGCAGCTTTCACTTCCTGGTGCTGGTGTCTTAAGCTCAGTTGCTGCTTGTCTGGATCCTGGAATGTTGGGGCCCTGTTTGGAAAAAGGGATAGGTACATGAAATATGGAAAGCCGAGCAATGAGTGAACCCACTAGGCCTCCCTCCCCCAACTAGCCCAAACGTTAAATGAAAAGCAGCCAAGTTTAATAAATAGGCCTCAGCCCCAACATTAAATTAATAGCATTCACATTTAATAAATAGACCTATTTCTCTCCAACCTGCCTGACATTAAATAAGAAGTATTCACATCTAATAAATAAAGCCACCCCCCAAGTAGCCTTGAATTTAAATAATTTAGTACACATTTAATAAATAGCCCTCTTTTTCCTTAAAATCAGGCCAACATTCAATTATTAGCCCCCAAACTATCGCAGCATTAAATTAGTAGGTATTATCATTACCCCCATTTAAATTAAATAGCTCCCACCAATAAATGAATATCCCATACTGTCTATATTAATATTAATAGGCAAAGCAGCCCCTGCCATAGCACATAAAGAGTCCTCCTTCCCACCACACTTACCTTCTTCACAACCCACCCCCACGTTGGTTCTCTCAACCTATACACAGTCTGGGCGTATAATACAGTTCATCTACTGAGATTTATACCAAGGATTCAGAACAAGGCAAATGATACTTAGCACTCCATATATACATCACATACACACAGCAACTACATCTAACACACTGAAGAAGAAATATGGTACCGAGCTCGGCTGATATTAAAAATAGGAATATCACCCAGCGTCACAATCTTTCAGGGAGATTTATTTTTCACAACAATAGTCTTTATTAAAGGTTTTTCAGAAAGCAAAAGAAAGAGACGGGGACACAAATCCCCAAAGGAGTGGGTGGGGTACAGAATTTTCAGTGAGATTTAAAAAAATTAGCCTGTTTCTTTAAGTTACTATGTTAGTGGCTCAAATACTACAGAGCGAATGACTAAAAGACGAACCCTCAAATGTACTTTGATTTGCACTATTATAAGCACAAAATAAGCTATTTCACAATGTTATGAATTAAAAACAACACTATAGTATATATAACACTTTTAGACATGCACTAATTCACATGTGTCTATCTTAATACAAACATTGTATAGAAGTAGTGTCCTTGAAAATAGATAAATCACTCAAAAAATGGACACACATTTGACGGCGCACTGCAGAATATAGGCCCTGGCGATTGTCAATCCCAAAATTTTTGCAATTACAACCTTTTTGAGGGCAGCTAAAATATTATTTTTTCAGCTGTACTTCACAAAATGTAGCTTTATATAGGTAACATCATACTATATCCAAAGAGAGTTAATGCAGTTCAGTAAGTCAGCTGTAATCTCTAACCTGCTTCTATTGAACTATAACTTTGAACAGTACTATGCCTACAGAGCCCATCAGCACAGCCTCTGATTGCCTGTATGTAGCATTTATCATTCATTTGTGTCAGCTTAATTCATCAGTATTAGAACACAATAGGGTATATTGCACTACAAAACAATCCTAGTTTTTTTCCATCACACCCTCCGGGAGAGGGGACGTGACTGGATGGCGGGAGGGGGCGGGACGAGGCCAATCGCGTCATTTTGGCCCCGCCCCCTGCGAAAACGTATTTCAAGTCGCGGGGGGTGGGGCACATTTACATCAGACTGACTATTTAACCATACTCTGATATACTGATGGAGAGATTGATAGATAAGTATATCAATAGGAGATAGATAAATATATATAAATATATTGATATGAGATAGATAGATAGATAGATAGATAGATAGATTTAAAAATAGATAGATAGATAGATTGATAGATAGATAGATAGATAGATAGATAGATAGATTTAAAGATAGATAGATAGATAGATAGATATGAGCTAGACAGATAGAAAGATAGATAGATAGAGTTATAGATAGATAGATAGATAGATAGCTATGAGATAGATAGATATGAGATAGATAGATATGAGATAGATAGATAGATAGATAGATAGATAGATAGATAGATAGATAGATAGATAGATAGATATATATGAGCTAGACAGATAGATAGATAGATAGATAGATAGATAGATAGATAGATAGAGTTATAGATATATAGAGTTATAGATAGATAGATTTATAGATAGATAGATAAATAGCTATGAGATAGATAGATAGATAGATAGATAGAATGATAGATAGATAGATAGATAGATAGATAGATAGATTTAAAGATAGATAGATAGATATATGTGAGCTAGACAGATAGATAGATAGAGTTATAGATAGATAGAGTTATAGATAGATTTATAGATAGATAGATAGCTATGAGATAGATAGATAGATAGATAGATAGATAGATATGAGATAGATAGATAGATAGATAGATAGATAAATAGATTTATAGATAGATAGATAGATAGATAGATAGATAGATAGATAGATAGATCATACTTACCAACTCCCGGAAAGTTTCCGGGAGAGGGGGCGTGACTGGATGGCGGGAGGGGGCAGGACGAGGCCAATTGCGTCATTTGGCCCCGCCCCCTGCGAAAACGTAATTCAAGTCGCGGGGGTGGGGCCAAAATGACGCGATTGGCCTCGCCCTGCCCCCTCCCGCCCTCCAAATTGGCGTGATTCACCGAGAATCGCGTCAAAAGACGCGATTCTCTGTGAGATTGGGATGCGGGAGAAAAGCCAGCTCGCCCGGGAGTGTATTTTTTGACTATGGGAGGAAATAAACATGGACACAAAGAACATACAAACTACACACTGGTGATATTTCGCTGGAATCAGCTGTAGTTAAGCAGCAGAACAAAATGAACCAGAAAGCGAGTACAGTAAGGGTGCAGTCATGTAATCATATAAATCTTTATATAAACGTATGAGTATGTTTCTTGGTGCATACAAAAATGAGCATTATACTCTAATTGAGCGCCAATGACTCCATTCCTACTGCCACTGACACTCTCTCTGGTATTGCAACGTTGGATCAACAATGGGGTTCCCCGGTCATTGACTCCAGGCTCCATACGTTAGCATACAGCATACCATAGATGGCAATCTCAAGGAACCTCCTCCTTCATAGGGGAGCTCATTGAACAATTACATGGTGGGATGGTGCTCTAAGATTGTCATTTGCCTCATCTGCAATGCCTCAGTGCTACAGAGGAGGCAAGTGGCAATCTTAGAGCCATCTAGAAACTAGTGGCCCCATTGTACACCTTTGTAGAATGTACCGACACATATGTTAGAGTGTGTTACAGGGTCAAGTACCCTCAGCTCTCCCACCACCCACCTTTTTGGAATTAATTATGCTTTTTGCTAGTAAATATTCTTTGTGCCATAAAAGGTGTTCTACTTGGCAGTTTCTTGCTGTGGACCCCTGGGTGAGGATTATGTGTGGTGTCACAATGCTTTGGGTTCCCAGAGATATCCTGTACTAAGATTGTGCACTTCAGGGCTGATTTAAAATTAGGTTCAAATGGTGCTTGGGTGCTGCTGAAAACAAACCATGTTGCAATACAAGAGGTATAAATACACGCCTTTTGTTTTTCGCTTGCAGGGAAAAAAATCTGTATACTCTTGTACGCTGCGCACAAAAGTTAGACTAGACCGCAATTCCCTCATAACTATTACTCAGGTTGTACATTTTCCTCCTGCAGCATAAAATAGTTTTGCCAGATTTACATTTTTAACCCAGGAGATGGATTTTCTCCTAATTCTGAGTCAGCCCCTTGTAGTAAGTTGCAGTATGTTGTGCAAACAAGTACAACTGATTACAGACACCCCTGGGGTGAAAGAAAAGTGTAAACTTGCCTTTCTGCTGCTGGACATAGTTTCCCACTTAAAATGGACTGTGGGAAAGATAATTTTTACCCCTTTCGCTTTCCCCAGTTGCCCCATGTTTAAGGACAGGTGGGTATCAGACATTGCTCAAATAGAGGTTAAGGTATTTTTGACCCCCTCTCCTATTGATAGCCAAGCATGTTTTATATTATGTAATATATACTATGCTTCTATGTATGTCATGGTAATAAGTCAGTGAACGAGCTGCAGCCATTCTGGGGACACAGATCCAGCATAGACTGTTGCACTGAACCACTGTCTGTAGTGGGAATCTGCCTCCAGAGGACCAGCCAGTCTTCACCAGAACAGGTCAGCTCCAAGCATGAGAATCTTCAGAAGGCAAGGTTAGTCCACAAAGGGTGCCACCGCGAGGTAATTCAACAGTAAATAGGCACATTCATGGAGATCCATTGTGGAGATGGAGATGAGTCCCATTTCAGAGCAAGGGAGATAAGAGCTTCCAGTTCGGGACAAAGAAAATTAAACACCACCCTGAAGCCTGAGAACCAGAGACTGGATAAATATCTGTATCCAGAGACCGGACAGAGAAAACACCAGAGAAGGACTGCGAAGACTGGAGCTCCTCTTCCTATGTCCTCATGCTGGTCTTGTAGATGTATGTGTGTACAAAAGGAGGGTGATATGGAAGCAAAACTGGTGCTTTGCCATCAGCGAGAGAATAAGGAGCTTCAGTTGTATTAAATAAAGTTTTAATTTTTTTTTATTCAAATATATGTCTGGGTGTGAAAATACTTCCCACGTCCATGGTACTGGAGGCAGATGCCAGACTGAAAGGTAACCCGGTGAGCTCCCCTCGGTGTGGAAGCCACTGGCGGTTACCTGCGAGTACACTCTCTGACAGTCCACACCACAGAGTGTGATGTGAAGGGTGTATAGCTGAAACGTAGTAACTACGATGTGTTATTTTTCCCTGAGAACTTACATTTTGCCCTTCATATCTGCTGTCAGGTGGAGCTTCAGTCAGAATGATCAGCATGTACATTATAGAAACAAAGAAACATAGTATTTGGCGGCTGTAAAAAGGCAGACTTTACCTTCAAAACATTGGTAATTACCAATAAAAATATTAAAAAAGACTAATCCAAGTACAGATCCTTGAGTGAGTCCACTGGTCAGCTCTCCCTCTACTGAACACATTTCATGCACTACAACTCTCTATCATCACTATCAATCTATCATTCAACCAGCATCTTATCCTCTCAGCCACCTCTGAATCCCTCTCAAGATATCTGATTTATTTAGCTTTTTTGATTTGAGACAGCATCAGATGGCTTACTAAAGCCCACAGCACAGCGTAATTCAACATAGAAACCGAACATGGTAGCTCACCACAAAACAACAGGATAAGGCAGCACAGCTGATAGCTGTAGATAACTGATGATCACAGTACAGCACAGATCAGCAGAGAAGACTGCAGTTAATTCAGCCCAACATAACAGTAAAAAGCAGCAGAGCACAAAACATAACTGACAATCACTGAACAGTACAGTACTGTCAGATCACTGAACCTTATTCATCACCTCCGACATAGTGACTGGACAGCAGAAAGGCATTACTTCCTGCAGACTGTGATCTCCCAGTACTGGTTAAGACACATGGCACATAACAAGCTTAGAGTGGATTCTGAAGCTGGTCCCTTATCCCTCTCTTGTCTGAAACTAACCAGCTCTGTATTTGACCAGTTTCCATAATATTGAAGCTTACACAAAATACCAAAACAGCCACTCAATAGATATTACAGGGTGATAATGAGACTTGTCTATGTGTATCGCAATAAATCGTGTGTCTACTTACACAGGTCAGGGGCAAACGCAGGATTTGTAGAGGGGGGTTTCCACACCACGTGGCCAGCATGCATGGGGCGTGGCTATAATTTTAGACAGTGCTTGGTTGCTCTCCAACTCTTCCTATCCCCATAATATACATGGGCAATGCTGCGTGGACTGCTGTTAGGTGCACGCAGCTCTCCCTTTTCAAGCAGAGCCGTGTGAAGCGGGGGCAGGGTCCAGCCACCTCAATTATACAGTGACCCAGGCTTGGAGGGGGGTTTTCAGGCACTAGAAAAAACCCCCTCGGTTTGCCTATGCAGGTGTGGTCAGCTATTCACTGGAATTTCTGTCCATTCAGCTTGGTCAAGCTTACTCTAAAATTAAGATATTACATACCTTTATATGCAGTTGCATTAATAATTGATCATTATCTATCAAGTACAACGCAATGCAGCACAAAACAATGTATCACTGCACGGTACAACACAGTACAGTACAAGACAACAGTAGCAGCAGAGTACAGCACAGTACAGAACAGCTCAGTGGCAGACCTACCATTGGTGCGGAAGGTGCAGTCCACCGGGGGCCCATGGAGATAATAGGGCCCAGTGCATAGTAGATGCATAGTGTTGGGGGACCCGGTTCCCTCCTCCCCGCCTCCCTGCACCAGGGCCCACAGCTCACTAGTTCCGTCTCTGGAACAGCATCATTCATTGCACGGCGCAGTAAGCCACAGAAATCACACCAGAGAGAAGAACACCACCTGCCCCATAGCGTAAAGCAGTCAATGGCTTCCAGGATGACGCTTCTGATATAGTTTTTATTTTTTTCTCAGTATAGCACCAGTCATGTGACCAATAATGCTTTTTATGCTGCTAAGTTTAAAGGTGACGTTAATTATTTTGACATAATATAAATATGTAGTTATATTTTAAATTGTGGGTCTTTTGGTTGGTGATATATAACATATGTAACTGTAGCTCCTTTACTAATAATATGATGGTATCTGTCGTTGTTCCATGTAGCCTTATGTCATGTTTACTTGGCATAATAAATGTCCTTATATTTGAATTAGTATTTTTGTGCACTTGTAAATACATAGTTTATAAATGAAATCTCCTCTTCTTCTCAGGTTTCAGTCGTTCCTGTCCACGATCTCTAACCATATCCCCAGATAGCCAGTATCGCTGTCTACGTGAACTTGTTTGTTACAGAAGATTTGAAGAAGATCTGACAGGACTACAAAGAGCTCAGTAAGGATGCCGCGGGGAATAACTGTCTCTGCTTTGTATCTTGCACTTTCTCTCATTGTCTACTGGTTTTATAGACACTGGAAGAGCCTTTTGATGACGTTCCCTCTGTGAATTTTAAGGTGAGACATTTGACAGGTGTTTGCCAAAAAGGATCATAACAACATTGTGTCGAGAAGGAGCGTTTGTCAGGATGTCACAGTGTTTGTGTACAGGGACGTAAGGTGGATACGTCTCCCGTGACTCACACCAGATGCTGCGGATTCCGAGGCGACGTTATGAGATGTTTTCAGCTTTGTGTCAATCTCAGGCTGGAATTTACATCATGGTTACAAACTAATAAACTAATCCTAACTACGCTAGTTTTGGCTGGGTCATAAACTTAAAAGATTATAATAAATATAAAAGATTTCATTGTCCTTGAAATTGCTCATAATTTAATTTTTATAGCTTTTTATGCTACATAAAGAATGTGATTTGTAACTGTGTTGTCTGATTGTCTCCGCAGAACTGATGTTGTCATCATATTTCTCATAGACGCCTCTCTAAGGAGGTGAGTTCAGGTGTCTAAACAGCTACAGCCCCAGAAACCTTGGTCCATCCTTCTAGACTTTTATTTTCAGGATTAATGTGCAAAATATACCTAAATATAATCTATATACTATACATAATCATTGTTCAAATGCACTGTTTAGTGGTATAACTCTAAAACTCTAAGGCCACGACTAAGCACACACAGCGAAACGCACGTTGGCGTTTCGCTGGATGCCAGGCAGGTAGCAATACACTTATTCACTAGTACACGACAGTTGCCGTCAATAGACCTGCTAGGAGATGTAGACCTGCCTCTTTGAAATTAATCCATTACCAGACGTGGTTCTGGAGCTATTATAGCACTAACGCCATAGACTTAAGATATTAAGAACAGGCATAGTCTACCTCTTATGATAGTCATTTATGGAGCTTTGAGACGCATTCAGCGAATTTTAATAGCACATATCGTTTTAAATATTAATAATTTTATTTCATATTTCGCTGAAATATTCAGTTAATAAAAGTTAAGTTTTATTTCAATTGGTTCTAATCTCCTCTACATAGATTTGGGAGCAATAGTGCATCTATTTTCAGTCTTTCTCCTTTTTTTATTTACATAATCGCTTTATTGCATGGATGGCACCCTGTTAGTAATTATCTAGCAATTTTGCCTAAATAATAAAATATGGGTTTTTGCTCTCTACACTTGTGCGACAAATAGAAGCTCCCTTCCCTCTCTACATTCCTTTAGGTTACTTACAATAACTCTAAAACATATCAGGGGCCTGGATTATGCAATGCTCTGTCCACACCTAGCTCCCACTGCTACATCATCCAACCAGCTTCAACGCTTTGGACTGAGTAGCAGGAAAAGCTGTCTTACACTATTCATAGCGCTACACAATGACACTTACTTAATAGGTTTGTGGTGTTATACAATAATTTAATAATGTACAGTTTACTGGGTGGCTTCATCCCACTTATTTCAGCCATTGTTTCTTCACATATCCTCGTTCATCCATCCCACAAAATGGTTTGGGTGTATTTCTTAGATGCTTAGTTTCAAATAAAACTGTAAGTATTGATTGCATATTTACATTTATGACTCTGTGGGGAAATGAGGTATTAACATCACCTCAACCTGTCAACTGGGGACTATAAAACCATACACTTTTTCTAGCCCTCTAGTTCCCCATAGTTCTCAATCATATTTAGACTTGTGTATATTCTATTTTGAAAGTAGTAAAAGGTCTGCCAGCATGTATCGTTATCTTGCAGATTAGTCCATTGTTTCAGTCTAGGCAAAAGGGTTATTGTAAACCAATCCTGTATGAATGTACATCACACCAGGGGGTCTCTTGTCTTTATTTAGATGTGAGCTCGATGTTTAATTACAGAGGACTGCATTGTGTATTTAAATGCAAATGTGACTGGATTGTGATCTCTCCTGTTTTAACAAACTCTGCTGTATAGTCACAGAACAATACCTGTCCCTAATTAAATCAGGAGTGACTCATCTGCTATCCCTTTGGCTGTATGTTTATCTGTGAAAAGGTAAATAGAGTAAAGGACCAATCAGGCAGGTCCTGAAATTGCTGATGAGGTCATTTTTTGGGCTTAAATGAGAGCTCTAGAGGACAGCAAATTGGCATTCACCACCAAGTGATAGCTGAAGTCAGGCTGGTGTTGAGCTATAGATCTCTGCCCCTGACAGGAAAGAGACAATCGGTCCCTGGAGTACTGCCGATGCCCTGAACTACCTCTCCAGGTCTTGGGGAGCTGTGTGTCTGCCGAAAGCGGAGTGACAGTGACTCTGGGCCACTACCTTTGCTGGTAGCCTTAAAGGAGAGATGGGGAAAAGCTTGGATTGATAGACAGCAGTCCCTGAGAGTGACAAGGATATGGGTGAGGTGTTTTCATTGTACCCTGTATGTTGTCTGTGCCGTACTGTAGTGTTATTTGTTGCAAGTTATTATTTAAATATGTGTATTTCTAATTTGTGCTACCAATTTGTTAAATAAACTTATTTGTATTATTTTATATATTTGCCTGGGTGATGTTGAACCTTTGGTAGGTACCGGGTAGGCCAGCTTCGGTATGTGATGTTTGGTTACAGCATGACAAACACAGATATAAGCCGTAAGAGGCTACAATCTAACAGCGCAGTGAAGTGTGACACATAATGTGGGTGGGCGGATGAGCTTCATTGAAGAGAGAAGAATGAATGTTTATCATCAGACAGATCTTTCCGCAGTGTAAGAAGAACAATTCTCACAGATAATGGGGCTGATGCAAAGTTGGATGCAAATGGGAGTTAATTATTTTAAAAAAAGAGAGTGCGGAAAGCGAGCATATTTCCGCAGATCCGTCTTGAGATGCATCTGCATCATCCTCAGCCCGTAGCAGATACGCCTCCTAACAAGCATATATGCATATTTCTGCAGGTCTACATGATCTACATTTACTTAAACATGAACTCAGCCAACGTTAGCATGCCCCTTCCCTCCCCCCTCTGGTCTGTATAGGTGGAGTCAGGTGTGACACATACCCATATCTACGCAAGCGTGAAAGCATTCTCTCACTTTCTGGACATACAAATTTCACACAAGAGGAGCTATGTCCCACAATGCATCAGCATTGATAAGAGGAACAGCATGTAACCAAAATAAAGAGAGTGGGGTGTTTTGAAGACTGCGAGAAAGTATAATTAGCAGAGTCCAGGAAAGTCCAGAAATTAAGCTTTTGTTGAACTCTGACATTTAGAGATGACAGAAACTCATCCCATCAACTTTTCGAAAGCCAGGGTAAAATTTATATGGAACAAGTAATTAAGAATCGAAGAGGCTGCAGGAATCAGATAAGACTTTTTTTTATCTCAGGCTACTTAAAGGGTAATTACTAAGAAATCAATAATATTGAGCCAACGCTTAACAACGTTTGGAAAGTGCAGAGCCTGTGAAAAGGATTCCCCAGCTGGGATTATTCCACATTTTATTTACTTACATCATGGAATGAAATTGAAGTTTGAAAAGTGTTCCAAACCATGATCTGGAGAAGATTCCACATAGCATTATCCATGATAGGGATAGTATTCTTTGGATGATGTGCATGAAACAAGGC
Organism: Mixophyes fleayi; assembly: GCF_038048845.1. Lineage (NCBI taxonomy): Eukaryota > Metazoa > Chordata > Amphibia > Anura > Limnodynastidae > Mixophyes > Mixophyes fleayi. The sequence continues at coordinate 10,545,027 of NC_134403.1, forward strand.
TCCTTGTGTTGAGAACAATAAGCTCAATCTTCACCTCTTCAGGCCATAGAATCTTCATGCACATAGTATGACTTTTATTCCACAACGTGTTTTTCTAACCCCCTGCACCTCTCCCCCTATTCCACAAGATTTGGGAAGTGATTGGGCAATTATTGACCCACAGCCATGTTGCACCCTGTTCGTTGTCAAATAGTGTAGGAGCATCTCCTTGGCACCTCCCTCGCCAACATTTTACTAGGTAATATTCAGTTCTCTATCTCTCCTCAGGGTGCACTGTCCACTGGCATACACAGAGCCCAGTGATGTAAAGGATGAAGGTAAGGTTACCATGACATATGGGGTCTAGAAACAGTTTTATTGCTGCTCACTTCATTGAAGCAACATCCCTGTGCTGCCCAGTCTTAGACTGGTTTTCACTATAGCAGAGGGTTCTAACATTTGTGGTCCCCCTATTACAGTGCAAAACAACCCAGGCTGTCTAGCACCAATGCCAGGTAAGGATTTGGGGAAGCAATCTATCTATCTCATATCTATCTATCTATCTATCTATCTATCTATCTCGTATCTATCTATCTATCTATCTATCTATCTATCTAATATCTAGATAGATTGATTTAACTGTGTGCTGCAGTACCAGGACAGCAATACCAAGCCAAGGGGGGGTGGGGGGGGGGCTACAAAGTTAGAACATGTTAAACCTTACCAATCTGATATGTGTGCAGGCTGCATGACTCAGTTGGTTAAAGGGGCAGGAGGCTGGATTGCCTCCTGCCAGGTTATGTACTTTATACTGTATATGAAGAGCTCTGTTGACCATATAAAGAGATAAATGTCATGTGAACTTCTGGATGATCACTAGTGTGTAACGGTCCTTATAAGGACCCTTCCGGACCAATAAACACGCTGCTTATAGATACTGCTTCGACGCCTACTTGCCTGTGACCTAAAGATTAGTCTATTGCCACCGCTCTGCCCGCTACCTGCAGCTCTGGCCATTGTGAGAGGCCAGGGGGACCCATCCACAGCACCCTGATCTGAAGTAAGAAGTGAGCGGAGCCCTGCAGGGGTGAGTACTAGTAGCAAGAGTTACCCAGAAGGAAGCGGGTCCAGGTGCCGGTGAAGGAGTCTGGTGGTGGTAGCAAAGCGCCCCTTAAAGTATTTAGGGGAGGTGCATTTAGAGTTAAAAAATGGAATGGTGGCAAGGCAGGCCCATCCGGTTCACAGTAAAAAGTACGGGTGGCATATGAGGTCTTTCCTGTCACACCTATCTATGCACCTTAACAGCTAACTCCCTAGACACCACGTCATTCCTTCAAATTAAACAAATTAGGGGACAGGAAAGCCCAACTCCTGACAATGTGATATGCTGAGGGACTCACTACTAACGATGGCCAGAGATAGGAGAATAATGAAGGCATCTCTGCTTCATTAAGTGCAGATTTATCACCAATTTGCTTAGTGTAAAATATATAAATTTTTGCTGCGAATGATCACAATGTACATGTTATGTTTGGAGAGACAGAGCGGGGGAGACTAGATGGGTGTAAACAGTAATGGTGCGTTTGCATAATAGAGAACTGAGGAACACCCTATACAGAGATGCAGATACGTCTCTCAGTAGCTGTATCACTTGCAGATGCCTATGGGCTGGTGCAAATATATGCTGATGATGACGGCTGCCAGCACTAGTCAGCCGCTTCTGATTGGATGATTCAGATTCATCTGTGAAGCTGATAGGTGCTTTCTATTGTCACAAATCACCCCACGAGTTAAGTTATCAGAACCTGTTGTCGACGAGAGCTTCACCTCTTTCCCATGGAACCAGATATGTTCGCCAATACTCGGTTGTCCCCAGGACTTAATCTCGAGTAGTGATAACTTAACTCAGGTAGGTGGGCACCACAAAGGACTAGGCAGCGGGATGCTGAGCAGAGATCTCTGAGGCAACAGGGATGCAAGATGCACTTGGACCAGTTGCAATTGGATGCAGCATCAAAACTCCACCAGTATAACAGTTTGGCAGTGTAGAGTAGAGAATGGAGCTAGGGAGCAACACAGTGCAAGGGAAGGTGCAGGAGCAAGATCGAGCTGCTAATCTAGATGATGAAACACAGCTGACATAAGTGCATCTGATGGAGCATATAGTGGGCACCATGATCCTGTTCCTGGGTGGTGGACTCAGAGACGAAAGGCGAAGTCAAACAACAGGCAAGGAGTTGGACCAAGCAGCGATATATGAAGTCAGGGTCACAAGCAAAAGGTCTGTCCAAGCAGTGATCAGGGGTGGTCAGGTCACAGTTAGAGGTCAAAACCGAGTATCAGACAGGAGCAGAATAAACTCAGGAACAGGCGCACAGAGACACAAGCATGTGCCCACTATAACCAGCAAAGGCTCAGTGAAACTAACAGCTATTTAAACCAGTAGTAGCCAATCAGGGCAGGTGTCAAATTATCTGCAGGTGAGTAGAGGTCATGTGATCACATCCAGGTTGACAACAACACTGCAGCAGCCAAAATAAAAACTGCAGCTACCTGCTGTTCCTAACATCTATAGTATATGATTTTGTTGTGGCAGCACGGTGGCCTAATGGTTAGCACTTCTGCCTCACAGCACTGGTGTCATGAGTTCAATTCCCAACCATGGCCTTATCTGTGTGGAGTTTGTATATTCTCCCTGTGTTTGCATAGGTTTCCTCTGGGTGCTCCCGTTTCCTCCCATACTCCAAAAACATACTAGTAAGTTAATTGGCTGCTATCAAAATTGACCTGTGTGTGTGTAGGTTAGGGAATTTAGATTGTAAGCTCCAATGGGGCAGGGACTGATGTGAGTTCTCAGTACAGCGCTGCAGAATTAGTGGCGCTATATAAATTGATGATGTGTGTATTTTAGAATTATATTTTTGCTACTTTTATTCATACCCCAGAGGGATGATTATAGATGCTGAGTGATAGAGGTTTTTTAGTTAAAGTAAATACAATTTACAGATATTTGCATAACCCTAGGTCCCTCCCATCAGCCTACCCACATTCTAGATTGGACAGTGGCCACACACACAGGGCTACTTATTAAAGCAGGAATTTCACATTTCAGCACTATGATTCATAAAGGAAAGTCCAGCAGTTATATCGTCTGGGCGAGATCCACCCTAGGGCAACCAGATACTTTAGTAAATGTTTATGATCCACAAACAGGGAAACTGGTCCTCTACTCACTCTAGATCCATGAACTTGCTGAAATTCAATAAGGGCTTGTGATTTTAACTTAATTATTAAACCAACTCTCGACATGATTCAAAGTGTGGAAAGATCTAAACAATGAAATTATGATAATATGAAAGGTGTACAATTGCTAAAAAAATTCACATTACTAGATATCTAGAAGTGAATTTAATCCAAATAAAATAATACATTTTCTTCTCAAAGAGTCATGATGCTTACTGAAGATTAGACTTCTGTATAAATTTCTCATAATATCCAAACATTGGTAAAGCATATATTTCATGACCAATTTGACTGAACAGATCAGTATTCTTGGGATTACAGAACATCGTTGGAATACAATGTAGTCCGTTATGGAGAATAAAACAAAGAAAAATAAAACCGGAATGTGTCCTTAATCGAAAATACTCTCGCAAACTTCTTTAGCAAAAACATTCCCAAGAACATACTGTATCTCTAAAAATTAACTGGCTCACAGATGAAACAGTTATTAGGGCTCATCTAATTAGTAGCAAAGTGTCAGGATTTCCCAGGTATGACCACGGAGAGAGCGTAAGTGGTTAAAGTGGCTTTATTAAGAACACAAATAACAAACCACCACGGATTGTGGCACAGATATACCGAAATGGGAAGACAGAGCAACAGTTCAATGGGATCAACAATTTAACAGAACTTGGTAATGCAGACTGGAGATGTCAACTTGGTAATGCAGACTGGAGATGACAACTTGGTAATGCAGACTGGAGATGACAACTTGGTAATGCAGACTGGAGATGACAACTTGGTAATACAGACTGGAGATGACAACTTGGTAATGCAGACTGGAGATGACAACTTGGTAATGCAGACTGGAGATGACAACTTGGTAATGCAGAGTGGAACAAACAACTTGGTAATGCAGAGTGGAACAAACAACTTGGTAATGCAGACTGGAACAAACAATTTGGTAATGCTCACAGGAGTGACCTGATGATCTGGCCCAGACTGTTTGAAGCAGGCAGGTTTAAATAGGCCTCATGCAGCTGAAACCACTCCCAGTAATCAAGGAGAATAATCAAAGTAGCACAGTGGCCCGTTTGGTGGGCAGTGGTACTACAAGTGGAAAGCATAACAAATCCAATAGAGTCACTGCAGACAGCAGCTGCAGAGTGCAAGTCGTGACTGTACCCCCTCCTTAAAGGGCGGATTCCAGACTCCCAAATACTAGAAATGGTCAGTAAAGTCAGAGTCATAGTCCAGAATTGGGCATGTATTTGTGAAGTCTTCATGCAAGGACGGGAAAGGGTATAGAAACCACGCCACAAGGGAGTTGAGATCCAGGAGAATCTTTCTTCCTCTTCCTCTTCTTCACTTTCTTTTTAGGGTTTTTAGAGGGTTGCAGGAAATGGAGCGAAGAAAACAATAATCTCAAAGTTGGAGTAGCAGGAGATAGAACATGTGGCACAGATGAAGCACTGGGAGTGAGATTGGCAAGTGCTGATGCAAATTCTTCGATCAAGGCCTCAGTAAAAAGCTGTAAATCAGACAGGATGGGATCCTGGGTTTCAATTAAGGGCTCTGCCCATTCCAGAGCTTCCCCTGTGAAGTTGGCCAACATGTAAAACACTTGCTTTCATTGAGTATCAAGGAGGTTGGATACAGAGGGAAAATAGGATATACAGAATTTAATAAGAGCATGAAATTGCTGAATATCTCCATTGAAGGTAGGTGGTTGGAAGAATTGAACAGAGGATGCATTCGAATTAGCATGAGACTCGGCCAGCTCGGGTTGAACATACATCCCTGGGGACTTGGGTAGGACCCCCTTGGCAGAAGACAACACATACTGGGCAGATGACTTGGCAGGGCGCCCGGATTGGGCGGCAGACTTGACAGGGACAGCACTGAGAGAAGCCTCGGAGGGGACATCGCTGTGAGAAGCCTCAGAGCAGACAGCGCTGTGAGAAGCCTCAGAGCAAACAGCACCAAGTGGTAACTCGGGCTGAACCGCATAGAGTGGCAACTCGGGCTGAACCGCATGGGCAGTTAACTCGGGCTGAACCGCATAGAGTGGCAACTCGGGCTGAACCGCATAGAGTGGCAACTCGGGCTGAACCGCATAGAGTGGCAACTCTGGAGTGGGCTGGAGGGACAGGGCCCCCTCTGGAGCGGACTGTAAGGGCAGCGCCCCCTCTGGAGCAGACTGTAAGGGCAGCGCCCCCTCTGGAGCAGACTGTAAGAGCAGCGCCCCCTCTGGAGCAGACTGTAAGGGCAGCGCCCCCTCTGGAGCAGACTGTAAGGGCAGCGCCCCCTCTGGAGCAGACTGTAAGGGCAGCGCCCCCTCTGGAGCAGACTGTAAGGGCGGCGCCCGCTCTGGAGGAGTCTTTAAGGGCAGCGCCCCCTCTGGAGCAAACTTTAAGGGCAGCGCCCCCTCTGGGTTGAACTGGGGAACCCGGGTTCTCATGGGAGCAGATAATGTGTCTGGAATGGAGACAGAGGCTTGTAACTCAGAACTAGAGATAGAAGTTGAAGATGGTCGGAGTCTACAGAGCAGGCAATCCTGTAAAAAATGTACATCACTGGCACAGTAAAGACACAGTTTGTAGGTCCTCCTGCGCCATCGCTCCTCTTCGGTCAGGTGAGGGCGTGGAACACCTGAAAACCTGGAATTTGTTACAGGAATATTGGGAGGTACTGCTTGCAGAGAGTCAAAGGCAGACAAATTTGGTAATGAAATGTTAGCAGCATAGTTAGACTCCTTAAAGCAGGATGTATGTATTAGCGGTGGAAACTGGAAGTTGCTTAAGCATTTGATTCAGCAAGGAAGATACTTGCGCTATTTGAGTGCGAAGTTGAAGAATGTCCACTTGGAGCAACTGGAACAGGGAATTTTCGGAGGAAATAGCAGCCATGGTCTTAATGTTGAATACGGAGTAGGTCACTTCCCTGGAAATCCTTTTCAAAAAAGATGAAAGCCGTGCAGCAGCAGGCTTGGTATTATGGCCAGATCATACTGTCAGGATTTCCCAGGTATGACCACGGAGAGAGCGTAAGTGGTTAAAGTGGCTTTATTAAGAACACAAATAACAAACCACCACGGATTGTGGCACAGATATACCGAAATGGGAAGACAGAGCAACAGTTCAATGGGATCAACAATTTAACAGAACTTGGTAATGCAGACTGGAGATGTCAACTTGGTAATGTAGACTGGAGATGAGAACTTGGTAATGCAGACTGGAGATGACAACTTGGTAATGCAGACTGGGGATGACAACTTGGTAATGCAGACTGGAGATGACAACTTGGTAATGCAGACAGGAGATGACAACTTAGTAATGCAGAGTGGAACAAACAACTTGGTAATGCAGACTGGAACAAACAACTTGGTAATGCTCACAGGAGTGACCTGATGATCTGGCCCAGACTGTTTGAAGCAGGCAGGTTTAAATAGGCCTCATGTAGCTGAAACCACTCCCAGTAATCAAGGAGAATAATCAAAGTAGCACAGTGGCCCGTTTGGTGGGCAGTGGTACTACAAGTGGAAGCATAACAAATCCAATAGAGTCACTGCAGACAGCAGCTGCAGAGTGCAAGTCGTGACACAAAGTCTTTTAAAGTAAACAACAAAAAATTTAGCTAATGAGCTACGGAAGAATACTACCAAATACATCTACTAAATTCAATATCACCTAAATTAGAAAATCTTCAATTTATATGTGAAAAGAAATAACAATTCGATTATTAACGTCAGAGACTGATGCTTTCTATCATGGGTACTCCAAAGGAATCATCAGTAGAATTATCAGAGGTATAATAAACCCCATTCATTACTAGCAGATAAAGTAAATGTAACAAACATGATACCAAGCATCTGAGATGATAAAGACAAGCACAAGATGCTGAGACTATCCAGACATTTCATAAATTCTATAATGATCTATACTCTCTGCAGGAATATACAAGTAAATAATAAAAATTGGTATAAATTGGGTCTCCTACAAACATCAGAAGAAAAAGTAGAGTAAAGTAAAGCAATGTATATCCCGACCATTATCAAAAATGTAAAGCACAATTAATTCAATTGCAAAAGCTCAATACCAGAGGAATTATTGTCAAACACAGCAGTAAGTCTATAAGGAAACACATAGGTCCAGAAAACGGACTATCACCCTATTAGCATATTAAACATAGACATTAATATAGTCTCCCCCAACATTGGTTTCTAAATTAAATTTAATCCTCCCAGAAATTATACATAAGAACCGGGTGGTCTTTATATTACATTGAAAAGAATCACACAATGTCAATAAAATAATAAACATCATCCTCTCACAAATACAGTCAAAGAAAGAATAATTGATACTCACTAGATATAAGACAGACATTTCATACGGTAAAGTGGGATTTTTTTATTCACTGGTCGGCGTTTCGGAATTTATAGCATACATTAAAAGCCCCTACAGAAACCAAAGTGCGAGAAAAAGACTCATGGGTTAGCAATTTGGCCAAATTGAGATGAAATGTGGAGTGCATCAGAAATCCCTTTATCCGCTCTATTATTTCTAGTAGTAATGAAAAATCTCACTAAGACAATTGGAAAGATGAGGCCGTCCTTGGTGTACAAATTGGTAAAACAATTTTCAAATTCAATTTTTGTGGATGACATACCATTAACTGTAGCAAATGCTAAATTATCATTGTCTTCACAGACACCTACATGTTTACATCAATTCATTCCTTCCACTAAGAGAAAGAAACAGAGGCTTTACCAGTACATTTGTGTAGTAAATGGGCCATTAAGGCACTTATCTGCCTGTTTTGAGCATGTCCGCAGCAAAATTGTTCTGCACATATGCAGAACTGGCTGATTTTGTGTTAAAAAAGACTTACTACAGCCAAGGCTTTAGGGGGGTGACCGGGGTGGGGAATGGAAACAATATATAGGTGTTTCTGCGCAGACTGATTGGAGCAGCCACCTATTCACCTACATACACTCCACCCAAGTATGTAAAACAACAATGGTAAACAATATGGAAAATAGATACGGCGCTAACAGCCTAGATGATATGAAAAAGTATCTATGACCACTTGGGCAAATGTTTATACAATAATGGTACTATATCACAATGTGTTGTCCATAAGTCCCGGAACAATTGCTGTACTGGCTGTACGAATTAAAATCCCTTGTTGTTACAGCCTCTCAATAACAGGATATACCCCTAGTTCCACCTCCGGTTTTAATGGATACTGTGGGATTTTTGGAACTATCCTACCACTTTTTAGATTGACCATGACAGGGGCTACGTTTGCCATCAGTCCAGTGTCCTGTCCATCTCTGGTCCATAGTGAACCTGGTATTTCCAGCAACATCTCCTTTACTTGAGATGGACTGTGTTCTATAACAGTAGAGTGTAACATTAACCTTTGAGGGGTGTCCAATATGTCCTGTACCTCATGTGCGACCTTCTCTGGTATATCTAAGAACACACCATCTGAAGTACAGTATATGACACATCCCATTTTACATAGCAAGTATCTCCCTAGCAAGTTAGTAGGAGCCGCCGCAGCCAAGAGAAACGAATGCTTAGTATGCAGAGGCCCGATAGTAACTTCAGCAGGTTTAGTTAGAGGATAATGTAACACTTTTCCCGTTACCCCCATAGCTGGAATAGTTTTACTGGTTACCTGTAGGTTGAAAGGAGAGGTTATTACAGATCGGGCCGCCCCTGTATCTACAAGAAAAGTTTGTTTCCTACCAACTATGTCAACTATCATTGTTGGTTCTTCTCTCTGACTCTCAGTTAACCTCACTGGCTGTAGACTACAGGTATGACCTGACCTCTAGCGCTGACTATTGCTTTCCCGTGCAGCATTTGCTGCTGTAATATGCACGGGTAGATGTGAGTCTTCTAATCCATGTGAATTCCTCCTTGGAGGATATCTACGTGACCCACCCCTCTGTGCATTGAATCTTTCTTTTTTACAATCTCTCATGTAATGTCCTTCCTCATTACAGTTGAAACACCTGATCACTTTAGGTTTCTTGTTATATGGGTTGTATGCTGGTGGTCGTGTATGCATCCCCTCTAGAGCCTGTATACTTACCATCATTAACCTATCACTTTTCTCTTCCTTTTTTCTAAAAAGGTTTTTGCAATGCTCCACAGCAGACTCCCTAAGAGAATCTACTGTGATGCCTCTCCAATTAGGTAATGTGGTTTGTACTCTCGTCTTTAAATTTTCTCTAAGGCCATCCATTAATACTCCTACAGCTACCTCTCTGTGATGTGGGTCCTCACCTGTGTTGGATATCCCAGTAAACTGTGTTATCACTGCTATAGCTCTAGCAAAGTAATCTGAGGCTGTTTCACTATCCTTTGTTTTATGGTGAAAATCTTACTCCAATTTACTACTACTGGAAAATAGATGGCTAAGTGTTTGACAATTTGTTCTATATTTTCTTGGTTAATCTCATCAGTCAAGGTGTCATCTTCGTCCAACAAACAATCTTTAATAAATTTTTGTATGTCAGTATTGGGAGGAAGACACGCCCTCAACACTACCCGCCAATCCTTATTGGTTGGTTCGTGTGCATTTCCTAAGTTTTTAACAAACTTCTGACATTTAGCCAACTCTTTTCTAGGATCTGGGAATTCAGTCATAATGGAACGTAATTCTGATCTAGTCCAGGGACAATGCATTGTAACATTTCTTAATGGGACTACACCATCCTTATCCGGTTTCTCATTGGGAACTGATATTGTGCGGAATGGGTACGCACCCACTGGTTCACTGGCTCCAGAAGTCACTACCGGATCTGCTGTTTCAAGATTTAGAACGCTATCACTCCTAGTGATCACACTACTCTCACCTATCTCAGCCATTGCTCCTTTCCCATACTTACGCTGAACCTCTAGCATATTAACAGCATGAGCAATGGCCGAAATCACAGTGGGTTCATCTTCTGATACATTTGTTTTAAACTGGCTTAAAACAGGATATAATTTAGCAATTTCTCTTTTTTCAGTTTTAATAACGGCTGTACTTACCCCTCCCGCCACATACGGTGGCGGGGGTGCGCTTGCGCTGAGTTTGCCACGCTTCTCAACGGCTACTTCCGCCGCGCGCGCGCTTTTCGACATGCCTACTTCCGCGGTGCATTCGCTGCTCTGCCACGTGTTACCTTCCATTTGCCACAATTTTAAACAATCATTATGTCTATTTCTCTTTTTCGTTGACTTAATCAACCATACTTTATCTTTTACAGTATTTAGTACCTCTGCATTGAAACTCCCTATTGTTGGGAAAGGCCTATCACAATCTTTGGTCATCTTGACCCACGTGTCACAATAGACAGTTGAGTATGCACCATATTTCTTACACATGAGAAATCTCGCTGAACCAATAGGCCCTTCCTTAGGCAGTACACTGGTCATCTCTAGCGTATGCTTAGCACCCATGTTGAACAACACCAATCTACACGGAACACAGACACACCGCAATGCTCTGTTCCTTCCGGCCAACAATACTCTTTTATGTGGAACACAAACACACTGCAATGCTCTGTTATTTCCATCCAACAATTTCAACCCTGTTGCTACAATCACTGCTAGAGATCTCTAATGCCCGGTGGACGTATTTCCACTAGCCGCGTCTACTCGCTTTTTCTCGCACCCGGCGAGGACCCCTAATACAGAAATATCACTGTGGGCCCCAAGGGCTATCAGCTCCTCGATACCCTGGCTCACCACAAAATCTGCTGAGTTTATTATCGCTGGGAGCGCAAGTTGAAAAAATCAACCTGCCTTTCCAGTATAATTCCTCCTAGCTGCTTCACCAATTCGCACTAACGGTGCGGTTGGATCGCACTGCCTACCAATACTAATTATTAGCAAACCTTGCGATCTATTGGTAGCGCTTTGCGAAAACCCAGTTTTCGCATTCGGTATACCTGCCCTGTATACCGTCCTTCAGTTGGGCAATCCGCCTCGTCAGACAACAACTGAGCACAATGAATAGTAAAACAGTGTATCTACGTTACAAAATCACACACTATACACCTTTTCTGTGCAGAAAATCAAAAGTTCCCAACAACAGTAATAATGTCTCAGAGGTTTTCACAAGTAATTATACTATGCACATATAATAACTATCAAAACGATTGTTAAACCACGTGGCAAATCTACCGGAAGTTCGCGCAGGGAATACACATACGCTAAGCAATGCAATACAGTTAAAACACACAATGGCAGTAAAAAGAAACAGTTTTCTCTTTTGTCCCTAGGTTCTAGTTAGCGTGCCCTAGACAATGCAAAACGGACATTCGGTTTCACAACACAGAGTAAAATTCAGGTTTTGAACACCATGCGTTCTTACCCGTTTATGACGCGTCTCCACCCTTTGTTGAGGAACCAAAATCCGTTGGTCTTGCATATTATCAGCAACGAAACCTCCAAATCTGACAAGCCCCCAAATTGTTAAGTGTGTACTGTCGCTAACCAATAACGATTGTCGAACCTCGATTTGTGTTTCCAACGCACAAAGATTTATTCGCAAAAAGTAGTATATTATATTCAAGCGAAGTGATAATAAGTACAGCCGTTACTTATCGCAGGCGCTCTGGATCCAGTGGGCAGTCATTCAATCCTGAAGTCTGGGGACAAGATGTCTGAACACTAGATGAGAAGCTGCTGCTTATATGCACACAGGAATACAGTAAAAAATATGAAGTTGGTATAGCTTGCTTCTATTGGTCCAGGTTTCAGGAAGTTCCAAGGGGTTGTCAATCATTGGCTAGTTCATCCTAAAGAATCCAAAGGAGGGGGTCACCTCTCCAGGGGGTATGCTCTGCTTTTCCCGCCAAGATTCCTTAGTCTTAAGTAGTTCATAATTCCCTATCATTCATAACTTGTGTATGCACTCTGCGATTCCCTCGCAGAGAGAACCAAACAGTAGCAAATGTTAAGAGGTTTATTATGATACCACACATGATATGATTCCTTTAACCTGTTCCATATATTTCACTAATATGCATATAACTTTAATATAAAACATAAATACTACTATATTTCGACATAAATGACTATGTGTTGCAACTACCATTAATGTGTACTATTTTACAAGTGAGCGTGTTTGTGCGAATGTATGTAAAAAGACTAAATACTGTTGGTGCCACGTGTTAGGTGTTCAGAATAGCCTTTAAATTAGTGGAAATGATTGTTATTGAATGTTATTGAGGTTAATAAAAGCGTAGGAGTGAAAACAAATCCGAACCCAAAACATCGCGAAAATCCGGATCCAAAACACAAAACACGAGACCTCAAAAGTCGCCGGTGCACATCCCTATTCCAAACTGCCTTTTTTTTCCTGCCAGTAACAATATGGACTGTCTGACATGTCTACTTGGATGGTGTCAGCAAAGTAATCCTCCACCATTTTTTCAATTGTGACAGCATCCAATGCAGCGACAGTAGACATGTCTGCAATGGTTGCCAGGTCCTTCAGTCCGGACCAGATGTTATCAGCATCCCCGCCAGCGCCTCTTTTAGGAAAACTGAGCTTTTTCCTCGCAGCCATAGATGTGGAAGAAAATGAGGGTTTCCTATGTCGTAGGTGGCTGTGTAGGCTTGAATGGCCTTTTGATGCTCCTCCATCCTCTGCAGCATATAGAGGGTGGAGTTCTAGCACGTCACTACCTCTTGTTAATTTAGATTGCAAGGCTTGTAAATACTTTGAAGATAAAAAAAAGCAGGCTGCACAAACTGTGGAGCTAGAAAGTTAAATTAAATAGACCACGTTTTTTTGGTGGCTAGTATCTATGCCCCCCCCCCCCGCCCTACACTTGTAGTTGAATATAAAAAAAGCAGCCTGCATAGACTGTAGAACTAGAAATTCAAATATACAAAGAAATGGACAAAGGCAGTTTGGTATCTGTCTGCATCAGATCCCCTCTCCACTAGGAGTAAAATAGAAAATTATTCAGCCGTTATATAATCTAGAATATAAATAGAAATTGAGAAAGGCAATTTGGTATCTGTCTGCATCATAATCATCAACATCCTCCTCACCCCCAGCTACATCAATATCCTCCTCCCGGTGTACAACATTCAAACCTTCATTAGCCAAATCTGTAACTGGACTGTGGGTGATCCTTCCAGCATATGCAGAGGGCGTGCTGCAAATGGTGGAAGGAGCCACCTCTTCCCGTACAGTGATGGGAAGGTCAGGCTTCGCAACCACCAACACCCTTGGACTCGCCTTGGGGATTTGTGATAATTTCTCTTTAGAAGGCAGAGTTGTTTGCTGTTTTCTTGCTGACACCATAACTCTCTTCAATTTTTTGTTAGGGGGGGGGGAGGAGGAGGAGGGCTAAGATCCTTGGGTGAAGCTGAACCACTAGTCATGAACACGGGCCAGGGCCTAAGCCGTTCCTTGCCACTCCGTGTCGTAAATGGCATATTGGCAACTTTACGTTTCTCCGCAGATGATTTTAAGTTTCTCTTTTTGCTACTTTTACTTAACTTGGGCTTTTTGGATTTTACATGCCCTGTACTAGGAGATTGGGCATCAGGCTTGTAAGACGACGTTGATGGCATTTCATCGTCTATGTCATGACTAGTGGCAGCAGCTTCAGCATTAGGAGGAAGTGGGTCTTGATCTTTCCCTACTTTATCCTCCAAATTTTTGGTCTCCATTATATGTAGCACAAGATACTGCAGAATGTGTGAACTTGGTAATATTGCAGTACCAATGGACTTATACTGCTGGATTGGTTTTGCAAATTTGGTTATAATTATTTTTTTTTATTATTTTTTTTATAACTTTTTTTTTATTTTTTAAAAACTTGGGAATAATGGGGAAATAACTATGCCCTTAGAAGCACAGAGCACAGGACACAGCACCACTGGACTGAACAGGACACAGCACAGGACCCAGCAGCACCACTGAACTCAGTAGGACAGAGCACAGGACACAGCACCACTGGACTGATACTGCAGAATGTGTGAACTTTGTAATATTGCAGTACCACTGGGCTTTTACTGCTGAATGTGTGAACTTGGTAATATTGCAGTACCAATGGGCTTATACTGCAGGTTTGATATATAGGATATCTCTCATATCTATCTATCATCTATCTATCTATCTATCTATCTATCTATCTATCTATCTAATATCTATCTAGCTATCATCTATCTATCTATCTCATATCTATCTATCTATCTATCTATCTCATATTTATCTATCTATCTATCTTTCTATCTCATATCTATCTATCTATCTATTTATCTATCTCATATCTACCTATCTCATATCTATCTATCTATCTATCTATCTTGTATTTATCTTAGTTGGAACACTTTAGCGTCTCACCTGGGCCTCCCTATCTATGATTATAATGGTATAACACAATTACTTAAAAAGGTTAAGTAAAAAGATGTTTCTTGAGAACATCTGAGATGTCACAGGATCCATAGTTAAATTCAGTGTGATGAAAATAGTAGATAAACTGGATATTGCATAGTGCCCCAATAATTAGTGAGGTTAGTCATTAGTAAAATTTATGGCATTTGTCTTATTGCTATTAAGATGGATAACACCAATATATAAATTCCAACCACATTTGACATTGTTGTGTAACAGGATCATTTAGCTTATGAGTCACTTTTACCTTTGCAGCCTGGCTGGGCCGACTGCAAATGTAGACTTAACCTCATGTGTCAAATTCCACATTGTCTACTGGCAATTTGTATAAATATCAGTGGCTATTGTTCTGTATACTGTGCGTAATAATTAGAATGCCCTCTTACATTCATGGTGTATATACTATAACTGCTAATAATTATACACAACTCTAAAATTACTATTTGCAGATTAATATATTTTGGAATCCTGTTTTTATTGTCACAGGATATCTCTTTGTTCAAAATAATGTTGCCCACCTGCACTCACTTCTCTTGTAAATTCTCCACATGGGATGAATGAATGTGGGGCTATTTATCTGTGATTCATTTTTATGACTTTTTGCATTCTTACACTTTTCGATGATGGCTGACGGCCGTTTTTAGTTAAAATTTCATCTGGTCAGAAAATACATTAAATACAACACAAATTCGGATAAATCTGGTTACTAGTAAAGCATCTTCTGACCATTGTCCGTTCTGCACAAGATCTGCGTCTCTCATCCACACTCATTACATCCTCCCATTCCCGATTACAGGACTTTTTCCGGGCTGCACCCACTCTATGGAATTCTAATATTCCTCAACCACCCTCTTAAGCTCACTAAATTACCCTATTACCACCTGTTATACAATTACCCCTTGACCAACATTGTTGTGTAACAGGATCATTTAGCTTATGAGTCACTTTTACCTTTGCAGTCTGGCTGGGCCGACTGCAAATGTAGAATTAACCTCATGTGTCAAACTCCCTTTGTCCAATAGATTGTAAGCTTGTGATCAGGGCCTTCTCACCTCTTTGTCTGTTTTACCCAGTTTGTTTATTAGTTTACTATGTTTGTCCCCAATTGTAAAGCGCTACGGAATATGTGGGCGCTATATAAATAAATGATGATGATGATGATGATGATTGTCCTTTGGATCACAATTAGATGGATGTTCTATAAGGAAATTCTGGTGCTTCCACCACTCCCTGCCCAGAGTTGTAGAAGTGGGTCACTTTTCATTTGCTTTTATGCTTTTTTAAAAGCATTTTCCCATTAATATTGACTTGTTCAGCTAACCACAGATGTTTACCATTTGTACCATCCAGGAAAAATGAGGGTCCGAGGGTTTTCTTTTATAAGGCTGTAGACATGTGTCATTTGTTGCTGCTTGCTAATTGGCTTCTTTAGGTACCGTCCACTGTGATTGGCTGGATTCTCCAGTGGGAGTTTTTTATTTAGTACATTTTTGTAGAATTGGAAATGATTTGCAAATTAATTGACCTATGGCGAATCTCTGAAATTCAGCCAAACTTCCTAAGCGGCTGAATGACTTTGCCCATCTGTGGGAAGAAGCATCTTACTGGGAGATGGATTGTGGATGTGATGAGGCTGTAAGAAGAACTGAGCAACATCTATAGAACATAGAAGAAGTGTAATGGTTTAGCAGAAAGGTAACGCTGTGATAATTGTGGGTCTAGGAAAGTATCAATTTAAAAGTATGAGGTGAAGAAAAGAATAAAAGTGAAACATTGAAAATGGAGGTTAATTGGCTGAAAGGTTGGGGTAACAACTTCAATCTCTATAAAAAGTACCACAATTGGTTTAAAGTGCTGGTATTTGTAACTGAACTTGCAATATGTGAACACATAGGGGGAGTGGTTGATCACGAGAGAATCCCTATAGGCTGTGCCCACTGTATCCTCAGTTTGCAGCTCTTAGCTGATAGGAGTGGAGCCCTGTGTTGTGTTACGCATCTGTAGCCCATCCACTTCAAGGTGTGACATGGTGTGCTCTCAGTAATTCTGTGTACCATAATCATCATCACCATTTATTTATATACCACCACTAATTCCTCAATGCTATACAGAGAACTCACTCGCATCAGTCCCATTGGAGCTTATAGTCTAAATTCCCTAATATACACAGTGAAACCGATTCATGACCAAAATCTGAAAGTAAGGCAAAACGTAATGCCAGATCTCACAAGTTTTGGATCGATATCTTCTATATAAAGCAGCCCTCGCTCGTGTTCTCACCTGTCATTATACAACAGACAGCGCGTAGGGAGGATGTCTGCTGCAGAGCTCTACCGTGAAAACCGCATTTAAACTACAAACTACAGCTTCACACAGAGTGCAAGGATCAGAGGAAACAATAAAATAGAAAAGCTGTGATTGATTATAATTTATTTTAATGCAGTTTAGTTCTCCAGGAATTAATGAGGTAGAATACTTTGCAGATCTTAGTTTCCGAATACAGTGAGAAAAACAGGGCTTTTGCTATATGATTATTAGCAGCAGAACCCCAAAAAAACAATTAGATTTTTTTTTTTTACATTTTAAGTTTTTCTAGTGATAGTAATGTTGTGCAGGGCAGTGAGATTTGTATTAAGTGGGAAAAACTGGGTGTTTGGGCGTGAGGGTCAGCAGCAGAACCCCTCCAAAAACCTACTATATTCTAAACTATTTTGTCATTTTCAATATTTGTCAATGTTGAAACACTACGCACACACTGAATTTGGAACGTTAGACAGCATGCACCATGGTGAGCAGGGTCGGATTAAGGGAATGGAGGCCCCTGGGCTAATGGGGCCTCCATACCCCCGTGAGGGCCCTCCCCTCCCCCGTGATCCGAGCTGCCCGCGCCCCCCCCCCGGCACTTACCTCCTTCTCCGGCATGCTGTACGCTCTTTACTGAGGAGATCTCGTGAGACTCACGAGATCTCCTCCGTAAGGAGACTACAGCGCGCCGGAGAAGGACCGCAGTGAAAGTGCTCAGCAGCACAGACCGATCAATACTGCTGCTGAGCACTTTCAAGGGCCCCCTGGATGCCATAGGCCCCTGGGCTGTAGCCCAGTTAGCCCTATGGTTAATCCGGCCCTGATGGTGAGTGAAGGAGCAGTAATAGTCAGATGTCATTAGATGGATAGTGGAATCAGTAGATATTTAGACAAGTAGATAGATACCCAACTGTAAAGTGATATGTAATTTGTTGGTGCTATATAAATAAATGTTGATGTAGAGATATATATATATATATATATATATATATATATGGTCAGTATGGTGGCGAAGTGGTTAGCACTTCTACCTCACAGCACTGGGGTCATGTCTTCAATTCCTGACCATGACCCTATCTGTGTGGTGTTTGCGCGGGTTTCCTCCGGGTGCTCCGGTTTCCTCCCACACGCCAAAAACATACTGATAGGTTAATTGGCTGCTATCAAAAATTGACCCTAGTCTCTCTCTCTCTCTCTTTCTGTTTGTGTGTGTGTGTGTGTGTGTGTGTGTGTGTATCTTAGGGAATTTAGACTGTAAGCTCCAATGGGTCAGGGACTGATGTGAATGAGTTCTCTGTACAGCGCTGCAGAATCAGTGGCGCTATATAAATAATTGGTGATGATGATGATGAGATATATATATATATATATATATATATAGATAGATAGATAGATAGATAGATAGATAGATAGATAGATAGATAGATATAGATATATACACACTATATGGAAAAAAGGATATGCTTCCTATTCAATTCACTCTATGACTGTGTTTCAAACTACATATGAAAATAATGATCATTATAACCTGTTTAGTATGACTGGTTAATGATACATCTGACTATAATCCTACAAAATCTCTGTGTAATTGTATCTAGAAGAATTGATGCTGTTTGAGGCAAAGGGTGGTCACACCAAATATTGATTTGATTTAGACTTCTCTTCTGTTCATTCACTTTGCATTTTGTTAATTGAAATTTAAAAAAAAACTATTAACCATACTTGCCAACTTTTCCTCATTGGCTTCAGGGAGATCCCGGGGGGAGGTGGGCGTGCGGGGGCGAGTCTTGACAAATCACATCATTTTGGCCCCGTCCCCTAAACGATGGGCTAAGATGACGCGATATTTGCATCATTAAGCCCCCCTGTCACTTATCTATTGCAGTTGCGAGAACCGGGAGGTTGCCCTGCTCTCCTGGCAGCCCGGGAGGTCCCCCAGAAATGTGGGAGTCTCCCGGATATTCCGGAAGAGTATGCAAAATATACGTTAAAGAAATAGTTGGGTATCTATCTACTTGTCTAAATATATAGGGTGATCTCCCTCACTCCCTGAAGAGTCTGACAATCTCCCTAATGCTGAGCCAGTACAAGACGTGGTTGGCTTCGCCATCTGTGGCATGATGATACAATTCAGAAATTGTGTCCTATGTCCATGTATTGATGCCTATGGAGGTGGCCATTCTCATGGAGACCAATATTTAATCAAAGACTGACAGGTAAGACATCATGACTTCAGTAATGGAGACATTTCTGGGAGACCTCCCGGGCTCTTGGGAGAACAGGGCAACCTCCTGGTTCTCACCCCTACAATAGATAAATGGGGGGGCTTAATGATGCAAATATCGTGTCATCTTAGTGGGTTGGGGCCAAAATGATGCGATTCGCACTCCCACCTCCCTCGAGATCTCCCTGAAGCCAACAAGAAAAAGTTGTCAGGTATGATCTAGCCCCCTCCCATACCAGCCAGTTGTATGCAGAGCTTTTGATATGATTGACTGGTCAACTTCACTCCAGTCCCAGCCACTGAACTCTGTAGTTCCTTCCTGTCTGTGGAAGCCTCACAAGTCTCCTTCTTGCCTGATGCCAAGTTTTGAGGGACAGCCTTGTCTAGGTGGTGCCTGGGTGGTATGATGCAGCTTCCGATTCCTATCTTTGCATGTCTATAACTTTATCTTTCATTTCCTTAGAATGCTCTTTGCTCTTAATTTTCCCAGTTTTCTTGCAGATTCACAGTCTGACCAATGTTATTTGAATGCGGAGGTCTTTTATCCATAAAAGCTGACCCTCTTTAATGATTCACATATAGAGGCTAATTGAAAGCCAATTGTTAGGGCAATATCTTTCATCTGTGTAAACTTTTATAGTTTTACAGAAACTCTTCAGACAAATAATGATTTATGGGTTTGAACATCTAAATCTGTTCAGATTTTCCCTTTAAACAAATAAAACAAAGCATCAAGACGCATTGCACAGGTTCCCTGGGAATATCAGAGCAGGGCCAGCGAGCAGGAAGCAGGGAGATAATTATGAAGTGTCAGAGTAAGAAGTGAAATCAGCAGCCGCAGACCGATCGGGGACGACCTTTCCACCTATCATCTTAATTGCAACGTTCCTTAATATGCAATAACAGACATTTCTGGCTGGCGGCTTCTAGATCACAGGTTTCAATCTTTTGTTTTACAGAAATCTCAAACAAACAGCAGTTTGCATCTAAATAAAGTGTCTGCAGCAGCACTAAGTGAGAAACTCTATTAACGGTTAACTACATTGAATGTATAGATGGAGACACGAGGGGCCTCATTCAGACCTTAATGCATTTTGCACTCTGGACATATATATCAAGATTCTGGGAGTCTTTAAAGAAAGGAAAGAAAAGCCAAAAAAAAATGAGTAACTTTGAACCTTGGCAAAGTCATGTTGTATAGGAGAGAGAGGTAAATTTAAAATCTGATGACAGATTTATAATTGGGATAGGGCAGGTCCTAGATCAACTTTTAATGTGAGTGTGTTAGGAGCCGTGGTGGCCACGGGCACCGCCGCGACTCCTCTCTTACCCTGCTGAGCGTCCCGGTCGTTTCCTTGACGACCGGGACGTAATTTCCGCCAGCAGGTCCGACCGTTGCCAAGGCAACGGCCGGACACCGATTCCCTGCACAGTGCGCCCCGGCAAATGGGACAGCTGGGCGCAGGCACTGAAATCTCCTCAGTTTGTTGGATGATTAATGTGGCCTTATTTAATTAGTCCTTGTTGAAATATGTACAACAGACTATGGGTTTGTTTATATGCATGTAGTTACCATGGAGGGTCAGGAGATGGCGCTGTATTCATACAGAGGTGTATTGTTTGTCTGCTGTATATGCATGTACTTGTTTGTATTTTTCCTGTCTCAACTCTCTGTGTTCTAGAAGATTCTCTCTGGGAAAGGAGGTGAGCTGAGCAGCTCATGTTACTGATATGTTATGTTAAGAAGCTATTACTGAAAGCTGTTGTTATACTGATCCTGGTACTTAGTACTATATAAAGAAGATATACATCTCAAGACTCGTTCTGTCTGAATATAAGGTAACTCCTGAGGTGATTCTTTATCTATGAGACCTCCTGCTGCACACCTATGGTATCATCCATCGCAGAATGCCAATAGTCCTGGTATGTGAATTGTTACAGGGCTTAGCCCTGATTGGTTGCTCTGTGTATTTAAGGAGGCTTAGCCTCCCTGCCGGTGATAGCGCTTCTGGACCCACTCTTGTTGACCTGCTCCTGCTTGCTGTACCCTGTCCTGTGGACAGGGTTGGATTAACCCGAGGTCTAACTAGGCTACAGCCCAGGGGCCTCGGGCATCCAGGGGGCCCTTGAAAGTGCTCAGCAGCATTATTGATCGGCCGGGGGCGGGGGCACTTTCACTGCGGCCCTTCCCCGGTGTGCAGTAGTCTCCTTACTGAGGCGATCTTGTGAGTCTCACTCTCACGAGATCTCCTCAGTAAGGAACGTACAGCGCGCCGGGGAAGGAATGCAATGCCAGGAGAAGGAGGTAAGTGCCTTGGGTGCTGGGGGCGGCTCGGCTCACGGGGGGGCCTCACCGGGGGGGTGGATTTGATCAATGGGGGGGCTCTGCAGGGGGGGAGGGCCTCACGGGGGAATGGAGGCCCCCTTATCCCAGGGGCATCCATTCCCTTACTTTGGCCCTGCCTGTGGATACTCTGTTGGATTCTCTGTGTATGATCCCTGCCTGGACTTTGGACTTTGCCTGTTTGCTTGTGACCCTGACCCTTTGGCCTGTACCTTGGACTCTGCTACTTTGCCTGTGACCCCGACCATTGGCGTGTTTATTGACTACCCTACTTGCCTGTGACCCTTGACCTCGGCTACCGTTTGACTATCCGCTGCTTTCTACCCAGCATCCTGGCCTGTCAATGTGGGCCTGCATTACCAACCCACACTACACCTGGAGCTGGGGGCATCTGAGTACCGGTGAGCACATCTAGCGCTAATGCTGTAGGTGAAGACCTCCGTCATCAGTTCTGTGGGTTGGTGATCAGACCAGCAGCCTAACACAGTGTAAAAATAAAGCTATCAAGTATTTGTGTGCAACATGAAAAACAGACAGTATTTAACTTATGTGCAAAATAATAAACTCATTTGCACCCCTTGCATTGTAACATGGTTTTGCCAAGGTTCAAAGTTACTCATTTTTTTTGGCTTACTTTCCTTAATGATGTGCGTTCTTTAAAAACGCACGTAAATCAGGTGTACTCCTGTCCAAATTCAAGAAGGAGCAAATGTGAAGATACATGTGGTGATGAATACGGCTGTATGTCTGCTCTTCTAGACAGCACAACGCAGGATACATACAATACATATGTGGATTATAAACTCACAAAAGAGCGCACCTATAAAGTAAAATTAGTTTAAAAAAGTATTTTATTTTCATAATATATATTTATTAGGATGTGATTAATGTCTACTGTACATAAAATACATTTTTATAGTTGCTCCTGATTGCAAACACATGTTCTAGCATGTATACACAGCCGTCATCATCCGTACTTACACCCGACCTGTAGCTGGAGCATGTTGTACCAGAGTGATGCTCAGAGCTTCAATCGGGCACTGCTACTTGCACTCAATATTGGCATGCCCTTAATCTACTTTAACTACGGGCATATGCCCCTTCCCCATTGACTTCCTGAAATCGTAGGCTGTAGTAACTGTACTTTGCACTCGAAGATGAATTGAGTGTTGCTGCGTTCTGTGGCGCATGGTCCAGTACTGGGCATGCGAAGAGTAATTGTGTGGATTATACACACAAAATCGCTGCTTACGTCCCTTAATGAATCATGTCCTCTGTTACAACCAAAGCATACTTATGTGGGTAATGTTAAGTGCGTATTTGTCGCTAACCAATAAATTTGTCGAATCTCGATTTGTGTTTCCAACGCACAAAGATTTATTCTCAAAAGGTAGCAGAATATATTCAAGCAAAGTAATAATAAGTACAGCCGTTACTTATCGCAGGGACTCTGGATCCAGTATACAGTCATTCAATCCTGAAGTCTGGGGACAAGATGTCTGAACACTAGATGAGGAGCTGCTGCTCATATGCACACAGAAATACAGTAAAACAATGCAGATGGTATAGCTTGCTTCTATTGGTCCAGGCTTCAGGAAGGTCCTAAGGGGTTGTCAATCATTGGCTAGTTTAAGCTCAGGAATCCAAAGGAGGGGGTCATCTCTCCAGGGGATGAGCTCTGATCTTCCTGCCAAGATTACGCAGTCATAATAGTCCATAATTCCTTAACATTAATAACTTGCGTATGCACTCTGCGATTCCTTCGCAGAGTGAACCGGACAGTCGCAAATGCGAAGAGGATTAGTATACCACACATGACTAGATTCCTTCAACGTGTACCATTTGTTTTACTGATATGCATATAACTTATAATATTATATATAAATACTACTATATTTCGACATATATGACTATGTGTTGCAACTACCATTAATGTGTACTATTTTACAAGTGTGCGTGTTTGTGCGAATGTATGTAAAAGACTAAATACTGTTGTTGCCACGTGTTGCAACTGCGTACGGCCTTTTACGCCGTAGCGTGCCCTTTTACGCCGTAGCGTACCATACGCATCTTTTCAGACAAAGACAACCAAGTTTGCTCGATTTTATTTGAAATGACTTTATCCAATATGCTGACTTCGACAGTAATGTTGGGTTGCGTGAATCTCAAGTTACGACCAATTGCAAGAAGGACGGATTTCTGTGTCTGATGTACGAGAGGAGCGGAACAATCCATTCAACCAGGATAATATATCTCAATTCCACTTATTAAGGGTAATTCAAGCTTCGCGTTTCCCTAACAGTATTTTGAGTTACAGCTAATACAAAAGATTAAAGCTTAGTTTTCCTGTAATGAGGTTGTATAGACAATCTATAATTATAACACTACATTATGTTCATTGGAGTGACAGGCGTGCTCTAAATGATCATTAATCAGTGTTTCAGCCGTCACTACACATGAGCAAAAATGGAAGTTTCGTTGTTCTTAATACATAACCTTTATATTTCTAACACCTAATAGGAACAGAGCAATGTCTTGTTCCTTCAATGAAGATATTTTAATGTTATTACACTAACAATAGTGACCTGTTGGGTGAGGATGCGCAATAAATAGTTCAGCCCTATATATTTTAAAACACATGGAAGCACATTGCGACATAGGAGGTTGCTTGGTTGTATTTCTGATGCTTGTCTCTGTCCCTGGTATGTTCACCCTGTGCTACATTCAGAAGTGACAGCCATTATGTGGGGTATTGTTCACACTGTAAGAACATTGCTATCTACACTAAGATGACCATAAGCCCAACATACCTGTCACAAAACTTACCTGCTCCACACTCCTGTGCTGCTGATTTCCTCTGCCTCTGGGTCAGCACTTCCTGGTTTGGGTGGTCACATGATCGTCGCAAGGAGGCAGCATATTCGATCTGCAGAGTATATAAATCTCACTTTGACACTGCAGCAGCGTCAGAGCAATAGGTATCCATACCCAGACTGACTCCATGTTATGCTGTATTGATGCTGACCTTGGCGCGCCTTGTGATTCCTTCTTGGATAGTGCTTCTGCCTTCTTTAATATTTCATGTATCAGTTCTCTGCTTTTTTGAGTACTCTTTTCGGATCCTGATTCTGCACTCCTTTACCCATCAGTGTACCAGTTCCCAGCTTGTTGAACGCTTCTCCAGGATACCGATTCTGTATCTCGCTGCACTCAGTGTACCAGTCTCTGGCCTGTCGACCTGCTTGAGATAGCCCCCATCTGCGGCTACCATTGTGTTATGCCTGGTGGAAGTCCAGAGGATCGCGACCTGTTATTTCCTGGCTACAAAGCCCATCCTGTCTTGCCCTAGTTCTTGGGAGTTGTTTAGACTCCGCACCTCTGCCCAGTCAACGCTAAACTGACACTTGAATCCATCTACTCTGAGTTTTGTTACAATACTGTATTCAGCTGAGAGAAGTGCTGGAGGAAGCCTCATAAATTAGTGCTTTCACCAATAGTGATAAATAACCTTAACATCAAATGTGCGTGTACTCACCATAACTCAACAATGGCGTTTCATCTTGTTCAATATTATCACTGATAAACTTGTTCATTAGAATATCCACCAGCTGGAGCCTTTGGTAGCAGAACCTAAAAGCAGGAAAAGTGTCCCCAAGTGGATTGTCCCATATGGTTTGTCCCAAATGGTTTGTACTATGTGATTTGTCCCAATTGGTTTCTCTCACATGGTTTGTCACAAATGGTTTGTCCCATTTTGTCTGTCACATGGTTTGTCCCATGTGTTTTGCCCAATGTGATCTGTCACATGGTTTGTCTCATTTGCTTTGTCCCAAATGGTTTGTCCCATATGGTTTGTCTCAAATTGTTTGTTCAATGTGGTTAGTCCTAAATGGTTTGTCCTATGTGGTTTGTCCCAAGTGAATTGTCCCATGTGGTTTTTCCTAACTGGTTTGTCCCATGTGATTAGTCTCAAATGGTTTCACCATTTGACTTGTCCCAATTAGTTTGTCCCATGTGGTTTGTCCAAGGTTTTTTGTCACAAATGGTTTGTCCCATGTGGTTAGTCCCAAATGGTTTGTCCTATGTTGTTTGTCCCAAATGGTTTGTCCTATGCAGTTTGTCCCATGTGGTTTGCCCTAAATGGTTTGTCCAATGTGGCTTGCTTCAACTAGTTTGTCCCATATGGTTTGTCAGAAATGTTTGGCCCCATGTCATTTGTTCCAAGTGATTTGTCCCATGTGGTTTGTCCTAACTGGTTTGTCCTATGTAATTAGTCCCAAATGGCTTGTCCTATGTGATTTGTCCCAATTGGTTTGTCCCATGTGGTTTGTCCCATGTGGTCTCTCACATCATTTGCCCTATGTGGTTTTTCACATGTGGTTTGTCACAAATGGTTTATCCCCTGTGATTTGCCCCTTGTGGTTTGTTACAAATGGTTTATCCCATATGGTTTGTCCCAAATGGTTTGTCCCATGTGGTTTGTCACAAATGGTTTGTCCCATGTGGTTTGTTCCAAGTGGATTGTCCCATGTTACTCCAACATCAGGGAAACAATCAACACTGTGACATATAAATCCCAGTGTAGTATCTTTGATAATATAAGTTATTACATCCATGTGTTATTATGCTGTACTTTCCTTCATAAACCTGTAGACCCCAGAATATAACTAGATCTGTGTTATGTAAATGTGTTGAAATTATTTCTGGATCTTACAACTTACATCTAGACCAATTTACTGTACACTATACACCTCCAATATTAGGTGTATGCGTTGTATTGTACTTTATCATATATTAATAATAACACATATAAGGTGTTTGCCATTTATACTAGTTATGCTGTTTCTACATTGAGATAAGAATAAACGTTATAAAGATTTAATTGTGGTCAGTGTTTGTACAGTAGTTTGTATCTGTCACCATCACAGAGGTGTGTGTGTGTGTGTGTGTGTGTGTGTGTCTGTGTCTGCGTGTGTGTGTGTGTGTCTGTGTGTGTGTCTGTGTGTGTCTATGTGTGTGTCTATGTGTGTCTATGTGTATCTGTGTGTGTGTCTGTGTGTCTGTGTGTGTGTCTTTGTGTGTCTATGTGTGTGTCTATGTGTGTCTGTGTGTGTGTCTGTGTGTGTATCTGTGTGTGTGTCTGTGTGTGTGTCTGTGTGTGTGTCTGTGTGTGTGTCTGTGTGTGTGTGTCTGTGTGTGTGTCTATCTGTGTGTGTGTCTATGTGTCTGTGTGTGTGTCTATGTGTCTGTGTGTGTGTCTATGTGTCTGTGTGTGTGTCTGTCTGTGTGTGTGTGTGTGTGTGTGTGTGTGTGTGTGTGTGTGTCTGTGTGTGTGTGTGTGTGTGTCTGTGTGTGTGTGGAAATTAGCCTGCAAGTTCCAATGAAGCAGTAAATTATATGAATGTTTCAGTATTCTCTGTACAGCGCTGTGTACTATGCTGGTGCTTTATATATATATAAATAAACAATAATAAATAATATTCAAAATGTATTAAAAATATAGTTTGATAGTTGATTTTACTTTTCTGGTTCTGAAAACCAAATATAACATATAAAACTGAGATGTTGGCTCTGACAAAGAGAATTCTCTCCTATGACTGATAAGTCTAGAAGAGAAACGTGTGTCCCTTCCTCCAGCGAGAGCCCTGCGCCGGACACACAGAATCCATTCACGCCGTACATCCCCCTGGAAAGATCGCATTCACTGTTTCTTATTAAGGTCTGGGCGCCTGGAGAAGAGAATTGGAAAGTCGAAAGGATTCATTTTCCTCCTATTTAAATGCAAATCTAATCTGTAAGAGTCAGCCAGGAATACATTGTCATGGAACAGGAGGATTTGTTTACAGAAGATAATTAGCGCAGGAGAGGGGTACGCATGGATGGACACAGGACGGCTCCTATCGTTTTATGGCATAAGCCGTTCCCCCATCCAGCCAGCAGCAAAAATTACTGATATTGCAGATGACAGTGTAGCAATATGCAGCCATCCAATGAACATTCTCAGGGTCCAAGTTTAATACTCTGTATCTACAAGTAGAAAACTGTAAAAGTGACAAAGCCACTGATAACTCACAGGTCCCATCACGATCTGTAGCAGCAGATGATACAGAACATTGCCCAGATGTGTATTATACAGTGGGCAGCACGGTGGCTCAGTGGTTAGCACTTCTGCCTCACAGCACTGGGGTCATGAGTTCAATTCCTGACCATGGCCTTATCTGTGTGGAGTTTGTATGTTCTTCCCGTGTTTGCGTGGGTTTCCTCCGGGTGCTCCCGTTTCCTCCTACACTCCAAAAGAGCATACTGGTAGGTTAATTGGCTGCTATCAAAATGGACCCTAGTCTCTGTCTGTGTGTGTCTCTGTTCACCCGTCTCTGTGTCTCTGTGTGTCTGTGTGTGTGTATATATGTTAGGGAATTTAGACTGTAAGCTCCAATGGGACAGGGACTGATGTGAGTGAGTTCTCTGTACAGCGCTGCGAAATTAGTGGCGCTATATAAATAAATGGTGATGATGATACAGTAAATTTTACTACCTGTTTCTTACATTGTAGCAACACACATCTCAGTCAACTGTAAATTTGGACAATTTATTATTAGTAATAGTTGTAGTATTATTATCCTTTACTTATAAAGCGCAACAAGACTTCTGGAGAGCAGCAGCGACATATTTTGATGATCGCTGATTTTCAATGACTATCTCTATTCCTTGTGACCCTGGTTCTCTGGCTTCTTCTGACATTTTGTATCTGTGTTGTCTGCCCCTGGCATCGGGTATACTGTAACTTTGAGTGTAAGCTGTCTGCCCCGACCTTGACCTGTATTCACTTTCCTCCGTCAGCAGTCCCTTACTGAGAGTAGCCTGGGTGCTACAATAGCACTGACATACAGCACAGTACACCGAGGGGATCATGACATAAACAAATTACATATAGTGACATGAAACAGAAGGTAAAGTTGGCTCTGCCCATATGAGCTTACAATCTAAGAGGTGCGGTGAAGATTTGATACATATAGTAGAGGAATAATACTTGTAGCTGCTGGTAGAGATAGTGCATGGGCTACTGTAAAGGCTGCTGCAGCTTATCAGCCACCTCAAACAAAGCAGCACTTGTTGGATGACATTTCTTACTTGTGGTGCGTTGTGGACGAAACAAGGAGAGACATCAGAAGGAGACGGCACCAAGCAAGAAGCAGTCATTTAAGAAACCTCAAAGGAGTAAGCTTTCCATTACCATGTATAAAAACTGAACCTCCGTGCGTTTTTGGTTGTAGAGAAGGCTTTTGTTTTCGTGCTGCATGAGTCCTCTTGTGATCCTTAGCTGGGAGTAGTCTTGTGTCTTATTATCATACGCACAGCTGGAGAAAGAGCCGGGACAGTTTTATCCCATGTGTGGTGGCAGCAGTGGAGATCACCAAGTAGGAAGTGAGATGGCAGCAGCAACCTTGGCTCTGCTATTACTGTAGAGAATACACATACGGTTCTGCTTTTACTGTAAAGATTACATGCCTGTCCTGCTTTTACTGTAGAGAGTACACATCCGCTCGGTGTACACTGATCCTGTTGATTCCTGCTTGTGTTGAACTGGAAAACTGATGATACTTTAGTTGACTTCAATGACACCAGCTGTTGCAAACTTTATTTATAGAGATACAAGTCAACTTTCATGTATCCTAGTTTAACATCCGCTGAGTAAAAGTGAATAAGGAAATAAATGATGTTTTATGATTTGAGATAGCTATAAACCACTCAAAGAATCAACCTTATTAAATGATCAGCAAGAATATAATAATGTTTTCATAAGCTAAGTATTATGCGCAAATATTTTTCTGGTACCAACTAATGATTTTCTCAGAATCTCAGTGAAATAAGTACAAAGTATGATGTTTGTCAAGGTCATTTCAATCTGTAGATAAACAAACTCTTCCGACTGCTAAAGATACAATTAAAAGACAAATGCAGGGTAAATATTTCCATTGTCTGTTCTTCTGCGTTCTGAGAAAGACAACTTAATTTTTATCCTATTTAGTAGGGATAATTTCAAGTTCTTTGGCACAGGTTACATTATAAGCCCCTAAGTATAAAGCCAACAACTGTTTTAAGACTTACATAAAACATACAGAAAGACTTAGAAGGAGCCGGATTGTCAGCCTATAACAGGATTAGGTTAGGATTACGCGTATTCTTATCTCTAAATCTATAATATAATGAATGGTAACATATTGTGATAAGATTATCTTCTGTGCTATAAAATAAACATATATTGAAGTGAGAGCTGGAGATTTTAGTGGACATGGGTAAATTCAGTTTGAAGTCTGAGCTCTAAACCCCCCCTCCCCACCCGTCCTCCATTCACCACAGAGGAATTTACTCTTATTTCAAATTACATGATATAATTAGAGATGCTCAGGCTCGGTTCCCCGAGAACTGAACACACCTGAACTTAGCAGATCCGAGTACCGAGCCGAGCCGGTTCTGTACTTTTGCGCGCCCTAGGAATTGAAAACAAGGCAAAATGTCATTGTTACGTCGTCGGATCTCAGATCTCGCGAGCTTTGGATTCTACAAGTACTACCCTCCACGATGATCCAGCACCATTTCACAGAGGGACACAGAAGGGGTAGCACAGTTCTTGGCAGTCTCTAGTGCAGTTGGGCAGTGTCATAGGTAGAAAAGAAAGAGGAGGGGTAGCAGTGTTCTTCAAAGTCTCCAGTGACATTCAGGAGAGCTCCATTGCTCCATTGCTAATTGTCATTGCTGAAATACAAATAATAGGTCTGGCAGGCTTGGTCTTCTAAATCTGCAGTCTTTGCTTGAAAGTGTATGAAAATAATAGTG
The DNA here is from genome assembly GCF_038048845.1 of Mixophyes fleayi. Classification (NCBI taxonomy): domain Eukaryota; kingdom Metazoa; phylum Chordata; class Amphibia; order Anura; family Limnodynastidae; genus Mixophyes; species Mixophyes fleayi. Next base: position 10,575,359 of record NC_134403.1, read on the forward strand.
ACCTATGGGGTGGTCAAAATTGACCTCAAATGACTTGAAATTAGTGTTATTGAGGTTAATAATAATGTAGAGGGGAAAAAGCAAAAATAAGTATTTTAACAAAATAGGGATTTTAGAAAAAAATCGGGATCCAAAACCAAAACCAACGCCAAATCACGAAAAGGCGGTTTTGCCAAAACCAAAACATGAAGTTAATCCATATCCAAAACCAAAACCAGAACACGGGGGTCAGTGAACATCTCTAGATATAATGAATGGTCAACTGTAAATAATAAGGATATTAGCAGCCAGCGAGTAGTTACCCGGTCATATACAGGTCATGGAACTTTGAGGAACAGCAAGACACTATTAGGCAAACCTAGGAGGCTGCCTATGGGGCCAATAGTCAGTAAGCACCTATAACATGCAATGAGAGACTGATGGATTTCTAACCTTAATAGCCGGAAATATACAAATCTGAACATTGAGCTTTGGGCTCAGGCTGCCTCTCAGAGACACACATAGACATAGACACAAACACACAGACACACATAAACATAGACACAAACACACAGACACACATAAACATAGACACAAACACAAATACACAGACACACATAGACATAGACACAAACACAGAGACACAGGTACATATACACTGCTACTGCTCTGTAGTGAGGGCAGGATCCTCGGAAATATTGTCTCCATTAATGAGTATTATATATTTCTACCATCACAGCCCACTGCTGTTACTCACATTTTATCGAGTGCAATATGTATTTCTGGAATATGGGACTAACTTGTGCAATACAACAAATAAATACAAGAACAGTGTAGACCCGTGGTGCTGGGCTCGGTGTCAAACCGTCACAAACCGATCATTAGTATTGAAGGACCTAACACTAACCTTGACCTGTAAATTTTGATTGACAATGAAACTGAGGCAACGGGGGGGGTTGGAGAAGGTGGATGAACAGATGTATTGAAAGTTGCAGACAGTGAATATCAGCAAGAGAACATTGCTGTCAGCTATTGATTATTCTGTCATGGGGTGGTGTCACTTGCAATCATCATCATCATCGGCTATTTATATAGCGCCACTAATTCTTCAAAGGTGAACTCACTCACATCAGTCCCTTCCCCATTGGAACTTACAGTCTAAATACCCTAACACACACAGACAGACATACACACACTAAGGTCAATTTTGATAGCAGCCAATTAACCTACTAGTATGTTTTTTTGGAGTGTGGGAGGAAACCAGAGCACCCGGAGGAAACCCACGCAAACACGGGGAGAACATACAAACTGCACACAGATAAAACCATGGTCGGGAACTGAACTCATGACCCCAGTACTGTAAAGCAGAAGAGCTAGCCACTAAGCCACCAGCTGCCCATATATGATTGATTTCTCCAGGAACACCCATAGCAGACACAACAGAGAGAAGAAACTGTTAAATTGAACTGGGGCTCATTCACTTTGACCAGTTGTTGCTTTATCCAGAAAATGACAAGAGAAGAACAGGTTCAGGCTAGAACAAAATAGAGCTGTTTACGCTGGGTGTCATGAAGTTTAGTAACTAATAGTAATAACTAAAGTAGATAAATAAATAAAAATAATAATAATAATACAATTTTCAGAAAAAAATATGCATTATAAATAATATCGAATTTACGCCATCTGATCGTCATTATTATCAGTTTGTATCTTAAGCCGAGAGTTGAGCACCTGCTACACATGTTTCCTGACAGACATATTTCCACCTGCATCCAGGTACTTATAGAACTGGGCTAATGCTTGCATATCCCTTGTCTCCCCGGATCAGCTTCAATAAGTGTAAGTCTATTTTGTGGAAATGCAGCTCCAGAAGAACCTTTTATAAACCTTTTCAGAAGAAATATCTCACTGAGTCCATAAGTCTGAGAGAAAAATAATAAAAAGTGTAAACCACAAAGATTTGTAAAGGGACTAATGTGAGAGTCATGTGACTAAGACCGTGATCATTTCATCCTTGACAAGTCTTTGGAAAGCTCCGGGATTGCAGGAAATCTATATAGATAGTCCTGGCTCTAGCGTTCTGCATCACCTGTAATAATTACTGGAAGATCTATGGATTGAACGAATGTGAGGGAAGTAATAATATATTTTTGTTGACACATTATCTGGGGGAATCAGTTTATTTTCCATCTATATTCTAATGGTAATAATGGGAAATAAACTCTTACTGCGTCAATGGTCGGCTGAATTTACATATTCTTCAGGAATATTTTGTCACTGTGACATCTCATGGATGAGGGGGAAATAGAGTAATATATATCACAATGGGTATCACAAGTTACTTCCAACTTCAGTGTACGACGCTTTAATCTTGGATCGTCATATTCCATATGTAGTTTTATGTATAAAAATAATACACACAGCACTGTGTAATATAATATATTACAATATAAATACATAAGAGACAGTAGAGTCATTTTATAAGGTAATACTTATCATTCACTGATAATTTTAAGTTCTAAGGTGATGTAAACAGTAAACTGTACGCTGGGTAATGAAGGGGGCAGTTGTACAGATGATGTTCCTGTCTCACCCTCAGAGGGGGGGGGTGAAATGAGGTTGGTAGAGGGAGAAATAGGATTCCGGTAATAGGGGTCAAGGGGGCAGTTGTGCGGATGGTGTTTCTTGGGTTGGGTTCCTTATCCCGATAACGAAAAGGCCGACATCGGATCCCCTGACAGGATGACACCAAAAGTGTCATGGATGACAGAGTGGTAATTCTGACAGCTTGAAAAACAGACGTCCAAGAAATCAGATGAATGAAGATTCCGCAGCCTCCAATGACGTTACTTTGGAGGGCCACACACTGTATCACGCTGTTAAGATGCTAATTTAAGCAGGCAACAGCTGTACAATGTTCTAGGCTTTGTAAAGTACATATAGCCGTCCATGACACCTTCAGTGTCATTCTGTCGGGGGATCCGTTGTCGGCGTTTTCGTCACCGGGGTAATGACTACCACCGTGAGTCTCACCCTCACGGGGGGGGGGGATAGGATTCTGGTTAATGGGGGGGGGGGGGCAGTTGCATGGATAGCAGAGGGAATGGGCTCTTTACCTCCTCCTGGATGGGATAATAATTACACAACCTCCACTGATGTGTGGTCCGGGGCTCTGGCAGTTGCGCTCAGTGGGTCCACCAGCTGAAGAAAGATGATCCAGTAGATCCTGGATACAGTCTGGTGTTTGGTATGATGACTCCTCAGCAGAACTGTATTATTTACCACCATTTTTATAGACGTTCAATGCTTGACATATATATTTGTTTGGATAGGATAATGTGGGAGGTAGGCACAGAGCTGGACTGTATACCGTCCACATGCCAACAAAGGTCCTATAGTCCCAGCCGTAACAGTAGCTGCCATGTTACAAAGATTAAATATTGAACTCAAACAAATCCCAGAACTTCTTTGCTCAGATTGTGAAGATTTAAACATGTAACATATAATGGGGTATAAATAAATCTGTAGTATATTGTGGGTAATTTACTAAAAACATAAAAATAATAAAGGAGCCGCAGTAATTAGTCAGTAATGAGCTGTGAGTGTTCTAGTGGAAATCAGACAATAAAAACATAAACAAAGGCTTATTATCAGAAATCCACAGAAAATGCAGTATCCACAATTTATTCCTCTCTAAAAACCGATACAACATCAATCTTCCTTATTGTATTATGCGATAAGACGTAACACAGAGGTGATTTAGTAAATAGGCTGTGTGTGTCGTTTATATCACTGGTCATATATAACCATTGCTCTCCACGAAGCGGACCTGGGATTCTCATCTGATTTCACCGCCTGCTGTGATCTGTGCCATCAATAGGTTTATTCCACTTTCCGTCTATTGAAACGCGGCACACGTCTGAGGTGGAAGGAAATCTTCCCAGTGGGCTTGTTTGGCAGTTTCCTTCTGTTCAAGGAAGACGCAATATGAGTCGGTATAACCTCTATAAAACAGACTTCACAGGGGCGAACGGAGTCTGTAATGCAACAATTCCTATTAAGAAGTATCGAGGGAGAGCAGCAGAGCATTAGGTCAGTCTCTGGCGGAGGAGCTACAGAGAAACAGTTATAAAATCACACTAGGAAACTGAGATGAAAAGGAGTCTAACGAAAGCGGCTAAATAGGCGCAAAGTACAAAAGAACAGTAGCCTATAGCAATTAGTCAGTAGATTGATGTAGTGGAAGATTGACTAATGAGAGGAAATGCCTGATTGATTTTCATGGGTTACTGTCCTAATAAACCACAGTTGTGTTTATAGTTTTGTCACAAATGTACAATGGTTGTGGAAAAATCCTAATTTTCTTCTTCAAATGTGATGATTTAGCATCGCAACTTTATTTACGCTGATTTTATAATGTATAATACTTTATTAATAGGTGTGACACAGAGTGATTTCCCACAGGCCTCTCAGAGAGGAATTAGGTATTCTGCTGACAGTGTGCAGAGCAAGGCTGCAGACATTATACAGTTATACAGCAGTGTACCTAGTTCAGAGATATACAGGTAGAGGACATGGGTGTGGCAGAATGGTAGTAGAGTGTGATTTAACTTGTTTTTGAAATGGATGTCTTTTTCCACAGCAACAGCAGAGCTGACAGGGTGTGTCTGCAGTGAAGAGCAATTACAGGACACCTGCAAGGAACTCTTTTTTTTTAAAAGCAAGGCTGTGGGAGGAGTCTCAAGTATAAAACATGTTCTGTGCTACTGTGCATTGCGACCGATGCCATATAGTGGCCGATGACATGAGAGGGAAACTGGGTCTAGCCAGAGATAGGTTACATGGTGTCATCCTAATAAATGTTTGCTGTATTGTTGTCATGAGAACAATAAAGCTCCATTTATTTCAAGCAATAAGCTGTTGTCTGACGAGTGCCAGAATTGTTACATAATAATAAATGGATTTTGTGGCAGTGTCTAGAAATTGTGCTGTATGCAGGATTTTGCTAATATGTCTGTATTACCGTCATTTCCTTCTCATGTAAAATTTGTGTCCCCATATCGCAGACAGAAGAGTTTCGGCAGAGCTGTGAGCACCCATGTAATCTATTTATTAGTTGTAATTGTCATTATTTAGAGGTAGCAAATGACATAAAAAGGCTGATGCTGGTTTGCATAGAGTAAAATACGGAAATTTGCAAAGCACATGCTCAGAAAACACTTCGCTGTAGATGCGCATATGCCGATCATTACGCATTTGACACTTGCTCCTTCTTAAGTTTAGACAGGAGGGACTTGGGAGTGAAGGGGGAGGGAAGGGGCACTAACTGTTGGTTAAGAACGGTAATGGCGCCTGACCTGGAGACAGCTGCTTATATACGCTTGTATGTTAGTGCTGGCAGTTCTATAAGTGCCAGCATACCTTAACAGTTAAGGTATGCTAGGACTTGCTGGGAGCAGTAGTGCATCAGTAAAAAATGCTTTTTAACACTATATTACCCAACACTAACCAGGCACAGGTGAGGGACATTATTGAAGGGGGACCCCATGCTGTGGGTTTCCCCGTCATAGTGTCACAAGTCCAGCCTGTCATAGCCTAGTACTGGTAGCAGCTTTTTCAAAGTGACCCCATGATGTTTGCACCCTCCCCCCTTCCTGATTTTTAGGGGCTGTGGGTGCTGGGTACACTTTGGAGGGTATGGGGACAAAAGGCAGCACCCACTATTTTTTTTACTACCTACATTTAAAGCCAGTCTTCATCATGAAGATGATGATGAGGACTGGCGTATTAACAGTATGAAGATGCCTCAAAAGCACAGCATCTCGCTTAACACACATACATTCTGGTGCAATTTTTTGTAATATTTTACAGTATTTTACTTTTTAGGGCTAGAAAAGTTAAATTACGACAGAAATAGTTTGGAAAACACTTTTCAATGAATCGGGAAAAGTACTTAGTTAAACGATGGAACTATGTCTATAGATGTGTTCACTCACTGTATGTAGCTGGTGAGCATCTGAGTGCTCCTGTCCGGTGGTTGGAGACTTCTCTCACTTTCCTCAGAAGATTGCTGCTCGGACGCTTTCTGATGAACGTTGGACTTTTTTTCTCTCCATGTGCTGGCATATTGGCTACCACAGGCTCCGCTTATCTCATAGGAGGACAAGGAAGGGAACGTTACTGAGAACTCCACAACTTATTCCTACGACTGTAACTGTTTTATCTTCCTTATATAGATGTCTAACTTCTCTTATCTATTTCCCTATCTCCATATCCCTCTCACTACTAATACTATTTCTTTCTAGTATGATCCTGTGACAGGATGGACCTCCTATGCCAACCTGTCAGTGTGTTGCTGGGCTTGCCTTGCCACCGTCCCCTTTTCCTTATCCCAAATTGTGCCCCTCTAAACGTAGTAGGAGGGACTTGCTGCTGCCACCACTAGGTTCCTTCGCCAGCACTTAGAACCGGTTCCTTCTGGGTAACTCTCGCTGCTAGGATATCGCCTTGTTGGACACCTGGGCTGGTACTCCTGACCTCTCGCCTTCAGATCAGTGTTACTGTGGATGGTTCCCCCTGGCCTATCACACAGGCCAGAGCTGTAAGGTAGAGGGCAGAGCGTTTGTCACTAGACGCTAGGTTCCAACCTCAGAACAGCCGGATAATGGATTAGATTGGGTCTAATTTGTGGTCACAGGAATTACTGCAGGTAAGTAGTCATCAAAGCAGGATCTTGAAGCAGTGACGTTTTATTAGCTCAGCTGCTATCAAATTGATCCTAGTCTCTATGTCTGTCTATGTATGTTAGGGAATTTAGACTGTAAGCTCCAAAGGGGCAGGGACTGATGTGAGTGAGTTCTCTGTACAGCGCTGCGTAATTAGTAGCGATATCTAAATAGCTGATGATGATGATAGTACCACAGAAGTACCTGTTCGTCTACTTAGACTTGGAACATAAGCACACCTTAAGACACCCATAGGAAGAGTGGAGGGGCCCCTTGGCCAGCACAAGTCTATCTTACACATGCAATTATGTGCAGAGACAAAACACTTCCCACACAAAGTGCACTGCATTAATAAACATAAGGGCAACATGACCCCCCCCCCCCCACAAATCCTCTGAAGGCTGCAAAAACCAGCATGCCCCCCTCACAAAGGATGCTACACCTGGGCTTATTTCTGACACCCGAAGGGAGCAGCAATAATCATTGTATATTTAAGGAGATACAGATTCTGCTCCAGATACAGGTGGATATCGTTCACCAATCAGAAGAGGATATTGTTCACCAATCAGAAGAGGATATTGTTCACCAATCAGAAGAGGATATTGTTCACCAATCAGAAGAGGATATTGTTCACCAATTAGAAGAGGATATTGTTCACCAATCAGAAGAGGATATTGTTCACCAATCAGAAGAGGATATTGTTCACCAATCAGAAGAGGATATTGTTCACCAATCAGAAGAGGATATTGTTCACCAATAAACTGATGTCATTATATTATTATCTGTTGTGAACAGCTGTGATATCCCCCTCATTTCTGTACTGTACTGTGGAGGATATTAGCATAAGTACAATTATAGGCTGATTTCTCTCACAGCTTCCAATATCTCAGTGATGTTATCCCCATTTATTTTTCATAAATGTTAATATTGTCACTTACCACATACAAATTACACAGACGCAAAAAGTGTTTTTTGCTATTGATTTACTGCTCCACATTCAGTGTCTGCTGTTCACACCAGTGACATAAATCAATGTATAATGTATTCACACTGCACCCTCTATTCTCATACTACGGTTAGTGTAACTGATGTCCTCTGTGTGTTGCAGTTTCTTATCTGTTATTATGTTTCACCGTTACCATCCTGCATATATCTCATTTCCCGCATGCGGTCCTGTCATACTCATAGTAACATAGTTACATAGTAATCAGCTGCTGTACCCCAGATATTGAGTCTGGACTCTCTGGATTTATTGCCAATAGGAGAAACATTTGCTGTTATAAATCAGCTGCATATAACCCCCCAGAGGTCGCACATACATCATTATCACAGGGCAGTCACTGCTTCCACTGACCCTATTCATACTCTACATGGATGCTGGGATATATAAATTACTAAAATATGTAAACAAACACATTTTCTTTTAGAAAAAGGAAATATATTGCTAATCTTAAACGATTTAATGTCTTAATTTCCTCTAGCATTAGAACAGTATGGCCGCTATTACTGCTTGTTAGTAAGTCAGTGTTAGCAGTTATATTTCATTTTGATGTCTGTGCTTATTCAGAGTTAAATATACTCTTGTTTGTGTTCTGTAAATTGGATGAACCTGTAGGTTCCTACACCTTGGCAGAGTTGCACACATACATACATACATACATACATACACACACATACATACACACATACATACATACATACATACATACATACATACATACATACACACATACATACACACACACACATACATACACACATACATACATACATACACACATACATACACACACATACATACATACACACATACATACATACATACATATACATACACACACATACACAGACATACACACATACATACATATACACATACATACATACATACATACACACACATACACAGACATACACACATACATACATACATACATACATACATACACATACATACACACACATACACAGACATACACACATACATATACATACATACATACACACACATACACAGACATACACACATACATACACACATACATACATACATACATACATACATACACACATACATACATACATACATACACACACACATACACACATTCATATACACACATACACTCTTGCGCTTGGCGAGTACAGTAAGGGCGCGTTCTCTGAATCGCAAGTTTATACAGGCCTGAACGCTGACATAGACACACTTTAGAAAATTAGCAGTGATGATGGTGGCAATCACCAATCATAGATAACCTCTTCTGATTGGCTGATAGTGGATTCACCTCTGAAACTACTGGCTGCTTTCTTCATTGATCGTGCATATTTTATAGGATTTTGAGTATGTATTAAAATATATATACATATATATATATATATATATATATATACAGCTACTTTCATTTACATGCAAATGCTACATTTTTCCCATCAGCATTCCAACTTTGGCTGCAAGATCTCCGGGAGGCCGCTCCATCCTTGGGGTGTGGCCATTCAAATTGTGCCGTTGTCGCCGAGATGACGCAATTAGCCCCAACCCCACCCACTGCACCAACGAAGTGGGCAGGATGTGCCCTACACCCTGGGAATACTCCCAAAAATTTGAGAGTGTCCTGGATATTCTAACAGAGTAGACATCTATGAGGTAACTGTTATAGGAAGCTGTGGAGAGCACACATAGTTAGCTCTCAGGACTTCTGGTTTGTTATATCTTATCTGACATTTTAGCACAAAATACCAACATTTCAATGCAAACAGAAGTATTTTAATAATTACTGTCTTTCAATAGGAAACCCCAGACACATGTTTTATGCAGTATATACCAGCATTTCATTGTTTAACAAAACAAAAATAGTTATCATTTACTCATCTGCCATCCTGTGATGTCTCGTCATACTGCGTATGTATATATACCATACCCCAGCTATTGTTATTTAGCTAATAGTGCAGCCTGTATTGTTTTTATAACTTATTGGTGCCTTTTACTGAGCTGTTATAGGACGCTGTAGAGCGCACACATAGAAGTCAGCTTTCAAGACTTCTGCTTTATTATGAGCCAGAGAACATTCCGCTACGGCTGTTCGGTCCTCTACTGAATCCTCAACTACTGGCAACAAATCTTTACCACATTATGGTCTGAGGATACCAATAAAATATATTTTCATTACCCTTTTTAACATGCTATTTCCAAGCCGCTACACCAACAATAATACCTGATATATTAACAAACGATTCTCTCTGTGAAAACAAATGTTTGCAAAGTTCTAGGGGAAATGGCTCTGAAACATGCTTCTTTTTATGTACACATTGTTGGGCTGTAAATTAGTTGCATTCAACTATGTATCAGGTCCTGTGTCTTTGCTACTGAAAAAGTACAGCTGAGCTATCACCTCAGCTGTAGGGTTTGTAGCTGGGTCCTACCATTGCCGCTTTAAAACCGGCACTCTCTCTCGCTATGTCAAGTGACGCAAGTCCTCTCTGCCAGCATTGCTATTGCTAACCCATCTTTATCCCTAACCTGAATCCTAAACCTGACCGTAATGCTAACCCTAACCTTAGCCCTAACCCAAACCCTAAACCTAACCCTAATACTAACCCTAACCTTATCCATAACCCGAGCCCTAAATCTTATTATGTCTCCGACGGGTCCTGGCATTGCCGCTATAAAACCGGCAATCTCTCTGTCGCTATGTTAAGTGACGCGAATCCTCACAGGCAGCATTTTGGGCTGTTGCACAGTTTAACACACCTGTTGGATATGTTAGCTGTCTTTTTTCTGCTAAGTCTGTCTTTACAACATGTGTAGATTGTAAGCAGCGGAATTTTCGAGTCGTTTAAAGATATGTTGGAAATATATTCGTTGGGAAAATGACCATTGGATTCACTCAGTGGCGAATATGCTAATATGTTCCCTAAACTTAAGGTGATAACATTCACACCGCTCCTCTAACTACAGTGCTATGTCTGCCATAGTTGTGTCACTGTTTATTTACACTTAATACACAAGATATATTCTATTAATATCAAGCATGCAGTGCTTATATAGTAGAATATTAATAGTCATAATAATTCAATAAACAACCAGCAACCAAAAGTAGATTATAGTGAAATAACAGTGACTAGCAATGTCATATTTCCTGATAAAATACCAAATAGTAATTGTATTATTATAAAAATAGACATCTATTCTTCTTTTATTTTCTTGCTGCTTTATAGATGAAGTTTATATAACAATGTGTCAAAAATGAACCTCTGTATTCGTGAAGTAATTTAAAATAAACTATGATATAATGTGCAAAACTGACATAAGGTAATCTATCACAGTGAGAATATGAGTCAATCTGTGATATGAAAAGTGTCTCCTCAGACCATCGTCTTCTCATTCTATCATGGAACCTGCGAATTAGAGCATCTATTGTCTCAAGAATCACTTTGCACACAGAGAAAGTGCAGATTTTCATTGCCATTGTATTAGCCTATATTGAAGATGCTGCCAAAAGTGATACAATTGCTGCTGATGTTAGAGATTTGTCGCAGGAGCTATTGTACCTTTCAAGTCAAATGTTTGCGACTGTTATCAGCATTCAGGGGCGGATTCGGAACTTAAAGTGGCACTGAAAAAAAATTTGAAAGTGGCCTCATGTAGGCGGGGCCAAATAAATGGTAGGCGGGGACCAGTATGTGTGTGCACCCAATGTGTCTGGTCATGTGTGTGCCCAGAGTATGTGTGCCCAGTGTGTGTAACTGTATACCTGTGTATTGTTCTTGTCAATGTGTCAGCCTGTGGTTGCTGGTGTTTTTAGCTTAGGTGCTGCTTGTCTGGATCCTGGAAGCTTGGAGGCCCTATTTGGAAAAAAAGTGGGTACATGAGATTTAGAAAACTCCAACCATCCCGACATTAAATCAATGACATAATCATTTACTAAATAGCCATCCTATCCCCAAACTCAGCACCACATTCAATTAATAGACCCCAAGCTACCCCATCTTAAATTAATGGGCCCCACCAATAAATTAAATTGCCCCACTATCATCCCACAAATAAAATATTACCCATTAAATAATAGCCCCCATCTAAACACCACCATTAATTTAATAGCCTACCTCCCACAAACATTATATTAAGAACCCCCTCTCCCTTCCATCCCTTGTACTTAATAGTAAGAACCCCCCTCACACAATAAATAAATATATACACACACACACACACATATATATATATATATATATATATATATGTATTTATTTTTTAACTCCCCCATCACACTCACACACTATATTAACATACCCCTCCTTCTCTCACACACTATCTATATACTAAAAGCCTCCCCAATCATACACTGTATTAACATACCCCCACCCTCCCCCTCACACTTACACTTACCTTGTAGCATCTGCTGTCTGAAAGATGCAGATAGCCTCTCGTGCCGTACTGCATGTGTGGCTGCTTCCTCCTATCGGTGCTATAGATAGGAGTCACATGGGACGTGCATCACGTAACAGGTGCCGTCCCATGTGACTTTTGTCTAGAGCTCTGATAGGGGGAAGCAGCCAGACACAGGGATCCGCGCCACGGCCACATTAAGGAAGGTGGCTGGTCCAGAAGGAGTGGCCAGCCACCCACTGCCATACTGACCCCCTCCGCTAGCACCCGTTTCAGTGGGGGGGATCACAATTTATTAATTTATTTTAAAAAGCAAAAAATATGTTCGGCGGCCTCCTGAGGCCAGCGGCCGACCCGGAAAAGTCCTGGTAGGTTGTATGGCCAATACGCCCCTGTCAGCATTGATACACTGAATTATGTTGGACCTATATACCCCTTGTCTACAATGGGTTGTTTTGGACGTGTTTTATAGCAAACAGCACAAGACAACATACTGAACAAAGATTTTTTATTTATTTTAACCATTTTTGTATCAACCAGGAGTAGAATACATACCAAATGATATAATGAAAATAACCCAAGAGATAAATTTATTTATGAAGTGTACTACAGGAGCAGTGGTACAAACACCCTGGTTGTAGATTTACTTGTTCAGTACCTTATAAATGGCAGCCACCACGCAGACTGAGTGCCGCCAACCACAATGCAGAGACATAACCCAAAGAAGCAGGAATCATACTTAGGATTGGTGTTTATTGGGTGGTAGACGGGGAGAGCTGTTGGGAGATAGTAAAGACTGCAGTACTCAGGCATAATTAAAGATAAGCAACATTAATAATAAATCTATCAGATACATTCTGCAATCCTTATCTCATTAGTTTAACATGAAACTGTGCTGGCATGACAACTAGTTAATATTAATATAGTTTATCCTCTTAATGTGTTGAGAAATCTCTGAACTAATAAGCATCTCTTCACAACAGAACAATTAAATTGACAATATTTTTTTTCCCAATGAGTAAGAAAATCCCTGCTGATTGATAACCTGTCCTAGGACATTTAAATGTTCAGTTCATCACTATCTGTCCGTTGACACTGGTAGATTCCAGTTAACAATGCAGAAAACAATTAGCTAATGGCTTTCAATTTTCAGCTTTAAAGTGGATTTGTAATCTTACAGTTCCAAACTTGTCCCTCTTAGCTATTCTCAGAATATTTTAAGGAAATTCACCTGATCAGAACTATGTTTTAATACAATTTTGAGGGTGTAGTAGTGATGGTATTGGTAGGTGTCTCCTGATTCGATTTGGTTCTTTCCTATTAACGGTCCATTTGGGAATCCTTTATTTTGACATGTTTTTTGGTTGGTGGTGACATCTCTCCTGGTATCGAGGTTCTCTAATCCTTCAACTTTAACCTCATCTCTAGCATGTATTCTCACACACTGATGCTTCCACTTTCTAGGTTAGTGTCTCTCTCCCTCTCTTCTCTCCTCTTGTTCCCTCTCTATTTCTGTTTCTCTCTCTCTCTCTCTCTCTTTTTTTTTTTTTCTCTCTCTGCCCTACCTCTCTTCCTCTCTCTCCATTTCCTCCCTTACTTGTTCCCTCTCACTATCTCATTCTCTTTTTCTTTTCTCACTATCTCTATTTCTCTCTCTATATATAGCTGTTTCCTCTCTATGGGCTAGATTTACTAAGCTGCGGGTTTGAAAAAGTGGGGATGTTGCCCATAGCAACCAATCAGATTCTAGCTATCATTTTGTAGAAGGTACTAAATAAATGACAGCTAGAGTCTGATTGGTTGTTATAGGCAACATCTCCACTTTTTCAAACTCGCAGCTTAGTAAATCTAGCCCTATATCTGTTTCCCCTTTCTCTCTCCTGCTCCCTCTTCATTTCTCTGTTTCCTCTCTTTCTCTCTCTCGCTCCCTCTACATCTCTCTTTCTCTTTTTCCTCTCTTTCTCTCCGTTTCCTCTCTCTGTTTCCTCTCTCTCCCTTTCTCTCCTGCTCTCTTTCTCTCTTTCTTTCCTGCCTCTGTTTCCTCACTTTCTTTCACTCTCTCTCCCTCTTTCATACTCTCTGGTTTCCTCTCTTTCTCTCTCTCTCTTGCTTTCTCTCTCACTGTCTCTCTTTCTTCTCTCTCTGTTTTCTCTCTCTCTGTGTTCTCTCTCTGTTTGTTCTCTATCTCTCTCTCTCCCTCCCTCTCTCTTTCAATATTTTTCCTCTCTCGGCCTCTCTACCTGCTCTTACTCAAGCTATCTCTCTTCACACAAGGTGCCCCTCTTCCCTGCTTCTTATCAGTCCCTCTTCTTTAGAAGTGTATTGTGTAAAGGTTTGAATGTTACATCATAAGTCCAACCTCAAGGCTGAAAGGTTATTTTTATCTCATATAGTAGCTTCTGGTAAATACTGGGTGCAGTAACTATATTTTTGCTGTTTTAATTCAACTCATTCAACTGCACCCAAAGCTAATTAAAATAAACTGTCTTTAAATTTAAAATATATAATTAAAATGGTACTGACAATAGTCGCAGGATACAGCAAGACATAATAGACCTAAGTCAAGTCTGAACAGAATGGAACGGTAGCGCACTTGCACTTGTATCATACTTACACTCGTCAGCCTCTTGCCATTCCTGTTAGGCCCGTTAAGTCGTAGGCAGTCATAAGTGTAAGACTTGCAATTGCTTTCATTGGCAAAAGGTTAGTTTTGGAGCATGTGCAGACTGACTCCACGCAAGATACCGCACCTAAATGGACTTACGCCTGAACATGGATCAGGACCAATATGACATATTCATTAGAGATGGTCACTGACCCCCGTGTTTTGGTTTTGAATTCGGTTTTGGATCTGGATTACCGTCGTGTATTGGTTTTGGTTTTGCAAAACCGCCATTGCGTGTTTTGGTTTTGTTTGGTTTTGTTTTGCTATTTTATTGCAAAATCAATGTTTTTGGGCCTAAAATAACCAAATTTAGTGCTCTACCTGTTTCATGGATAAGTAATCTAATTGTAAAGCTAATAAATTATCAAAAAACTGTTTAATTCCTGGTAGGTAGGCTTTCATTAATTCTACACACAAAAGAGATTGTCTTCCTCTCCATCTATGCATATTGGCAATGCAGCCATCGTCTTTGGATGTATATTACACCCTACACTTATAGTTAAATATGTAAAGAAATGGAAAAAGCCAGTTTGGTTTCTGTCTCTCTAGGCCCCCCTCCACTTGTCGAAAATACCCAAAAATTCAGCCATTATATACTGTACAATATTAATTGAAATGGAGAAAGCCAGTTTGGTTTCTGTCTCTATAGGCCCCCCTCCACTTGTATAAAATACCCAAAAAATTCAGCCGTTATAGACTGTACAATATTAATTGAAATGGAGAAAGCCAGTTTGGTTTCTGTCTCTATAGGCCCCCCTCCACTTGTCGAAAATACAAAAAAATTCAGCCGTTATAGACTGTACAATATTAATTGAAATGGAGAAAGCCATTTTGGGGTCACTGTGTGTATGACACCCTACCCTTAAGGATAAATTGCCCAAACAACAGCCTTTCAAGATGGTACGTGATATGGAAATGCCTCAAGTCCCTTTCCTCTTTGGGGGTAGATTGCACCCTAGACTTAAATAGAAAGTTTTGAAAAGATGTTATCGTCATCATCTGGATCTTCATCCTCACCCTCATCAGTGTGTACGTCATCATCACAGACTATCAATTCATCGCCGCTTGAATCCGCCATTAGAGAACAGTCAGTGCTTGGATGTCTTGGATGGTGAAGGCCTTCCTCGTGGAAGATGTAGTTCATTTTTAAAAACATAATTTTCTCCACATTTTTTGAAAGTAACCTTCGACGGTGATCACTGACTAAGTTCCCGGCTGTACTGAATACTCGTTCAGAGTACAAACTGGAGGATGGGCAGCTTAGGTATTGCAAAGCAAGTTTGTACATGGGTTTCCAAATGGCCTGCTTTTCCTCCCAGTAAGGAAAGGGACTGTCTGACATTTCCATATCAATTACCTCTTGAAAATAATCCTCCACCATCCTTTGCATGTTTATACTCGTATTGGATGGAGTTATGGGCAAGGTGACACATTGTTTTGAAAAATCCTTCAAACCAGCCCAGATGTTAAATTGTTCTGGTCTGCCCCCTGCATTGTGCCTGCTTCTTTTTGGGAAATTAAATTTTTTACAAGCAGCAGCAGCTTTAGAAAGTGAAGGAGGACACGACGTCAAGCCGAGGCCCAGTTCAGCGGCCAAATTGCTGAGCAATAGCTCCTTGCAAAAGTTCACATCTTGCTCATTTACAAGTAAAGACTCAATGTAGGTCTTAAACCTTGGATCAAGCACAGTGGCCAAAACGTACTGATCCGAGTTCAAGATCTTAATAACTCGAGGATCATTGTGAAGCGAATTAAGTACTTGATCGACAAGGCCAACATACTGTGCTGAATTGCTTGCTTTCAGCTCCTCCTTCAGTTTCTCAAGCTGCTTTTCCAATAGTCTAATTAAAGGAATGACTTGGCTCAAACTAGCAGAGTCTGCACTCACTTCACACGTCACAACTTCAAATGGTTTCAGCACCTTGCACAGCACTGAAATGATTCCCCACTGTGCAAGAGTGAAATACATCCCCCTTCCTTTCCCAATTTCATGGCTTGTGCAATATGGTTGGATGGCTTTGCGCTGTTCCTCCATCCTCTGAAGCATGTACAGGGTGGAATTCCACCTAATTACCACCTTTTGCTTAAGTTGGTGGCAGGGCAAGTTAAACTGCTCTTGGAGCTGCTGTAATCTCCTACATGCTGTGGCTGAATGCCTGAAATGGCCTGAAATTTTACGTGCCACCGAAAGCATCTCCTGCACCTCACAGTTATTTCGTAGGAAGCTCTGCACCACCAAGTTGATGGTGTGAGCAAAACAGGGAATATGTTGGAAATCACCCACCTGTAATGCTCGCACTATATTGTTGGCGTTATCAGAAATGACATATCCTGGGGAGAGTGCAAGTGGTATAAGCCATGTATCAATCACATCTCTTAGTTTGCGTAACAAATTGTCAGCTGTATGCCTGTTAGTGAAGCCGGTGATACAAAGAGTGGCCTGCCTGGGACAAATGTTACGTTGTGGTGTAAATGCTGCTGCTGTTTCTGCTGGTGAAGGTGAATGACCAACCCAGTGGGCTGTCACAGTCATATAGTCTTTGGTTTGGCCACTTCCACTTGTCCACATATCTGTGGTTAAGTGGACAGTGGGCAGAATGGCATTTTTCAGCGCAATCTCTACATATTTACACACTTTTTGGTATAGTTGTGGAATTGTTTTACAGGAGAAATGGTGTCACGATGGAATTCTGTAACGCGGACACAGAACCTCAATTAACTGTGAAAAACCAGCTGCGTTTATTTTGGAGATTGGACACAGATCTAACACTAACATTGCAGCCATGGCGTCTGTGATTCGCTTAGCGACTGGGTGACTGCTATCATATTTGCTTCCCCTAGCAAATGATTGTTTCACAGTTAATTTCTAAAATGTAGGACTGCTCATTTTCTTGACCTGCCTTTGGGCTGACGATTCACCCCCAGCAGCAGCAACAGCAGCAGCAGCAGTGGGAATAACGCTTTCTTCAGAGGAATCAATAATAGTGCAGGAGTCATCCAGCCTTAATAAGTGGGATGCCGGGCTAACTCCGAGCGCTACTGAGGATATTGATGAGGATGGTGTGGTGGGTGTATTTTGTAGCCATCGGGATGTCGGTGAGCAGAGGGTCTTAGCTGATGATGGAGGGCTTGTATTTTTTTTGGAAGAACTTTCAGCTTTTCCCAACACTTTGCCATGAACTCTCGTTAAATGGCGTAACATAGACGAGGTTCCAAGATGGTTAAGGTCCCTCCCTCAACTGACTGTGGCTTGACATTCACTACAAATGGCTATACAATTGTTGTCTGAATTTGGGTAGAAATAATTCCACACATAAGAAGTGGATTTTTTTGTTTTATGCCCAGGCATGACAATGGCCTTTTTCTTGTCATGTGCCAGAACTGCTGCCACTGGTGCAGGACTTACACAAACAACCTCATCCTCATCAACATCCTCATTAGCGCCCTCGTCGCCTACACAAATCTCCCCCTCATCCTCTTCTAATTCCAAAGTGGCTTCCTCAATTTGGGTATCACCGGCTACACTCGGGCTATTAAGGCACACATCAGCAGAATGCTCACGATTAGACATACCACTGTTGGATGGACTCTCCACAGGGATTGGTGTCATTTGTGAATCAGAGCAAACATTATCCTCTAATGTCTTACTGTTATCTTGCAGCTCGGCTTTGACGCGTAACAGTAGTTGTGCACCAATTGTAGGCTCTGTAACTTTTTGGGATCTGCCACTAATAGCCAAAGGTGAAGGCCTCATTCTCTCTTTGCGTGTGTAGAATGGCATGTTGCCAAAAAAAATTTTATCGGCACTTAACTTTTGCTCAGTAACACTTCTTTTTCGCTTCAACACAGTAAATTTTTTGGGGGGTTTTGTTTTTTGGACTGATTTCAAAACACTGTGTAGTTTGACATCGTCTTGCCCAGATGACATACTGGGAACACTAACATCAGGACTGGTGACAGAACCTGGTTGCTCATTCTGATCATATGTGGACTGCTTTGAATCCATTCTGAGCGCCAAGCACTTGTAGTGGTAAAAATTATTTGGTAAGATACTGCTGACAAATATGACTTTTGACAGCCAGAAATATTTATGCACAATTATGGGGGACACCCCAAAAGCACTGGGGAGTGCTAAAAATTATTTGGTAGATACTGCTGACAGATAGTAATTTTGACAGCCAGAAATATTTATGCACAGTTATGGGGGACACCCCAAAAGCACTGGGGAGTGCTAAAAATTATTTGGTAGATACTGCTGACAGATATGACTTTTGACAGCCAGAAATATTTATGCACAATTATGGGGGACACCCAAAAAGCACTAGGGAGTGCTAAAAATTATTTGGTAGATATTGCTGACAGATAGTAATTTTGACAGCCAGACATATTTATGCACAATTATGGGGGACACCCCAAAAGCACTGGGGAGTGCCAAATATTGGAAAAAAAAAACAAACCTCTATCCTCCTCTCTTCTCTAGCGATTTTTGTTACACCAATTGGAATCAGAATATTGTATTCTCTGTCCCTGCTCTAATCAGCCTGTGACTACACCCTGCTCTCTCCCTCTGTCAAATGGCAATGGATTGCTGTGGAGGCGTGTATTTATAATCTTGAAGTATCGCGAGAACCGAGCCCCGAGATCCGACGACGTCTAAATGACGGTGTGGCCTCGATTTGGATTCGGAGCGGGCGGGAGAGTACCGAGCTACTCGGCTCGGTACTCGGATACCCAAAGTTCGGGTGGGTTCGGTTCTCGGGGAACCGGACCCGCCCATCTCTAATATTCATTGCTTTTTATCTAAGGGATTAGTTAAGGATTTCACCTGGAAATGGAATTTTAGCAGAGTCATTACTAGGTTCTCACCTCATAACATCACATTTGTAGTTGCTCCCACCATTCATCTTGTACAATAATAAATGGAGCATCACAGCTACAGATTAAGCAGAGACAACTCTAGTTTAGCTGCGTTTAGCTTTGGATACCCAAGTTATTTGACCATGGTATCAGCGTTTAGCAAAACCCCTGAATTTCAGTATGTAATAGCTACATTTGAAATAACTTTGTTGTAACAAGATGTTTGTCTCTCTCCTGAGCGCTATTAATATTCTTTGTGATAGCTGCGATATGAATGTGTCCAATGCATGAGGTAATTGTCACACGTTATTTTCACTTCTCTTCTAATTGCAATCTCAAATAATAAAATGGGAAAAATACTATTGTACATTCTTCCGTCATTGTGTCAAAATGCAAGTACACACATCTAGGTATGAAATCATCTCATAAATATACAGATGTACTGTATCCCTGCTTACTCATATGAGGGTGGTTGTGTGTTAGTTTAAACTCTTACCTTGTGTTACCTTCCGCTCACCTCCCAGTATGCAGGTGTAATAACAGGAGAACAGGTGATATGCTGTTTAAGCACTGGATCTTATATCCTTATATTACATTTTCATGATAGAGTGATTTTTTACATTGTTTTTATATTGTGTATCAGGTTTCTGGCTATGCCAGGTCTGTGTTGGATATATTTTATATCTATATTAAATGTTTCATTAATTGTCCAGTGCCTCTTTGGATTTTTCAAGAGATCACCATTTGGTCTAATCATCAATCCTTGTACTCATTCAGCAGCGCTACCCTTATCTTTTGATTGTAGGTGTTCCTATACGTTGAGGAATAATAACAGGAGAACAGGAGTTCCTGCATGTAGAGGTGTAATAACAGGAGAACAGGTGTTCCTGCACGTAGAGGTGTAATAACAGGACAACAGGTGTTCCTGCACATAGAGGTGTAATAACAGGAGAACAGGTGTTCCTACATGTAGAGGTGTAATAACAGCAGAACAGGAGTTCCTGCATGTAGAGGTGTAATAACAGGAGTACAGGTGTTCCTACATGTAGAGGTGTAATAACAGGAGTACAGGTGTTCCTGCACATAAAGGTGTAATAACAGGTGAATAGGTGTTCCTGCACGTAGAGGTGTAATAACAGAAGAACAGGTGTCCCCGCACTCAGATGTAATAACAGGAGCACAGGTGTTACTGGGCATAGATGTGTAATAACAGGTGAATAGGTGTTCCTGCACGTCGAGGTGTAATAACAGCCATGCAGGTGTACCCGCACACAGGAGTGTAGCAAGGAGCCCTGTTACTTGCAGTGAGCACATGCTCTGGCATTCTCCCAGTACTTCCAGTTCAGGGGGCTCGGCCAGTGTGCAGAGAGTGTGACCATTGTGAGTAGAAAGCATAGCCAGTGGGGGGTGGGTTGCACTTGAGGGTCTCTGGATGTGCAGCCCCTGGACATCCTCCTCTTTCTGACTCTTCTCTCTACTTCCCAATGTTATGTCTTTCACATTTTTCTGCTTTCCCTCTTGAGTTTAAACATATTTTTTTTTCTCAGTGTCTTCCTTACTGTCACTTCTCATTCCTGTTCTCCACAATGTAATGTTTCCTGCCTCTGCCTCTGTCTCCTGCTTCTTTCTCTGCCGCTATAACCACTCTCTGAGACAGCATGAGTCAGCTCATAGAATCAGGTGTCCCTTTTGCAATTAGAAAAGAGTGCAAAATATATATTTTTTCATTCATTTTTTAATGAAAACTTGCAATGCTTGGAACATGTTATTATACTCAGTGTCGGACTGGGGCATGAAGGGCCCACCGGGGAAATGCAACGCTAGGGGCCCACCAGAAGAGGTGTGGCCAGTCATCATAGAGGCAAGATCAGACACTTGAGGGGGAGTTGGTCAGACCACGAAGGACAGCTAGCACCATAGTGTGGTATATAAAGAATGCAGTGTGTATATAAAGTGTACACAGTGTTGACATGCCCCTTACATTGGGCAAAACAGTCACAAAAAATCTGGATTGTCCCAATAGACTCAAACATTTGACACACTGTCCTACCTGTTCTTGTCACGTTTACCACCTTTGGCTGCAGGTTCCTTTAGTTGCGGCTTGTCTGGATCCTGGAATGTTGGGGGACCTATTTGGAAAAAAAATGGGTACATTTAGAAAACTCCAACCAGCCCCGGCGTTAAATCAATAGGATCCACATTTAATACTTAGGCCTTCCTCCAGCCCCAACAATAAAGTAATAGTTTTCACATTTAATAAATAAACCTATTCCCCTCCCTCCAAACAGCCCCAGCAATAAATTAATAGCATTTGCGTATAATAAATATACCTATTTCCCACAACCATCATAGCCATTAAATAATTTCATATTCACATTTAATACTTGATAGCTTATTTGTACACTGAGATTTAAAGTTGATATTTGTGTGCTACATGAAAGAACAGTCAGTATTTAACTTATGTGCAAAACAGAATACTAATTTGCACCCCTTGCATTGTAACATGGTTTTGTCCAGGAGACTGAAATAAGAAGTTTCTTAAGTTAAGATCCTTAATGAATCAGGGCCTTTGTTATTCATTTATTTTTCTGATGTCTTATGGTTGAAATACAGTATTTAAACATGTATTTTCTCTACCATTTTTGCAGCAACAATGTTTTAAGAAAGTTTTATTTAAAAAAAGGCAATTAAACAACTAGTAGAAAATTATTTGTGACAGATAAGTGTCATTGCTGTAGATAGGAAAGGGGGGGTTCTGAGAGCTTAGTCTTAGAATATTCCAGCTCACTTGATACATGTCAGCTCACCAGTAGATAGGTTAGAATCCAACATTTAGATAGAATTACCTGTTTGAACACTGACATCTAACACTAATGGTAATACGTATCGATACTTACAAAAGTCTCCAATCATTATTTGCTGTAAGCTGTACAGCCATGGATCTGGGAGCTGATGACACAAATCTAGTTATTACTGTAAAGGGAAACAACTTGTTCAGATGACTTTCTGCCCTGCTTGCTACTCATTATAAAGCTCTGTTGCCATAGAGTCTGTTATTAGCTATTACCAGGCTCCATCTCCCGGTACATTGTGTCTCTCTTCCTCGGATGCTGCATTAAGTAAGAGGCTGCCGAAATACAAATAGGAATCTGTTCCCCGGCCTTTTTTAAAGTTAATCTCACCTTCGGATTCATTATTTTCTTCCCTGTCAACATTGATCCCAGAATATCTGTTGTTCTTGTATAATCCGTCCTGGCTCACAGCTCTAATAGGGAGACAAACAAAAATATTCGGATGCTCTTAATAAATAGTTTTGCCATTGATATTGTTACTTTTAGCTTTCATCTAATATGATTTATTTCACCAGTTTCTTTGTGTGAGGGGTTTCGTGATCAAAACAGGAAAAAAGCATGAAATGTTGAAAATATTGGAAGCAAAATCATAAATAACATCACAAAGCTCATGTCTGAATGGCTTCCAATTCCACTAATTACAATAAAAGTTTAATATATATATATGTTTATATATATATTAAAAGCAAAAGAAATGTTTAATATATATATAAAAATATAACAATTTGATAAGGGGGCATCTGGATGGTACATCCTGTATATGTTTTGATGGTTCGCCCTGGCTGCGGATGTATCTGGATTGTTCTCGTTGGATGTATCTGGATGGTCCTCCCTGAATGTGTATGGATGGTCTGCCCCGGATG